>NW_012101021.1:238235-254475 GCF_000951045.1 Mandrillus leucophaeus
TGTGGTGTGTGTGTGTGCTGTATGTGTGTTGTGTGTGATGTATGTGTGGTGTGTGTGATGTATGTGTGGTGTGTGTGTGTGTGTGCGCACACCCATGGGACATGGAGTGCTGAGGGCATGGAGGACACCCAGGGCTTGCAGGTGCTGGGCTGGGTCTCAGCTGGGATCCCAGGGTGGACTTGCCCACAGACGCCATGGACCCCCGGGTGGCCCTGTCTTCAATTCACCCCTGGTGCCTGTGCGCTGCTGGTGGGGTGTGTGGGAGATGTGTGGAATGGGGGGAAGCCCTGTTCTGCTGCTTCCCGCTCTGCAGGACGCCCCTGGCCGCCTGGTGTCCTTACAGGGGATGAGCCATCCTTGAAGGGAACGGAGGGAGCAGTGCTTCCTCCATCCACGTGATACCACGCGTTTCCTCACCCAGCCCCCAGGAAGGTGGGGCTCTGCTGTCTACAGACAGGAATGCTGGGGTTACAGAAGTTGGTTGCCATCCTCAGGTTGCAGAACCACCAATAAGAAAAGTGAGCGCTGGGTCCTGGCTCCTGCAGGCAACTGGGCTGCTGTGGGTGCTGCGTGAGGCAGGGGCTGTGAGGGCGTGGGCTGTGGGCACCCACCCTCCTGGACGCACACCGAACGCTCACAGCACTCCGCACGGGGTCCTCGCCCCGCCTTGCAGATGAGCAAACTGAGGCTCAGATAGGCTAATGTTGCTGGAAAGTCGCTGGGCTACTTAGAAGGCTTGGGACTGGAATCCAGGGGAGGGAGCTACCTAGAGCGGCACTCTCCCGCCGGCGTGATTTATGAGAGGAGCAGGGCTCCTTTCGTTTTCAGCAGAATTACATGTTTTCATTCCTGGATTAGCTTCAGCTTCTCCAGGACCCCTGTCAATTAACTGTGCTTGGAGCTACACTTTTAACAAAATTACACTTAATCAGACTATGTGTGGCCGCGAGGGGGAATCTGAGAGGCTGGGATGCTGTCTCTGAGCTTCGGGTAATTAAAACTCCAGTATTCTTCAAGAAGGAAAAAAGACCCAGAACCATGATGGTCTGAAAGTAAACATGATTAAAAAGTCCTCCTTCATAAAGAATTAATATTTAATCCTCATTCTCCCTTCCAGTGCTGAGGTGTGGAAACTATTTCTTTTCTAGTCCTGGGCTGAATGTCAAAATTTACATTTAAATAGGCCTGTTTTGTAGCGAGCCTGGGCCCTAATGAGAGTGTTAATGTGTCTAGTTTCAGAAGTGCAGCTTGATCAGCGTTCAGCCTGGAAACCAGTTCCAAGCTCCCTAATGCGGATCTCTGGGCCAGAAGCTGTTCTCCCTGAGGCAGCCTCGTGTTTTGCAGGCCACTTCCTCTGGGACCTCCGCAATTGAATGGCATCTTTATTCCCTGGTTCTCTGAGTGTGGGACTGGCTCCTTTCTTTACTCCTGCAAACCCTGGGGCAGGAGTGGGGAGGAAAGCGGGTCTGTAGAACCTGGGTGCTTTCCTACTGCCCTGCTGGAGCAAGCTCTGTTTGTCCATATCCACCATTGCCACACTCCCATCTCTGGGGACCTGGGCAAGCTCGGTGCATTGAAACCTCTTTAAGGAAGACCAGCTTAGCAGCTTAGCTGACCCTGGAATCCTAGAACACCCAGAGATGTCTTTTTAAAGGGAATGGCCACTTCAGCCTAGACTGACAGGCATTGTTGTCGCTCACGGTCAAGAGACTTTGGATCAGGGCAAGAAAAAGGAGGTTGAGCTGGGGCCTCTCCCAGCATGTGGTTCAAGAAAGACATCTGTAGGAGTCTGATGCAGAGCCCGTGAGGTGGCTTCAGCTGCAGCCACCGTCTACTGTGGACCCACGGCTGTTGGCCAGTGTGGCACAGGTGCTGGGCACATCAGGGCTGAGTCTAATGGCATCGGTGTGTGATCGTCCCTCTTCGCAGATGGAAGATGAGGTGCTGAGTGGCCGCTCAGCTGCCCCCAGGCCACCACTTAAATTCTAGTCAGAGCCAAGATTTGAACCAAGCTTGCCTGATGCCTGGACCCACGAAGGGCAGAGCCATTTTTTTGTGAAATTTCTCCCCACAGGTTGGAGACAGATGTCTGGGACACTTATTCTGGGCACATTCAGGAGAGAAAGCAGAGGACTGCCCGCAAGAGTGGAGAGACGCCTGCAGTGGCTGGCCAGGCCGCCCTCCCTGCCCCTGGCACTGTTGCTAGATTTGTGGTCCCCGGTACTGTTGCTAGATTTGCCAGCTCATGTGCTCCTCCCCTCTCGGCAATGAAAGCACCTTTGCAGAGTTACACGTAATGAGAAAAATCTAACATGCAGACTCCATCTTGCTTCTAGCCACACAGGCTAAGTTGATTTTTTTGCTTATTCTAGTCTGGAGGCCAAGATAGCTATGAAAGGAATTTGGTTTATTGTTAAACTTTGAGGCAGAGAAACCTGACCCCCCTCCTTGTTTGGAGATTGAACTGCTTCTGTAAGACGAGGTTAGGATATGGTAGGGTCTGAGCTTCGCTGGAGAAGAGGCAGAGGGAAACCATGACCTGCCATTGCTTTGCTGCCCTGGAGTCAGGTAGCTGGCGGTTGCGAGATTGGTTAACTTCTGCGGCCACTCCTATCGATAACATCACTCTTGTGAAACTGAAAAACCGGGTCTTTGAGATGTTTTGCAGACTGAGCATTTTGTTAGACCGAAAGACACTGCCTGGACTGTGACCTCTGTCCCAGGAACTGACTTGGCTGCACAGAGACACCCCTGTGATTTCATTCCCAGCCCAACCAATCAGGAGTCCCTATTCCTTAGGCCCCTGCCTACCCAGGCATCTGAAAAACCCCAGCTTCTGAATTCTCAGGGAGACAGATTTGAGAATTCTCTCCCCACCTCCTCCTTCGGCTGGCCCTGCAATGATTAAACTCTGGTGCAATTCCTGCTAGTCTCAGTGCGTTGTCTTTTCTGGGCGGTGGGCGAGAAGAACCTGATTGGGCAATGACAGCAACGGCAATTCAAGACGTCAGCCCTGTTCTCCCACCCCAAGCTCCTTCCTCACCCTCGGCGGGTGACCCCGCTTCTCTGGGAACACGGAGCCATGCAGGGGTTTCTCCAGTTTCCATCTGCAAGCCTGGTTGCCACCTGGCATCTGCAGCCATTTCTTCTTCCCTCATTTTGTTACAGTGGAGGGCTGTGCTCATTCTCTTTCTGAGGCTGTTGGCCCTCCTGGGCCTTGGGTTCCTCCCTTTCTTTCTGCTCAGGGAACTCAAACTTGCCTGTCCATGAACCCCTGACTCCCGCATCTCCAAACTCTCCCATCTCTCCCTTCCTACCCTTACATCTCTCTGGTCTTACACAGACAAAAACCAACCAAGCAAACAAGAGAGTCATGTCCTCAGAGCCGAACTTCTCGTGTTCTCCTTCATGCCTCCCCCATCCCCGTCTGCCGGCATTCCGTCCATGCCTGCGTTCTCTCCATATGTGATCTCACAGCTCCAGAGACCCCCAGGGATGGAGAGTGTCATCTGCTTGTCTTTAGTCCTGTCTCTTATGGGAGCTTCAGATCCTACATCCAGTTGCTGTCTGGACATCTTCACTTGGGATCCCCGGAGGCACCTGGAATTAGAGTGCCTGAGACCAAGTGGGCCCCTGGGAGTTTCAGCCTGGTGCATGCATGACAGCATCTGCAGAAGCACTGGTGTATTTTAATTGTTTCTGTCCTCTCTCTCTGCCTCCCCTCATTAGACAGAACAGATCATATGCATTGGTTTTGAGTTTCTTTATCTTCAACAAGGGGGTTACAGTCTCCTTTCTTCTTCAGTTCTTCCTGGTGTCTCCGGAGAAGTGGCTCTCAAACTGGAGCATGCACCAGAATCACCTAGAAGGTGCTGAAACACAAACTGGTGGGCGTCACCCCAGGTTTCAGGTTCAGCAGATCTGGGCTGGGTCCTGAGAATTGGAACGTCTAATAGATTCCCAGTTCTGGGGACCACACTTTGAGAACCACCATTTTTTGAGGATCAGATCAAATACTTGAAGAAAGAACTTCCCTCAGCTTAGAGCAAAATAGAACACTTGCATGGACTTCCCCGGCCCCCTTGAGTTCTCTCGAGGCCCCTGTAGGCCTCTAAGGAGTATCAGCCATAGAACATCCATCCTGGGCAAGGATGGGCCCAGCATTCGATATCTCTCAGCTTAACAGGAAAAGAGAGAAGATGGCAGAACAAATCATCAAACGATGAATTTATAATCGCCTAGGAGAGCAGCAGCTACACCGCAGCAATCAATACTCAGTGCAGACGTGACGATTGAGAGAATGATTGATCTCCCTTCATCAGGACCAGCTCCCCTTGCAGCAGGGAGGGGGCTCTGTCCTCCAGGGGCATAACTGAGAGCCCCCCAACTCTGCATGCACTTCCTGAGCCCCAAATGCACCAGGCACTGTGCTGAGTGCCGAGGTCAGAGACGACAGAGTCCGTCTTTGTCCCAGGCATCTGGGGAGAGGCCAACAGACATTCCACGTGGTGGGTACTGAAAGGCTGCCCTCGTACTGAGCACCAACTGTGTGCCAGGCCCTTATTCACAGCCATCTCCTCACCTGTGTTTGCAGAAGGCTGCGAAGGGGGTGCCTTTATCCCCGTTCTGTAGGTGAGGAACTGAGCAGACCACACGTTTCTGGCCAGCACAGGGGATACAAGCGCTGTCTATGAAGAACTTAGTTTATTTAAAGACCCAAATCTATGACACAGAGTAAAATAATTGCCCTAGATTTGCCTGGACTGGACAGGCCAGCCTCGGAGCACTCCCAGCCTGGCTGAAGTTGAGTCCCTGGATTGAGGGGAACGGCGCAGTGGAGCACCCGCCCTGGGAATGGGTGGGAGCCTTGCAGCGAGCAGGGCAGAGCGGACACCGCACCTGGCATTTGGAAGGCACATGATCACTCAAAGCGCGGAGGAATGTACTCACCTGTGAAGAGAAATGTACAGCTGGCATCTAAATGGAAATGTCCAACTGGGGTATTGGCAGAAACAACTGCAGCTGATCCATTTTCTTGTGAGAAAATTAGCAGGGTTCCCACCAGACATGATGAATACATCAATTACAGTGGTCGGCCCTTATCCAGGGGGAATACGTTCCAAGACCCCTGGTGGAAGCCTGAAACCACGGATTGTACCGAACCCTATATTCACTGTTTTTTTCTATGCACACACACCTATCATAAACCTTAATTAAAGTAAATTAGGGATAATAAATGAAAACAATAATAATAAAATATGACAATATGCTGCAAAAAGTTATATGACTGTGGTCTTTCTTGATTTCAAAATATCTTATTGTGCTGTGCTCATCTCTTTCCAGACTGTGGTTGACTGTGGGTAACTAAAACCTTGGAAAGCAAAACCTTGGATAAGGGGGCCTACTGAAATAGAATTCTGTGCAATGAAACAGACCGTCCTGAAGTTGGAAGGAGGCAGTGACAATCACAAACACATATATAATGCTTACTACATGTCAGCCACTGTCCTAAATCTTTTTTGTTTTATTTTTTTGAGACAGAGTCTCACTCTGTCACCCAGGCTGGAGTGCAGTGGTGCTATCTCGCTCACTGCAAGCTCCGCCTCCCGGGTTCACGCCCTTCTCCTGCCTCAGCCAGTAGCTGGGACTACAGGCGCCCGCCACAACGCCCGGCTAATTTTTGGTATTTTTAGTAGAGACGGGGTTTCACCATGTTAGCCAGGATGGTCTCGAGCTCCAGGCCCCATGATCTGCCTGCCTCGGCCTCCCAAAGTGCTGGGATTACAGGCCTGAGCCACCATGCCCGGCCCACTGTCCTAAATCTTTACATATGTTAGCTCATTAAATCCCTACAACAACCCTATATGGTGGAAAGTATTATTTTTCTCATTTCACATATAAGGAAACTGAGGCACGGAGAGGTTAAAGGACTTCTCTGAGGACACACAGCTATCAAACATATCTGGAGGCTTACAGAATGTGCCGAATGCTTGGGGAAGAACATTTAGGGTGGTAGTTTTCAAAATGTGGTTCCCACACTGACAACTTCATCACCACCTGGGAATGTCGCAGCCCTCTGCATTTCACAGCCCTCCAGGTGAGTGTGGTAGAGGACAGAGTGTGAGAATCTCTGTCTCAGAGCGTGCAGTGGCAGGTAAAGATGGCTCGCAGGACAGGAGACGGAAAGAGGAGAGCTTTATCTTCTTCAACACACGCCACACGCTGCTAGGATGTGTTCCATGTTTGGCTTGGAAAACGATCTCTTCTTCTCCACTCTATTGGCAAAGTGGGCAGACCTAGTTCCCCAGGAGGCTTGCACACTGAGGGACAGCTGGTTAAACCACTCTCCTGGGGGGACTCAGTGTTTGGCCTTGGGAGGGAAGCTGGTTGAAGGAGATGAGGGAAAGTGGGGAGGAGGAAGGAAGATTTGCAGAAAAATCGCACTGTCTGTGGGCAGGATACTCCAGGGCCCTCTTCCCAAACCACTCAGCCTCTGTCTCTGTACCTCCCACCTTTGCAGAACTCTTGAGCTCCCTGAATGGCTCCTTTGCTGCCCAGCTCCTGTAGACCAGAGCCTTGCTCCTGGGCTGGACACACCATCCAGCTTCCTTTGAGGTTCTAACTTGCCTTCTGGGCTATGGTTTGCATGAACCCTCAGCCAAGGTTTTCTTTGAGAATTATCAAATAGCATCAAAATATCCTTCAGGGAGCTTCCTCCCATGCCCCTGTGCTCCCCGCCTACCCTGGAACCACTCTTTGTTGGGCGTTGCCAGCTTCAGAGACTCTCACTGAACTGGTCATGACGAATTCTGGGGTGGGGGAGGGGCCCCTGTCACAACCAGCTCATCCTCATGTCAAATTTATTGGCTCTAAGTTGTTTTTCTGCTAAAAACGTCTAAAAGGAGGCTGCAGAGATTTACATCTTAATCTGCCCTAAACATACTCATGCTGTGAGTTCTTATGTGTGTGTGAGGGTTAGTGCGTTCATGCTTGCCTAATGGAGGGGCAATCCTGGGGAACTGAAATATTTAGATTTCTATCTGTCAGACTCATTAAGTTATAAAGTGCATTTCAAAATTGAAAATATTGTACAAGAGTTATTCCTGCTGCCTCAGGAATGTTTCAGTTAATTGGATCTTAATCTGGAGTCATAACCCATCTTGAATCGCTTCAGGGATTTTCTGCAATGAAAGCATGATTCCTGCTCTTCAGTCATGGCCATGCCTGCCCAGGCAAGGCTAATACAGAATATACTAATTATCCCAAACACCTTACACAGGCAGACAACCTCACCTCCTCAGGTCAAGTGACCCCAGATGGTTTCTTCATTGCTACCTTCTTGCTGTGACATATCTAGACAATTCCTTCAGTTTCCCACAATGTTTTCCAGTGGGTATCAAGCTATTTTCTAATTTCACTAAGCCCAACTGTACTTGGTGGAAATTCTCTGGACACTTTAGGAATTCTAAAGGTAAATAACTTATTTCTTCAAGCTACCCTAGTGAGAAAAGGATCTTACAAACTTTGAGTATTAACTTTTAAAACCATGTATATGGATTTCAATAAAAGTTTAAAAACTGGGACTTGTGGGTACTATATTGTCTGAATTCTTGCATGTTTGAAGATTTTTCCACCTGCTATTTTTACTGCTAGTTTTACTGTTTTTTTTTTTTAATTTAGATTTTAATTTTAGATTCAGGGGTACATATGTAGGTTTGTAACAAGGGTATATTGTGTGGTGATGAGGTTTGGGCTTCTATTGTTCCTGTTACCCAGATAATGAGCATAGTATCCAACAGGAAGTTTTTAAGTCTTTTCCCCCTTCCCCGTCTCCCTCCTTCCTTCATTTTTGAGTCCCCAGTGTCTACTGTTTCCATCTTAAGTTTATGTGAACCCAAGATTTAGCTCCCACTTATAAGTGAGAATATGTGGTATTTGGTTTCTGTTCCTGTGTTAGTTCGCTTAGGGTAATGGCCTCCAGCTGCAATGATGTTGCTGCAAAGGACATGATTTCGTTCTTTTTCTATGGCAATGGAGTATTCCATGGCATTATGTACCACATTTTCTTTATCCAGTCCACCATTGATGGGTATCTGAGTTGATTCCACATCTTTGCTATTGTGAACAGTGCTGTGATGAACATATGGGTGCATGTGTCTTTTTGGTATAACAATTGACTTTCGTTTGCATATATACCCAGTAATGAGATAGCTGGGTTGAGTGACAATTCTATTTTCAGTTCTTTGAAAATCTCCAAACTACTTTCTACAGGGGATGACCTAATTTGCATTGCCACCAACAGTATATAAACATATCATTTTCTCTATAACCTCTCCAACAGTTGTTATATTTTGACTTTTTAATAATAGCCATTCTGACTGGTATGAGATGGTATCTCATTGTGGTTTTGATTTGCATCTCTCTGGTGATTAGTAATGTTGAACATTTTCTTATATGTTTGTTGGCTGCTTGTATGTCTTCTTTTGAGAAGTATCTGTTCATGTTCTTTGCCCACTTTTTAAGGGGGTTGTTTTTTCCTTGTTGATTCATTTAAGTTCCTTATAGATTCTGGAGATTAGTCCTTTGTTGATATTTTATCCCATTCTGCAGGTTGCCTGTTTATTCTATTGAGAGGTGTTTTTTTTTTTGTTTTTTTTTTTTTTTTTTTTTTTTCCCTGTGTAAAAACTCTTCAGTTAAGTCCCATTTGTCTTATTTTTGATTTTGGGGTCTTCCTCATAAATTATTTGCCTAGGCCAATGTCTAGAAGAGTATTTCCTGGATTTTCTTCTAGGATTTTTGTAGTTTGAGGTCTTACATTTAAGTCTTTAATCTACCTGAGTTACTTATTATATATATTGATAGGCTAGCCAGTTTTCCCAGGACCATTTATTAAATAGTGTATCCTTTCACCATTTTTTTTGTTGTTGTTGTTGTTGACTGTCAAAGATAAGTTGGTTATTGGTATGTGGCTGTATTTCAGGAGTCTCTATTCTGTTCCACTGGTCTATGTGTTTATTTTTGTATCAGTACCATGCTGTTTTGATTACTGTAGCCTTGTAGTATATTTGAAGTTGGATAATGTGATGCCTCTGGCTTTATTCTTTCTGTGTAAAATTTCTTTGGCTATTTGGGCCCTTCTTTTTCCTTTTTGACTGTTGTTGCTTTAAAGCCTATTTTATCTGATACAAGAATAGTGACTTTGCTCTTTTCGTTTTCCATTTACATGATAGATCTTTCTCCATGCCTTTACTTTGAGACTATGGGTGTTGTGACTTGTGAGATCGGTCTCTTGCATAGAGCAGAAGGATGAGTCTTGTTTTTAATTACCAATTGGCCACTCTGTATGTCTTTTAAGTGGGGAATTTAGGCCATTTACATTCAAGGTTACTATTATTATGTGAGATTTCATTCCTGTCCTAGTATTGCTAGCAATTTGCTTTATAGGGTTTGTGGGCTATGTGCTCGTGTGTGCTTTCATGGTAGCAAGTATCATTCCTTTATTTCCATGTTTAAAACTCCCTTAAGCATCTCTTGTTGGACCAGTCTGGTGGTGACAATTTTCCTTACTGATTGTTTGTTTGGGAAAGAGTTTATTTCACCTTTGTTTATGAAGCTTAGTGTGGCAGGATATGAAATTCTTGGATGGCATTTTCTTTCTTTCAGAACGCTAAAAATGGGCCCTCAATCTCTTCTGCCTTGCGAGGTTTCTGCTGAGAAATCAACTGTTAGTGTGATGGATTTCCCTTGATGGGTAATATGACTCTTTTCTCTAGCTGCCTTGAATATTTTTTCTTTTGCATTGACCTTGGCTAGTTTGATGACTATGTGCCTTGGTAATGGTCATCATGTACAGTATCTCCAGGAGTTCTCTGGATTTCTTGTATCTGCATATTGACCTCTCTAGCAAGATTGGGAAAATTTTCCTGAATTTTATCCTCAAATCTATTTTCCAAGTTGCTCCTGCTTTTCTCTAGAGAATGCCATTAAGTCATTTGTTTGGTGACTTTACAAAATTCCATGTTTCTTGAAGGTTTTGTTCATTTTTTACCTTCGTTTTTCTTTATTTTTGTCTGACTGGGTTGATTCAGAGCCCCAGTCTTTGAGCTCTGAAATTCTTTCTTCTGCTTGGTCTAGTCTGTTGTTAAGTCTTCCAACTATATTTTGAAATTCCTATAGTGAAATTTTCAGTTCCAGAAGTTCTGTTCAGTTCTTTCCTAAGGTAGTTATGCTGTCTTTCAAAACTTGGATCATTGGTTCTGTTTTCTTTGTGTTGGATTTCAGCTTTCTATTGGATCTCATTGAGTTTCTTTGCCACCCATATTCTGAATTCTCTGTCATTTCAGACATTTCATTCTGGTTAGGATCCATTGCTTGGTAGCTGGTGTTGATCCTTTGGAGGTGATGAGACACTCTGGCTTTTTGTATTGCCAGAGTTCTTTTGTAGGTTCCTTATTATCTGAGAGAGCTGCTGCTGCTGCTGCTTTCTTTTACGTTGAATTTGCTATTCTTTGAAAGAAGCTTCTTGATTTTTAAGCTTTTTTTCTCCCTTAAAGGAATGACTGTGGTGTATACTGTGTATGACCCATTGGCTTTGTCTCTGGGCGCTTTCAGGGTGCCAAGGCACTGTACGGGGTTCCTTGGTTGCATACAGGTTCAGGCTGTTGTCCAGTAGGTGGAGCTTAAGATTAAGAGTTGGCAGGTAAGGGTAGGGGCAGAGGCAATGGAGAAGGGTGAAATGCACCTTTAGTGGGGATGGAGCTGCTGGAGCAGTCCCAGTAGCAGTCTCTTTTAGCCCATCCTCCCTGAACCCAGACAGGAAGAGTTGCTACTGAGTCAGCAACAGTGCATTAAGGAGGGGGCAACAAGGAAAGACCGCTCTCTGAGTCCATTCCAGGCCAGTGGTAGTGTCATGCCTGCATTTCCTTTGACTCAAGGGAGCTTTTGGCAGGCTGTGCTGGGTCCATCACTCTCTTAGGGGCCAAGGCTTAGCTCTCTGGGTCTGCGTGTTTTCACCAGCAAACAGCCTGTCTGGGTTCCTTGGTTACTGTGGCCTCTCTATGGTGGCTTCCCCAGATGCTAGTTGTAGTGGCATATGCTGGGCATGTGGGCAGGCCTGCGCCTCTTGTGGGGCAGGGAGGCAGCAGTCTCAGGAGCTCCTCTAGTTCCCCACTGCTCTGCATTGATGTTAGCAGATTTTCTATTGTGCTGCCCCGTTTGGCCTCTAGGCCAGCGAGTGGCTCGGTGGCTTGTATGGGTAGGAGCTGGCTGTGGCCAGTGCAGATGAGTACATACTGGGAGAAACTCTGTTGCCTCAGGCAATGCGCTGACCCTGGAGTGCACGGTGGTCAAGTTCCTTACTCAACCCAAGGGAGGGAGGTCCAAGATGGGTGAATGCGGACTGGGCAGGCCTGCAGATAGGTCTCCCAATGGTAGGCACAAGCACCAGCTCTGAGTGGGAGTCCAGTGGGCAGCCACCAGTGCCCACAGATGTTCCTAGGCGTGGAGCTAGAAAACCCCCTTGGCCCCAAGTAGCTCTGCAGGGGAGCCCTGGGTGGCTGCCTAAACTCCTAATCCAGGAGAGGGTGCGTTCCAGATGCCTGGCGGCCTGCCTGGGCATGAAGCAGAGAAGGCTCTCCCGTACCAGCATCTCTGCTCAGGAAGGCTGGGGCAACTCAGGCTTCTCGTCGGGTGAGCAGGTGCTCCGAATGCCTGGGGATGGAAAAGAGAGGGTCCTGATGGGCCACGTTTCCAGAGGAGCAGGCTGGGACCCCAGCAATGACATGCACAGACCGGTTATCGGTTGCCAAGTAGACCCTGGCTGCAAGTCCCTGGGCCCAGGAGAAACTGCGCTGCAGCAGCGCTCCTCCCACCTCAGACCTGTGACAGGAAAGATCACAATTCCAGTGTCTACTGCTGGCTTTCCACACTTGACATCAATGCTGGCTGTGTAGGCCCCTAACCTGCTCCAGAGGAAGCACTCCAGTCTCTGACCTGAGATCAAAATGCACGCATGGCCATGCTGCTGGGTTGCCAAAGAATGCCTGACTTTGTATGAACCTGGATTAAAAAGGCCATCCTGCTGTCAGTCCCAGGTCTGGGAAAACGCCTGCAACTTTTCTCAGTGTCTTTCTTTCTCAGTGTCTCCAAGCCTGTCTCCGAGTCCCCTCCAGGACGTGCCAGAGACAACGTGCTCCCCTCTTTGTGAGCTGCTTGGATCCCCAGGGGACAGGTGAGGTGTTCCGCCCCTCGCAGCTCCTGGGGTTTCACTCACTTTTCTCAGTGGATGGATGGATGCTGTCACGGGGCCTTCTCCTCCCTAGGATCTGGGGGGTCCTTCACTGTTTTGTGGATTCCTGTTTTCCTTCCTGAATTAAAACTCAGAGTTGGTCTTTATGCACTCTTTTGCTATTTCCAAGTGGCCAAGGCATGCTAAAAACCTCTAATCTGCCATGTTAGTGACCAAACTAGTTTCCTGAATGTGATAAGAAATTATTTTCATCAAATCGATACATTCCATTTTAATACTAATAAGGCAAGTGAGACTTCCAGTGAGAAGCAGCACCCACTTCCCACCCATCCCAATCTCTGGCCCTGCTTGCTATGAACAATCATTTTCATTTCTTATGGTTTTTACTGCCATATATAATCTGCACACACTGGATTGTTAAAAAATATGTATTGTGGTAAAATTGCCATAATATAAAACAGTTAACCGTTTGATATGGTTTGGCTCTGTGTCCCCACCCAAACCTGGTGGGAGGTAATTAAATCACGGGTGCAGGTCTTCCCTGTGGTGTTCTCCTGATGGTGAATAAGTCTCATGAGGTCCGATGGTTTAAAAAATGGGATTTGCCCCGCACAAGCGCTCTCTTTGCCTGCCGCCATTCATGTAAGATGTGACTTGCTCCTCCTTTCCTTCTGCCATGATTGTGAGGCCTCCCCAGCCACGTGGAACTGTGAGTCCATTAAACCTCTTTCTTTTGTAAATTGCCCAGTCTCAGGTGTCTCTATCAGCAGTGTGAAAATGGACTAATACATCATTTTAAAGTCAACAATTCCATGGCATTTGGTACACCTATTCACAGTGCTCTGCAACCAGCACTTCTATCTAGTTCTAAAACATTTTCGTCACTTCAAATTACAACCTCACACCCATTAAGAAATTACTCCCCATTCCTCCCTCCCTCCTGCTTTTGGAAATCATCAATCTACTTTCAGTCTCTATGGATTTATCTAATGGGGACATGTCATACAAATGGACTCATACCATATGCGACCTCTTGTATCTGATTTTGTCCCCTTAGTATATTATTTTGGAGGTTCATCCATGTTGCAGGATGTATCAGTACTTCATGCCTTTTTATGGCTGAATAATATTCCATAGTATGGATATATCACAATCTGTTTATCCATTTGATTAGTCTGTTTTCACACTGCTATAAAGATACTACTTGAGACTGGGTAATTTATAAAGGAAAGAGGTTTAATTGACTCAGTTCTGCATGACTCAGGAGGCCTCAGGAAACTTACAATCATGAGAAGGAGAAGCAAGCACCTTCTTCACAAGATGGCAGGAGAGAGAGAGAGCGCAGGGGAAACTGCCACTTTTAAAACCATCAGATCTCATGAGAACAGCATGGGGGAAGCCATCCCTGTGATCCAATCACCTCCAAACAGGTCCCTTGACACCTGGGAATTACAATCTGAGAGGAGATTTGGGTGGGGACACAGAGCCAAATCATATCACTGTTCATCCATTGATGGACATTTGGGCTGTTTCTACCTTTGGGCTATCATAAAGAGTGCTGCTACGAACATGGGTGTATGTGTATTTGTTTGAGTATGTATGTGTATTTGTTTGAGTATCTGTTTTTATTCTTTTAGGTATGTATATATGTAGGAGGGGAATTGGTGGATCAAATGGTAATTCAATGTTTAACTTTTGGAGGAGCAGCCATACTGTTTTCCACAGTGTCTGTATCATTTTACATTCCTACAGGCAATGTATGAGGGTTCAAATTCTCTGCATCCTGCACGACACTTGTTATTTTATTTTTCTGATTACAGCCATCCTAAATGGGTGTGAAATGGAATCTCACTGTGATATTGATTTACATTTCCCTAATGACTAACAGTGTTAAAATTTGTTTATGTGTTTAATGGCCATTTGTATCTCCTCTTTGGAAAAATGTTCATTCAGATTCTTTGCCCATTTTAAAAATTGGGCTATTTAACTTTTTCTTATTGATTTGTAAGAGTTCTTCATATATCTGGATACAAGTCCCTTACCAGATACATGATGTGCAGATACTTTCTCCCATTGTCTTTCTCCCTCATCTGCAGGCGGCCTCACCTACAAGGAGCCCTTACTTGTTAAGGGCCATGGGCCCTCTGACATTGTCATTTAATTAATATCAATAGCCCAGTCCCTGTATGGCATCTTTGGACTCTTCCGGGATCCTGCTCTTCTCTCAGGAAAGCTGACCCTGGGTTGGGCTCTGCTGCTCTGTCCCCTCTTCCTGCATTCAGGTACTTTGTGGAGCTTCGACCCTAGCAACACCTCCAGCTAATGTTCTGGGACAATCCACCCTCTTTATTCAGATCCCCTCCCGCCGTAGTGGCCCAGCCACACAGAAGGAGAGCCACGCTTGTTTATCTACTCATAGGAGCAGGAAGACACTTTTCTTAGAGTGGAACGTCGGCCATCAGCCCTCCTGGGCCTGCCTGGGGCTCACTGCTCTGTTGATTCAAGCTGTCCCTCAGCCTTGGTTAGCAGTGAGAGGGCTCTGCGGGGCCACTCCTCCCTGCAGGTGGAGCTCAGTCTTGGCCAGTGCTGCCTCTGGACACCCGCCCAGGCTACTCCCCCTTCTACTCTAAACAGATGTTACCTTGTCATCATGTTCACAGGCCGGCCTCATGAGGAGCCCCTAGGAACTGGTCAGAGATGTGAGTCGGCTCTGTTCAAGGGCTCCCCCATTCGCTTGATTATTCATTTATTCCACAAATGTTTCTGGAGGGCCTGCTGTTGGCCTGGCACAGGTGATGCCGTGGGGCCCTCTGCTATGGACTGAATAGTTGTGTCTTCCCAAAATTCCCATGTTGAAAACTAACCCCCAGGGTGAGGGCATTAGGAGGTGGGGCCTCTGGAAGGTGACTGGGCTCTCGGGAGGGTGGGGCTCTTGAGAATCTTGAGTATGGGATCAATGCTCTTTTGAAAGAGGCCCCAGAAAGCTCTCTCTCTCCTCCCGCTATGTGAGGATGCAGCAAGAAGGGCGCCTTCAGGTGAGGAATGGATGGGAGAGTCCCACTGGAGGTAGGAGGCTGCGGGGTGGCCCAGGATGCCTGGAAAGGCCCTCAGGATGGTCTCTGCACACATCAAAGATGACCTTATCTATATGTAAAGATGTGTCTGCGAAAAACGAAAACCAAAACATGTCCTTTCCCACCTGAAGAAAGGCCGCGTCGTCTCCGCTGAGGCTCACTGCCCCAGCCAGAAGTGATAATTAGTGCCTTTTCCATCACTTGCTCATGCTCAGTGGTGTCCAGGGTTTTTATTAACACAGGATGTCGTGTCTGTATTTCAAAAAGCTCATAATTGCCTACGCCCCGTGCTTGTCTCCAATTCCTTTAAAATGTACCGGGCAATGGGCAGTGTATTATCTACAATAGACACATTGATACCTTCCTAAATTAACACTTTGCATTTCTTCAGCAGATGTGAGCTATGAAAAATAGCCCAGCACATTTTTATTGTTCTGTTAATTAAAGTGTTTCTCTCCTGAATATAGAAATCAATGGTTAGCAGGCCCATGAATAATCTTTGGAACATAATGAAGATTCCAATGGAAAAGGGGTTGTTAAGAAAGTTCTAGAGGAGGACTTTGGCCACAGCAATCTCGGAATAAGGAGGGAAGATCCAGGGCGCTGCTGATATCATGGCTGGGGTGTCTTTCCAATGGAATAGTTGTGTCTTGACACTGTTATCAGAATCAGCACACGTTCTGTGGTTGAATTGCTTATAGGATGAATTATACACAGAGATAGGCTGGCTGACCTACCTGATACTACAAGATAGAAATGCTTTTTTCTTTTAGTTAAGGTCAATTTTTTTTTTTTTTATTGACTAAGAATCTGCAATTGCATTAGATAGTTAATGGTTCCATTCATGTATCATATAGGTTTATACTTCCTATGTTCTTATTTGAGCCTCACAACACTTGTGTAAGGTTTGAAAGACAG
>NW_012101021.1:255780-256617 GCF_000951045.1 Mandrillus leucophaeus
TTTTTTTTTTTTTTTGACAGAGTTTCACTCATGTTGCTCAGGCTGGAGTGCAGTGGCGCGATGTTGGCTCACTGCAACCTCCGCCTTCTGGGTTCAAGAAATTCTCCTGCCTCCGCCTCCCGAGTAGCTGGGATTATAGGCATATGCCACCATGCCTGGCTAATTTTTGTGTTTTCAGTAGAGACAACCACGTTGGCCAGGCTGGTCTTGGACTCTTGACGTCAGGTGATCCGCCTGCCTCGGCCTCCCAAAATGCGGGATTACAGGCGTGAGCCACTGCACCTGGCCTGGAGTTTATTTCTTAAGGAACAGGGTGCCCTGACTTGTGCCTGAGCAGAGCTGAGCACGCTGCCGTTCCCCTCCCCTGTGCTCCTTTCCTGGGCCCTCGGGGTAATTGGCCGGGACAAGTGTGTGGGTGGAGCAGTGTGGGCAGAGACTGGTGGCTGGGCTGGGTTGCAGCTGGGGAACAGGCAGGAGGAAGGGAGGGCCAGGGCTCTCTAGGTGTGCGCCTTGGGGTGAGAAAGCAAGCTGCCCAAAGCAGGGTGCGCTCCGGTGGGCAGGGCAGAGGCAGAGGCCAGGTGAGAGCCTGTGTGCACCCTGCTTTCTAGGGTCTGTATTCTGAGGCTTTGACATCTAGAGTCTTGCTGACACTGAAGGGACAGCCCCTCCCAGGGTGTCAGTTCCCAGAGACAGGGAACAACTCTGCCTTTCGCCTGCGAACCAAGCAATCCAGAGTCCTACCCCCTCCTCTGTGGGGCTCTCATACTCCGGACCACTGTCCCCCTTCCCTAGTCACCCCAAAGCCGGGTACCAGACAACTAGGAACAGCTGCTGCAG
>NW_012101021.1:261457-301392 GCF_000951045.1 Mandrillus leucophaeus
GGTGGCCCAGGATGCCTGGAAAGGCCCTCAGGATGGTCTCTGCACACATCAAAGATGACCTTATCTATATGTAAAGATGTGTCTGCGAAAAACGAAAACCAAAACACGTCCTTTCCCACCTGAAGAAAGGCCGCGTCGTCTCCGCTGAGGCTCACTGCCCCAGCCAGAAGTGATAATTAGTGCCTTTTCCATCACTTGCTCATGCTCAGTGGTGTCCAGGGTTTTTATTAACACAGGATGTCGTGTCTGTATTTCAAAAAGCTCATAATTGCCTACGCCCCGTGCTTGTCTCCAATTCCTTTAAAATGTACCGGGCAATGGGCAGTGTATTATCTACAATAGACACATTGATACCTTCCTAAATTAACACTTTGCATTTCTTCAGCAGATGTGAGCTATGAAAAATAGCCCAGCACATTTTTATTGTTCTGTTAATTAAAGTGTTTCTCTCCTGAATATAGAAATCAATGGTTAGCAGGCCCATGAATAATCTTTGGGACATAATGAAGATTCCAATGGAAAAGGGGTTGTTAAGAAAGTTCTAGAGGAGGACTTTGGCCACAGCAATCTCGGAATAAGGAGGGAAGATCCAGGGCGCTGCTGATATCATGGCTGGGGTGTCTTTCCAATGGAATAGTTGTGTCTTGACACTGTTATCAGAATCAGCACACGTTCTGTGGTTGAATTGCTTATAGGATGAATTATACACAGAGATAGGCTGGCTGACCTACCTGATACTACAAGATAGAAATGCTTTTTTCTTTTAGTTAAGGTCAATTTTTTTTTTTTTTATTGACTAAGAATCTGCAATTGCATTAGATAGTTAATGGTTCCATTCATGTATCATATAGGTTTATACTTCCTATGTTCTTATTTGAGCCTCACAACACTTGTGTAAGGTTTGAAAGACAGGTGTTAAAGCCCTCACTTCATACATGGGGGGAACGGGGATGGGGGTTACAAGTTCTTCCAAGTTCACCCAGAGAGTGAGCCGGGTCCCTTAGTCTAACACCGGCTTCCCGCATCCTATCCCAGGAACAAATGTGCTTCAGCCGTGAAGAGTGACTTGCTTAATCACAAGACTGTCCGGATTTACTGGAAATGTGGACAGGATGGAGGCCCACCTTCCAGAAGAAAACAGTAAGATCCGAGCTTTAGGTTTATCCCTCCTGTTTGAACTTTGTCTCTGACATGCAGCAGTAGCCACAGACAAGACCTTGGAGCAAATGCACTGGATACCCCATCCCCAGGACAAGCCCCTTTGAGGGCTCAGCTCACAAATCCGTTCATTCTTAATACGTGCATGCATAACTGTATCCTTCTTAATGTGCCCTGAAGGCCTTTGTCCTGATTTTCCGCAGAGGCGGAGCCAGTACAGCTCCTCCTTTGCAGATGAACACCTGCAGAGCACAAAGCCTCTTTCCTGGTATCCACAGCCCGGTTGGATATAGTAGGCTAATCCTCCCCATCTAAAATGGCTCTGAAATCAGGCTGGGGAGAGAGAGTGCAAAGGTCAGTGCACTGAGCAAGTGCTCAGCTGGGACTGGAAGCCACCCTCCCAGCCCTCACCTGCTTCACCCGCCACACGCAGCCACATTGCCCCGATGGAGCCCTGTGCTAGCGAGGCTGGGAGAGGTGAGGGGGCTGTGACTGGAGTGTGAGAAAGGGTTGAGGAGGGTCCCTGTGGGCCTTAGGCCAGGTGTGCCAGCATACCTGGACAGCCGGAAGCTGAGAAGACCTTGGTCAGAGGTCTGCTGCTGTCACAGGGCCTCAAAGTGAGAAGCGTGGAGTCCATCCTCCCAGAAACAGCATGGCATGTCCCCAGACGAGGCTGCAGTGGGGCCTTCTGTGCCGCCACTAAATGCCAGCCCTGGCTGTTAGAGCCTGGCGCGCTGAATGTGTGGGGAGTTTATTTCTTTTCTTTTCTTTCTTTTTTTTTTTTTTTTTGACAGAGTTTCACTCATGTTGCTCACTCATGTTGCTCAGGCTGGAGTGCAGTGGCGCGATGTTGGCTCACTGCAACCTCCGCCTTCTGGGTTCAAGAAATTCTCCTGCCTCCGCCTCCCGAGTAGCTGGGATTATAGGCATATGCCACCATGCCTGGCTAATTTTTGTGTTTTCAGTAGAGACAACCACGTTGGCCAGGCTGGTCTTGGACTCTTGACGTCAGGTGATCCGCCTGCCTCGGCCTCCCAAAATGCGGGATTACAGGCGTGAGCCACTGCACCTGGCCTGGAGTTTATTTCTTAAGGAACAGGGTGCCCTGACTTGTGCCTGAGCAGAGCTGAGCACGCTGCCGTTCCCCTCCCCTGTGCTCCTTTCCTGGGCCCTCGGGGTAATTGGCCGGGACAAGTGTGTGGGTGGAGCAGTGTGGGCAGAGACTGGTGGCTGGGCTGGGTTGCAGCTGGGGAACAGGCAGGAGGAAGGGAGGGCCAGGGCTCTCTAGGTGTGCGCCTTGGGGTGAGAAAGCAAGCTGCCCAAAGCAGGGTGCGCTCCGGTGGGCAGGGCAGAGGCAGAGGCCAGGTGAGAGCCTGTGTGCACCCTGCTTTCTAGGGTCTGTATTCTGAGGCTTTGACATCTAGAGTCTTGCTGACACTGAAGGGACAGCCCCTCCCAGGGTGTCAGTTCCCAGAGACAGGGAACAACTCTGCCTTTCGCCTGCGAACCAAGCAATCCAGAGTCCTACCCCCTCCTCTGTGGGGCTCTCATACTCCGGACCACTGTCCCCCTTCCCTAGTCACCCCAAAGCCGGGTACCAGACAACTAGGAACAGCTGCTGCAGGCCAGTGCCCCAAGGTTATGCAAAACAGCCAGTCCTGGCCCTGCAGACCCTGCCTCTCCTCTTCCTTCCCACAAAACCACGATGAAGACTCCTGCCCACGTTTCCCCTCCTTCTGCCTCCTGACCCACCTCCATGTTCCTCTGTGGCCCTACGTGAGTGGCGTGTCTCCTCTGGGAACTGTGAGTACAAACTCATGGCAGTCATATCGCGGTCTGCTGGTCTTCATATGCCTCAGATTTTCTATTAATACACTATATTTTAAGGCAGGGGCTGTAGAGACTCATGCTGGGGACCTGGGGCCAGATATACCCCTGCTCCCATAGCCTCCCAGCTGCTCCCTGGCCCAGGGTAAGAGCCACTTCCCTGCCCGGCTCTGCCATGCCTGTCTTTGGTCCTCAAAGTCCACTTGACTCCACCTTTAAAATATATCTTGGACATAAACGCTCCTCACTGTGCCCACCTGGTCTAGCCAAGCACACGTTTCACCTGGACTATGGCGGCAGCCTCTCTACTGGGTTCCCCACCCCATTTTGTTTGCTAGGGTTCATTTCTTGTCCAGCAGCCAGCGTGCTGTTTCTATACACAAAGGAGGTCCTGGATGCCCCTGCTAGAGCCTTCTGGAGGCCTCTTATGATGCCCAGGAGAGAGAGCACAGCCTTCTCGCGGTGTCCTGCAGGGCTCTGCGTGCCTTGGACACCGCCCACGCTCTGGCCTCATGCCCATCCACACGCACCTTCTTGTCTCTCTCAAACATACCACATCCTGTCTCAGGGCCTTGGCATCTGCTATTCCTGCCCTTGGTGTGACTTTCCCTCCCTTCTGCACATGATTGCCTGTTTCTTGTTACTCAGGCTTCTCCTCAGATGTCACCAATCAGCAAGGCTGTCCTCGGCCACCCTTAACAGCACCTCCCTCACCTCTCCATGACACCCGTTTCAGCTTCTCCATAGCTGAAATTATCCTCTTTATCAGCTTAAGTGTTTAGTGGCTACCTTTACCCAGTAGACTGCAAGCTCTTTGAGGGCAGCCGCTCTCCCTCATCCACATCGTGTTTCCAGTGTCTGGGACAAGGCTCAACATTAGAATTCAGTGAGCTTGCCTGACTGCTGGACTGCAGGGTGCTCTAGGATGCAGAAACACTGCTCCTTGTATTTCCCTTGGCTGTCTTTTAAATCACATCTCATATATAAGGTTTTCATAAATGTAGCTCTATTTTCTAAGGTGTGGCTATGGTCCTATCTTTGGAGACAGATCTGCAGACTCTTGTTATCCCCTTCCCTGGTGTGATATTCCCTATATAACCAGAGTGAACGTTATGGATCAGGGAGGTTACCTGGGGCCTCCAGCGCTGCAGAAGCAACATTGAACTGCTCAGAACGCAGCCCTCTCCAGAAGGCTCCATCCCTCCCAGAATGCCAATTAAGGTGGAGAGGCTCCTGTCCCAAGAAAAAATAATCAAACACCATGTCTTGGAAACAAATCGACACCTGGTCGTAGGATCTGTAAAACAAAGCGAGGTCTTAATAAAGCAGAAGGGAAATAGATCAAAATCTAAGACAAATGGAGTATTCTTTGCAGCAACCTCATTCTTTCTTCCTTTACATTCCCTCAGCTCTGGAAAGCTCTGTAATTAAAAAAAGTCAATATATGTGGGACTTTAAATAATTGATTAATGTTTAAAGCCCTGTCAGAAAGCTCTGTAGTAAGGTGTCAAGTAATATTGAGTTTCCCCAGCAGAAGCATCACATAAATAGCCTATCGGCCATTAATATGCACGCAGCCGTATGATAAACAGTTGTGGTTCTTTATAATTGGTAAATAATTACAGGGACTATAAAACTCTGAGCTGTTACCCACGTTCACAGTTCGGTTAACCTCCTCCATTCCGCAGGGGCCGGGATGGCCTAACCGTATATGGGCCCGGGGTTGTCCATCAGAACCTGGGGAGGGCAGGGTCCTGGGGACAGCAGAGCTCTGTTCCAGTACAGAGATCCTATCTTCCGGGGGAAAGCTCTTCCCTGTTTTCTGGGAGGGCATTTGGAAGTATTTTTCCTCTGCCCACGCAGAGGTGCTTCGCAGTTTGGGGCAAACTGAGTCTGAAGCAGTGGTAGGAACCTTGGGAGCAATGCCGGGGCAAGGCTGGGCTTGGGGATGAGCTGGGGAGGAGGTGGCACTGGGCTCCAGATCTTGGAGAGCTGTGAGAAGTGGGGAACTAGGCTGCCTTCTGTGGACTGCGGGAAGTTCCGTGCTCTCTGGGCCACAGCCTGGCACTACCCCTCTGAGACAGGGCAATTCTGTCTTCTCGCCATCCCCCACACAGCCTTCAGGGCCAGTTCGACGCCACCTGCCTACGACGCCTGCCCACGGTGTCTCAGCTGAAAGCCGACAGCACCACCTGTCTGGCCCAAACCCTCTGCGAACACGTGGGGACCCATGGCTGGAGGAAAAGGCTTGTCAAGGCCACATTTTAACATAATCGTTCACCTGAGTTTCTCCTCTACGGCATGCATTTTCAACAGGGTGATATCGTCCCCCAGGGAGAGAAGAATGGTTCCTGGGAGTGCAAATAAATGAATTTTACAATGGTCTATGGCCTTCAGGCCTTGGTCCTACATGGCAAACTCATTCTTCAGTGCTTAATTTCTCTCTTATTAAATTAAATTACTGCACATCTGACATCGTCATTGACATTACTTCTCTTCTCTGTGAACGGCTTTAACAATCCCTACTCTTTTCCTATTAATTTCCTAAATTTCTCTCTTAAAATTAATCTCAGTTCTTCTCCTTAGGGGGTGATGATGATAATAATAGTGAAAAGTTGAGACGAACTGCCCCGAGGAGGGGTCGAATCAGCTCTCTGGCCTGTGGCGTAATCCCAGGTCACAGCTGACGTGAGGACCCCAGGGAAGCATGGAGAAGCACCTTCGAGGGGTCTCAGCAGGCAGAGTCTGCCCTAAGACACATCCACAGAGGGTTTCGGCCAGTCGGGTGGTGCTGTGAGGCTTTCAGCTGGGGCACCATGGGCAGGCGTCGTGGGGAGGTGGCACTGAGCTGGCCCCGAAGACTGTGTGGGGGATGGCAAGAAGACAGAATTGCCCTGTCTCGGAGGTGTAGTGCCAGGCTGTGGCCCAGAAAGCACAGAACTTGCCCTGTTCCCTGGGATGGGTCCAGGCTGGAAGGATGGAGCCCAGGAGGTGTCTGAGGCTGGGAAGGGGGACAGATGGGCTCATGGGTCATGGGCTCCACCTTGGGATCTGGATGCGGAGAATGGCTCTCCCTCTGGACTCCGAGACAGTGAGGCCCTGTCTCAGCCTGAGCCCTGTGACCTGGGGGCTAGAGCACGTGTGCCTTCTGCTTCACAACTTCGTCTAGAGCGAGCACTGTCCCCGAAGGAGGGCAGGAGGGTGGGAGGGCGGGAGGGCAGGAAGTAGGAGCCCCAAGGTCAGGGAATCAGTGGTGTTCGAGCAGTTGTCCAGGCAGGGCAGGAGTCCGTGGGCCATCCACTTCCAGCCAAGTTGTGATGTCATCATTAGAATAACAGCTCTGTCCAGTGAGCCCAGGCTGCTCAGGTTGACCAGAGGCTCACCAGCCACTTGAAACCCTGGTGAACTCCTGCTTGCCTTCAACACTCCACACAGGTGCCACATCCCTGGGAAGTCTCCCCACCTCCAGGCCCCAGATGAAGAGACATGTTGGCCCTGGGTGGTGAGTGTGGGCACCTCGGCTCCCGCACGTGGCAGCAAGTCTCTGTTTGTTCTTCTGTACCGACTTGACTCCAAGCTCCTCGAAGTCATCACCAGAATTTCAGTGCTTAGTGGAGCCTGCTTTATAGTATTTGTTCAGTTGAATTGAATATCCTTTAATTTTTCAGTTTATTTTATCTAACACATCTTTTTAAAGACTCTGGAGGAAAGAGGCATGTCTGGCCCAAATTAAGGATGCTTAGGTGGGATCACATCTCTGGTGGTCTGGCATGATGGTGGTGGCGTAACTGGTCTACCCTCAGAGCATGGGCCAGTGGGACCAGCAGGCAGTCGTGGGTAGGGAGGGTGAAAGCCCACCCACCTTTGGGAGAAGAGACCTGGTTCTGGGTTCAGATCTGTTGCTCTGTTCATTTATACAATGGTAATAAAACTAATAATCCCAGTAGTCCCTGACCAGCTCATCCTAAGGACTTCTTGTGAGTCCCAAGAAAGCTAACATAACTAAGAACAGATCAAATTCCCATCTGGGTCTTTTCCACCAAGGACCAATCCCTTAGAAACCTTGACTAAAAGCAGAAGAGGTGGCTCCTCAGAAAGCACAAAGACCTCATATGAAGGCTTGGGAGCTACCAAGGATGGTGCCACGGAGCTCCGTAAGGTCAGGGGCAGTGCCTAGTGCTTGTCTGCTACACTCTGGGGCCTGTCTCAGCCCTGGGCAGGTCATAGAGACAGTCAATGAAGACAGATGCTGCTCCTTCCTTTAAATGAACCCAATATGTGAAAATCGAATCTTTTATAAAGAAATAGGGAGCCTTTTTCATAAATATCCAGCTCCTTAAATAAATTTAAAATGATTTAATTTTCAAACATTGGTTTGATTTTTCAAGAACTATATCTATTCATTTACAGATTGTCTAAACTGAGGTACATCATTATTCATCTTGGTCACATGGGAGCCCTAAGAGAATATACACATTCAAGAGGGTTAGACCACCAAAGCTAATTGCTAATCATCTCGCAGAGGTTTTAAAAGAGTGCCACCATTTCTCATTTGTCCTGGAAAGTTTTATGTTACAGGCTCACTTACAGAGGAGAGGTGGATGCAAAGATCCTTTTTCCCCCACCAAAATGAAGGCCTTTATACTGTGAGGTTAGGCTTTCAACAACTTCAACAATCTGCAACACAGTCTTAATTACAGTAATGAACACTGTCACAACCACCACCACCATTACCACCACCATCACCACCATCAATCATCATCACTATCACCACCACTATCATCACCACTACCACATCACCATCACTATCACTACCACCATGATCACCATCACCATGACCACCACCATCACCACCATCACCCAGCACCACCATAACCACCATCCCTATCACCACCACCACCACCACCACAATCACCACCATCACTATTACCATAATCACCACCACCACCACCATCATTGCCACCATCACTATTGCCACCACCACCATTACTACTATCACCACCATCACTATCATCATCACCATCACCAAAACCACTATCACCACCATCACCATCACTACTACCACCATTACCATTACTATCACTGCCACCATGACCACCATCATCATGACCACCACTGTCACCACTACCACCACCACCACCACCATCACCATCATCACTATCACCACCACCACCCCCACCACCACCATCACTATCATCATTGCCACCACCATTGTCATCATCACTGCCACACACCATCACCACTATCACCACCATCACCATCACTACTACCACCATCACCATTACTATCACTGCCACCATGACCACCACTGTCACCACTACCACCACCACCACCATCCCTACCACCACCACCACCACTATCACCATCACCACTATCACCACCACCACCACCACCATCACTATCATCATTGCCACCACCATTGTCATCATCACTGCCACACACCATCACCACTATCACCACAATTGCCATCATCATCACTATCATCACCATTACCATCATCACTACTACCACCACTATCACCACCATCACCCACCACCACCATCACCACCATCCTTACCACCACCACCATCACTGCCACCACCATTACCACCACCATCACTACCACCACCACCATAACCACCACCACCATCACCACCACCACCATCACCACCACCACCATCACTACTGCCATCACCACCGCCATCACTATCACCACCAGCACCACCATTACCACCACCATCACTATCATTATCACAATCACCAAAACCGCCACCACCACCACCATCGCCGAC
Source organism: Mandrillus leucophaeus (assembly GCF_000951045.1). Classification (NCBI taxonomy): domain Eukaryota; kingdom Metazoa; phylum Chordata; class Mammalia; order Primates; family Cercopithecidae; genus Mandrillus; species Mandrillus leucophaeus. The sequence continues at coordinate 270,214 of NW_012101021.1, forward strand.
ATCATCATTATCACCACCATTACCACTATCACCATCATTATCATCACCATCATTATCGTTATCACCACCATCACCACCACCATCATCACTACTACCACCACCATCACCACCACCATCATCACTACTACCACCACCATCACCATTACTATCACTGCCACCATGACCACCATCACCATGACCACCACTGTCACCACTACCACCACCATTGCTACCACCACCATCACTACCACCACTATCACCATCATTATCAGTATCACCACCATCACCACTATCACCACCATCACGACTATCACCACCACTACCACCACAGCTACTACTAATAAAGCACTTTGTGTAACATGATCTTATTTCTTTTCAGAATAACAATATAAAGAAGGAATCATTATTTCTATTTAGTAAGTGAAATGAAATTCAGGGAACTGAAGAAAATTTGGTGGACACGGTAGAACATTCCCATTCAGTCATTCACTTAACAAATAATTATTGAGGCCCTCATATCTCAGGTATTGTTTGAAATCCTTTTACTACATTAGTTTAAAAAAGAATTCTTTGATTTTAAAAATGAAAAAATTAAAAAATACTAAGCACAGCCTCAATTGTTCTGTCATTGCCGGCCTGCATGCCAATCTGAACGAGGCAGCTGGATCTGTGCTGACTCTGCCCATCTGACCTGACCACCCTTGGGACTGACCTTTCTGGTCATTCTGCCCATCCCCTTCCCGACGTGTATCTCCCTCCGCCTCTCCTTGGCTGCTTAGCCTCAGCATGTGCGCTCTGACTACTATTGCCTGTACCTTTCTCCTTTTAAGCCTTCTCATCTTTGTGGGGCAATAATTACTTGACCCAGGAAAATTACTTTAACGGTTATTTGTCATCCGGGCCTCCTTCTCTCACAGCTGCAGCTTCTGATCTTGTTGAGTGAGCAGAATGTAGGCTGATGATCCTGTAACAGCTGAAAAAATCCTGCAGGGGCTCATCGGGGTTCCCGCAGAGCTGCCAGGATCTTGGTCCCATTCCCAGCCCACCCCAGCCTGAGGCTCATCGCCCCTAAATCGCTGTCCTTTTTCCATCCCTACTCCAAGGGCTGCAGAAGAGCCACTAGCTCCCTTTCCTCCATTTCCATCTATCTTCTCTTTGGGGCCTCTCACCTGTCCCCCCCAGTGCATACATGCCTGTCTGTTCACCCAAGAGCATCACGACTTTGACCCATTGTCTTTCTCCAGTGACTGCCTCAATTCCTCCTCAGCCATTGCATTTCCTGAAAATGTTGTCTATTGTTGTGTATTTGCTTCTTCACTTGTCTCTTTTGCCTCACTTCTCTCTCTAGCTCAGGCCAGTTTATGTTGACTGATACATGACTCTTCTCTGTGCTTTAATAAATGAATAAATGAGGCTTCTGACACATCCCCAGTGCACTAGCACTTCGTGTCGAGTCATCAATTAGTTGCCAAATGTGATGAGCACTCGCAGATCTCCTCTTCTGTGTTCCTTCTGCGGGAGTGAGGATTACTGAGCACCACATCTTTGAAATGCTTTGTGACTATCCTCTCACTCTTTGCCACCCCTCCCAGTGTCCCATTTCACGGCTGTGGCAGTCCTAGTGCCGCTCTGACTCCAGGCTCGCTGTTCCCTCCAGGCGCATGGAAGGCTGGTCTGCCTCATCTTCTTGTGCTTCGGGGGCTGTGAGGTTAGATCCGGGCAGTGAGCTGTGAGTAGAAGTGAAGGGTATCCCGTTGCGGCTGGGCCATTTAACTGCTGCCCTGCAGCCCTCCAGAGATTACTTCCCCTCTCTGGCCTGGTAGCTGTCCTGTCCATCTAGCTCCTTACAAGACCACAATGAGCAGAATTCCCGTGCTAACTCACAGTGGCTTTATAATTTCATTAACAAAATAGACCTGTATTGTTTTGAGCCTCAGAGGTTTGGGAGTTGTTTGTTGCAGTAGCTCAGCCCAGCTTGTGTTGACTGATACATGGCTCTTCTCTGTGCTTTAATAAATGAATGAATGAGTGAATTTATGCATTCATGCAGAAAATATTTGTTGAGTTCCTATGCTGTATTGAGGTTCAATACAGCAGCAGGTATTGATCGCAGACAAATGAGGTACCTATCCAAATGGAGCTTACATCCCAGAAGGAGGACAGGCTGCAGACAGCTGAGTGATACAGAAACCAGATAATTGCATACTGTGCCATGAGAGAGAGATACAGGGAATGGAACAGAGCGTAAACGGGAGGAGGGGCTGCCCTAGGATGCACCTTGTGGGTGGAAGGAATCCCAAGAGGAAGTGCCTGAAGGTGTTTGGGAAGAAGGACGGAGGTGTAGGAAAGAGGGGCGGTGTGCACTGGTTGAGGCTGGAGGGGAGGGCCAGGGACAGGAGAGAAAGTGGATGGTGTCTCAGGAGCCAAGAGGACATGGAATTTCAGAGGGAACATTGCCCTGTACTGAATGTCAGGAGAGGTCAGTATGGTTGGGGGGTTCTCATCTAGAGAAAGTAGCAGAGCAAGTGGGAGGGGAATTAGAGGCAGAGAGTTGGAGAATTCTTTTGGAAAGTTTTATGTGAGGAAAAAATAATGAGAGAAATGAGGAAGTATCTAGAAGGCATTGTTTGTTTTTTCATGAGAGAGTCCGGAGCATGTCTGATTGCTGATGGGGATGACCCAGCAGAGAGGGAGAAGCTGAAGAACTGGCACCTGGATCTGCGCCCGTGCAAGGGTGGATGACCACGGGCTGGGACACAGCAGTGCTGTCTCAGGGGAGACTGGAGGATGAGGGGCCAGACACACGTGGGTGACCAGGAACTGGGTCTCTGATGTCTGTCTGTGGTCCTACCTGCTTCCTAATCCCTAACTCCTACACCCAAACCAAGCTTATCTTCTCTCCCCTTCCCAAACCTGCTTCCTTTCTAGGCCTTGCCTAGTCATAGGATTTAACTCTCAAGAGCTGATTAACTTTATGTTTCCAATGAGAATAATACAACGTACTGTCAACACAGATACCTTCATTAATCTGTTTAGATAATAACAAAAGTCATCTTCCCTTGTGAGATGGCTTATATCTCAAAGAACTGTCACATACATCCTGGCATTTCCTTGCAGGGGCTCCATGGGCAGGCACTATGGGTCTGACTTTACAGAGGAGGAGAGGGAGGCTTAGAGTGCTGGGACCTGCTTGAGTGCTGGGTGCTTTTCATTCTGTAATACCTGTTTTCAACCGCTGTTCAACGTTTTGACCTGTTATCAAGAAAATGGAATTGTCAACGGACGCTGATTTTAGTAATTCGGAAACAGAGTTGAATGTTCAAGTTCACGTGTGCACTGGCTCTATTTCTTTAGAGTGGCATGCTTAAGAAGCAAGGAGGAATGCACTAAGAGGAAAACTATTTCAGGTTAAGGGAGTATTAGCCCAGAGAGCATGGGGCTTAAGGGATATAAATACATTCTGTACACAGCGTGGTGCATAGCTCAGAGGCACGGCTGGCTAGGTTGTACAATGGAGAGGAATTCTGTACAAAACAAAGTGATCTACGTCATGAATTATATCCCGGCAGCCAGAAAGAGCGTTTCCTTTCTTCTTTCTCTTTTAATTTTTCTAGTGTGTGTTGGGGGTGCCTTCACTTTGTCTGCTGTTATCAGAGACTCACATCTAATAATTCAGCTCTAAGAGCTGTACCCCAGCAGACCTCAGCACTATCTGTGCCAAGGTACAGCCTCCGGTCACACCTGGTGTTCTGCCTGGTTCCCACAGTGTCTGCTGTCTTTATTGTGCTTTATTTTAAATTTTTTTTCTTTTTGGAGATGGAGTTTAACTCTCGTCACCCAGGCTGGAGTGCAATGGTGTGATCTTGGCTCACTGCAAACTCTGCCTCCCAGGTTCAAGTGATTCTCCTGCCTCAGCCTCCTGAGTAGCTGCGATTACAGGTACCCGCCACCAAACCTGGCTAATTTTGTGTTTTTAGTAGAGATGGGGTTTCACCATGTTGGTCAGGCTGGTCTTGAACTCCTGACCTCAGGTGAAGTGATCCTCCCGCCTCAGCCTCCCAAAGTGCTGGGATTATAGGTGTGAGCCACAGCGCCTGGCCTTTATTGTTCTTTAGAATACACTGCATTTGACTCTTCTCTCTTCTTGACTGAAGCCCCTTGGGAATAAGGACTGCTTCTTCTGCAGAGTAGATGCTGAGTAAATACTCACTGAGCACCATGTTGGTAGACATCAGCAAAGACTGGATAATCCCTTCTCACTTTACACGTGAGAACCTGAGGCCCAGACATGCCCGGGCTTGGTGAAGTACTGACGCGAAGGGAACTTGGTTCTTCCTAAATCTGTCCCTGCCTGAGCTCCCCCAGGTCTCCGCACTCATTCCCCTGGGTGGTCTCTGCTGCTCCACTTCTCCTCCTGCTGCCCAGAACTGACTTTCAGGACTTCCTTGTGGGCTAACTTTTCAGAGAACATTTATCTAAAAAGCAATCAGCTCCTCCTGCTTAGCAGGTGCACTGCACTTCCCACCATTACAGAATTTCCACTTCTACTGGGTGATTGAAATGCCAAATCCCCAGGCTGGCAGAACAGATTAAGCTACTCACCATTAATACCTGCATGTGAGCTGTTTTCACTGTTAGCAAAGGACAGCTGCCCATATTGTTTTTCCTTGACGTTGGTGGGTATTGCAGAAAAGAAAATCAACTGGTGTTTTAGTAACGTTGGGGACTGTTAAGGAGGTTTCCTTTTTGCAGGACTTCTCCAAGCTATGAACATGCTAACACACAATGTGACCCTCCCAAATAGCATTTCTAAGCATGCTCCCTGCAAAGCAACCGTCTTGGGATTAGCTTTGGATGCCTTTGCTCCATGCAAAGCTCCAGAAGAAACACTGCTGAATTTGCCTGAGAGACGCGGGCTGGAGCTGTCCCCACACTCACCAGCTGAGTGGCCCTGGGTGGGCTCTGGATTGCATTGTGCCTGGATCTCTTTATGTAATCATTGTGAATTACCTCCACCTCACATTTAATGAGAAAGCATGAAGGCTCTTATCTAATGAAGAACTCTGAAACTGTAAAACATTAGCATTTCATTGACCACATCACATCAGTGTCGCATATTCATTCATTCCTTAAGACTTTGTCAAGCACCCTTTATGGAGATGCAGGGCTCTGGAGCTTGTAGAGCTGAGATGCAGGGAGATCTGCTCTCATTGCTGGATTCCAAACTCAAGGCTCTGATGGATGGTTCCAGAGGCAGGCGCTCTGCTCTTCCCGCTCTGCTTTGGGAATGTAGAACTCAATAGAGACAAAAGACAATACATACTCTAAATTATCCTTGCATTTTGGGAATAAAACTTGGTAACTATTGGATGTGAGTGGTGAGTATTTTATTTATGATAGTTACATTTTTGTTCTTTGAGTAAAGTTGGCTTTTTGTTGTCTTCATGTGCTTCTTTCTCTGTACCGTGTGTGATCCTTGGGTTTATTTTGTCAATGTTGTTGTTGTTTATCTACCTTCTTGCATGAAACGCTTGATTCACTTATTTCCTATGTTTCTCACTCCTCATAATGCTGTCATGTTGAGGCAGGAATGGCAGGTCAGCAGGTCTGGAGGCCACACGTGGGATCGGCATTGGGCAAGTAAAGGACGCGTTCCTGGCGTGCAGGTGGCGGCTGTGGCTGGGGTTGGCCAGCATGACACATGCGGAAGTAAGAAGTGAGGACAGAGGCATTCTGAGAAGCTCTGACATCTTGAGTCAGGGCCCAGGAGGGTGAGTGCCAAGGAGGCTGAGGAGCAGCTTGGGAGGCTGGAGATACGGGAAGACGGTGTGAGAGAGGCTTTGTCACAAAAGCCAGGGAAGAGGCTGTTTCTAGAGGAGTCAGATTGCTGCGTGTCGGCGGCGCCTTTACCCTTTTTAAGTGTCATTTTGATTGCATTTGTAGGGACTAATACTGTGGAATGACTGCTTCCTTTTTGTAGCTGGGATTTTTCTTGCTAGAGTTCTAAAGGTCTTTTCCATAAAATAAAGAGGATTTTTTTAGAGATCACCCCTGGGGGTACTTCTCATTAAATTCATTAGCAGCTGAAGTGGGCACTAGAAATTTGAAGTTACGCTCCTGAAAGTTTGTGTGATTGTGGGGATGAAGGGGAGGCAACATCTAAGCAACCCCAGGATGATGACCGCTCCGTGGTTTTAGTATTCATCATGCACCTCTAAACGCTATGAGTTCTGTGCCTGTTAATCGCTGTTAACGACAGCGTGCGTCTGGGATCCTGGCAGGACACTCTGTGGTGAGGATGACGGTCGCTCCCCAGCCTTAACCAAGATGAAGTAGTGGTAGATACTCCATTTAAAGTCTCATTTAGCATTTTTAATTAGCCTCACCTTGGGTGGTGAACAGTTTGCATAATTCACAAGAGGGGTTGTGGTGGGAAGGAGCGTGGCAGAAGGAAAGAAGCACAAGCACATTGATTTTCTTTTAGAAAACGCAGAAACAGCTGGTGGAAGAAACTGCAAAGCACAAAAGCACAGTTTTTAAGTCAGAGCTTAAAAGGACCTCAGAGAGCCATCCTCTGGTTTGCTGCTCTCTTTACACAGTGGGGGAAACAAAAGGACCAAGAGGTGATGCAGTGGGCCGAAGCTATCCAGGTCCCTGTGGGCAGCCGCCCCTGGCTCGGGCCTGGTGCCACCTTGCCCAGCACAGTCTGCTTCACAGCCTATGCAGCAAGCATTTGGCAGGCTCACCTTTGACTTCCTCTCCCCACTAAGGGCTTTCCCTCGAGGTGGGCCGCCTGTAAGTTATCTGTGCTTCCCTATTGCCCTTTCTGTTCTTTTGAGGAGGGCCCATGCCCAGGTCTTACCCAACGCCCCTCCTAGAGCTGTTCCCAGTGCCCACAGGTCTGTCTGCACAAACAGGGCACCCTGCTGGCTCTGACCCCATTCCCCTTGCATCGCCACGGGTGAATCCCTAAGGCCCTACCATCTGCCGCGTTTTGAACCTGTCAGAGACGTTTGAACCAGGGCAGTTTCATCTTGAATAGGAACTGGGTAAAATGAGGCTGAAACCTATTGGGCTGCATTCCCCGGAGGTTAGGGATTCTGAGTCACAGGAAGACATAAGAGGTGAGCATAAGGTACAAGTCAAAAAGACCTTGCTGATGAAACAGCATGCGGTGAAGAAGCTGGTCAAAACCCATCAAAACCAAGATGGCCACAAGAGTGACCTCTGGTCATCCTCACCGCTCATCGTATGCTAATTATAATGCATTAGCATGCTCAAAGACACTCCCACCAGAGCCTCGACAGTTTACAGATGCCTTGGCAGCGTCAATTACCGTATATGGTCTAAAAAAGGGATGAATCCTGCGTTTTGGGGATTGCCTACCCCTTTCCCAGAAAGCTCTTGAATAATCCACCCCTTGTTTGGTATATCATCAAGAGTTAAGTGTAAGTATCCTTATTCTAGAGCTCTGCCTGTGGAGTAGTCATTTCTTTTCTTTTCTTTTCTTTTCTTTTTTTTTGAGACAGAGTCTCACTCTGTCACCCAGGCTGGAGCACAGTGACACAATCTCGGCTCACTGCAACCTCCACTTCCTGGGTTCAAGTGATTCTCCTGCCTCAGCCTCCCGAGTAGCTGGGATTACAAGTGTGAGCCACCACACCTGGCTAATTTTTGTATTTTTAGTAGAGACAGGATTTCACTATGTTAGCCAGGCTAGTCTCGAACTCCTGACCTCAAGTGATCCGCCCGCCTTGGCCTTCCAAAGTGCTGGGATTACAGGCGTGAGCCACTGTGCCTGGCCAGAGTAGCCATTCTTTTACTCCTTTTCTTTCCTAATAAACTTGCTTTCACTTTACTCTATGGATTCACCTCAAATTCTTTCTTGTGTAAGATCCAAGAACCCTCTCTTGGGATCTGGATCAGGATCCCCTTTCCAGTAAGAAACTTGCGCAGAAAGCTGGTGACCGTCTCTGTGGAGCTGCTCCTGCAGGCCCAGGATGAGAAGGGGCAGGTTTGGGTGCTGTCCAGGCCCACAGGGTGAGCTGTCCAGCCATTGGTGCGAGCCTGCACCCCGCAACAACCTTCAGAGAATCACACCTGTGGCTCTGCTGCCGCTCCACCTTCCGACGCTCATGCAAAATGTGTCCTGTGGCCAGTGCTCCTGGAACCACACAGGTCAGGTATTCTGGGAAATGTCATTTCAACTTCGTCACATAGACATGGTGCAAACTGCCACTGGAACGCTGGCAAGAGAAAGCAGTATTTTAGGGAAAATGGTGAATTTATTTTTGATTATGTTGAACTTGAGGTGCCTCTATGACTGCTATGAAGACCTCTAGTAGATAGAAGACAGTTCCGGAATACAGGGTTACATTTGAGAGACATCAGTATATAAGCTGAAACCGACAATGGAAAAACCAAAATATTTAAAGAAGTTTATTCTAAGCTAATACGAGTGATCGCAGCCTGGGGAAACACTGTCTCAAAAGGTTGTGAGAAACTGCGCCTGTGGCAGTCAAGTGACAGTTTGGTTTTTTGAGACGGAGTCTCGCTCTGTCGCCCAGGCTGGAGGGCAGTGGCGCGATCTCGGCTCACTGCAAGCTCCGCCTCCCGGGTTCACACCATTCTCCTGCCTCAGCCTCCCCAGCAGCTGGGACAACAGGCACACACTGCCACGCCCAGCTATTTTTTTTGTATTTTTAGTAGAGACGGGGTTTCACCGTGTTTGTCAGGATGGTCTCTATCTCCTGATCTCGTGATCCGCCCGCCTCGGCCTCCCAAAGTGCTGGGATTACAGGCGTGAGCCACCGCGTCTGGCGACAGTTTGGTTTTATACATTTCAGGGAGACAGGAATGTCAGGAAACCCTAAATCAATACACGGGAGGTTTATGTAGGTTTGGCCTGAAAAGATAGGACATCTTGAAGTGGCGGCTCACGAGTCATAGGGATTATTTAGTTTAGGGTTAGGGTTTAGGGATTATTTAGTTGGCAGTTGGTTAAAAGAGTTAAGCTTTGTCTAAAAACTTGGAGTCCATAAAGGGAACGCTTTTTTTTTTTTTTTTTTTTTTTTTTTTTTTAATTTGAGATGGAGTCTTGCTCTGTCGCCCAGGCTGGAGTGCAGTGGCACGATCTCGGCTCACTGCAACCTCTGCCTCCTGGGTTCCAGCGATACTCCTGCCTCAGCCTTCCGGGTAACTGGGATTACAGGCACGTGCCACCATGCCCAGCTAATTTTTTGTATTTTTAGTAGAGACAGGGTTTCACCATGTTGGCCAAGCTGGTCTTGAACTCCTGACATCAAGTGATCAACCTGCCTTGGCCTCCCAAAGTGCTGGGATTACAGGTGTGAGACACCACGCCTGGCCAAGGAATGCTTAAAATAAGGGCTGCTGTTATCTGTCACATGATGCCATGCCAGAGTCAGGTTGACAAAAGTGAGCCACTGTGTACTGAGTCCAGAAGACCTGTTTAAAAAGGTTTTATGGCTTGTAAGGCATGACTCTCTGCAGGACCCTTTAGAAGGGAATCTGAGTAAGGAGAAAGGTCGGAGTTTCATTCTCAAAACCATCAGAAGGGTAAGGTTGTCTTAGGGAAGAGAAGTCCTGGGAAGTTCCAAAGTCTATATTAGCTAACTTGACTGCATAACAAACAACCCTGAAATCTCAGTGGCTTGGGACAACATTTATTTCTAGCTCAAGTCACATGTTGGTTTTGTAGGGAGAGAAAAATAATTTTCTCCCCAACCCTCATGAGTTCTTATTTGGAGTAGAACAAAAGCAAAACAAATTTATTAACATGCATATTTCACGGGAGACACTCAGGGGATGTGTAATCCTCAAAGGGGTGGCTTTGGATTCTAGCTTATTCAACATCTTCAACAAAGATGTTTAGAGAAGTGACAAGACAAGGGAAGGACTCTGAGTCCTTGAGGCAAACAAATGGCAGATGAGACTCTTCAGCCGAGCTTGCCAACATCTCCTGGCAGTCAAGGGTCTCCAGTTGTCTTCAGTGCTTAACGTCTGTCTTCCTTTTAGAGAGGGGAAGGTGGTGGGTTACCTTCTCTGTTTGTAAATATACATCCTACTTTTAGGCAAGAAGGAGAGCAGACAGCTCTCCTGCCTCAGCTTCTTCTTAATTGCCTTCAGCTCAACATTCCTGGTGCAAAAAGGCATGTTTTGGCTGGGGCATATTCTGGTCCTCTCCGTGCTGAGGTTGGTTGTACCACTTGTCTCTGTTTGGCTCTCATTCCAGCATCTCCTCTTTCCAGACCTGACTGAAGGAGTAGGCACTGCAGGGGCCAGGGAAGAGCAACAAGGCAAGATGCAATTGCTTTTTAAGCTTTGGCTTGGATGCAGCATATATAACTTGCACTTAGTCTCCTTTTGCCAAAACAAGGCCGTGAATGTGCCCATGTACGAATGGGGCAGAGATGCACTCCTCCCACAGCGGGGCAACTACTTAAATCAGGCGAAAGAGTTCGCAAAGGTGAGCCACCTTCAGGTAACCAGGAGGCAGGTAGGTTGGGGTGTGGTAAGAGCAGAGAGTGTGAGGACCTGGTAGGGGATGAGGGGCTGCATCCGCTGCAAACTGTGCCTGAGGGTGGCCTTAATGCATTAGTGTTAGTCCCGGGGAAAAATCTCTCCAGGCATTCAGTGTGCTTACTTAACTGAATATGAGTTGTAAATAATTGATTTATCCTCCAGGCTATAATTTCCAAAGGAACCCTTTCATTTTCTTATTAATGTGTGGATCAGATGAGGAGGAGCTGACTAAGATGCTCACTTATTCAAGGACACCTTCAACCATGACTTAGAAAGAACCAGGAACACTCAGCATCCGGGTCACACACTTGTCACCATCCGGGTCACACACTTAAAACGAAAGGTACAGTTCCTTCCAAGAGCAGGCCTCCGCGATCCCATGTGGAAGAGCAGGAGGGATGGTTTGCACAGAGCATGCTGGGGACAGAGGCTGGGAGTTTGGAAGCCCCACCTCCTTGGCCATAGTCTTGAGTTCACTGCGAGACGCTGGGGAGGACTGAGAGTAGGTAATCTCTGGGGAGAGACATTCTGTGTCAGGGATGGGCAAACTTTTTTGTAAAGGGCTGGAGTGCCAACACTTCAGACTGTGGGGTCATGTAGTCTCCGTTCTAGGTAGCACCATACTCCTTTGCTGTCATCGCCCCAGAGTGGCCATAGACCGTACGTAAATGAATGGGCATGGTGTATTCCAGTAACACTTTATTTACAAACCACATGGTGGGCTGGACTGAGTTTGCTGGCCCCTATTCCAGGTGCATGAGTGAGGCCACAGCTTGCAGGAGGAGCCTGTAGGGGTGGAAGCCAGGGTGGGACACCAGCTCAGGGACTCGAGATGGTGCCCGGTGGAGGTGAATGATGAGGGCCTGGCACACTCTGAGGGCTGGGGCCCTGCTTGTCCTCTGCCACTGCCTTAGGCCTGCAGCGTCTCCATGCTCCTTGGGCACCCTTGTTGCTGGGCAGCTAAAAGGGAGAGGTCACCCGGAGCCCCAGGTGTGCCACCTCAATTCCATACAGTCCCCTCTCACAGGAGCCTGTGGCTGATGACGTGATCCTCTGCAGGGTTGGCATCCCCAATCCCCTTGGTGGGTCTGATGCAGCAGGTGAATAGCCGGCCTGGCCTCCTCTCTCCTGGCGTCCTCCCCCGGCCTGGTCTGCGAATGACCTGCTTGCCTGGAGCAGAGCCCTCTGGGTGAAGGCTCTCCAAATCCAAGCCACCCTGGACGACTCTCCCCACCCCAGCAGTCAGAGCCTGGGAAGCAGAGTTGGAGCAGGGCCACCTAAGGGCCACAGACCACGGGGCTTGAGAGGTCCCGGGACACTGGGGTCAGGAGCCCAGCAGGCAGCATCCTGAGGCAGTTGGGGAGGCGGAATCCCTGCAGCTTGCCGGCCTTGCCGGAAGGGATGGCAGAGCTGGTGCCGTCTGATGCCTGTTCCTGCAGAGCTCCTAAGGGGGGGTGCCTGCTCTCCCCGGCCCCATCTTTTGGGAGCTCAGCATGTTCCAGCAGGGCACACAGTGGAGGCTCAGCCATCTGGACCCTCCAGGGAGACACTTGCCGTGTAGAGGGCTGGGTACATCCTGATAACCTGCAGGTTTCAAATGACCCAAATACACCAAAATGCCCACGGAGGTTCTAGTCACACAGAACAAGTGAAAACAGACTTTCCATGGGGACATGGGCTTTCTGCCACCGCTTTGGCCCCTCTCCTCCTGGCCTGAGGCCTCTCTGGGGCTCCTTCTTCCCAGTCTGCAGTTGCTTCAGCGTCTGTACAGAGAAGCGGAGCTGCTGCATTTCTCTGAGTTCTCATGTTGCTCCTGCTTGCCTTAACATACTGGCCTCCAGCAATGGATGTCTGGGAAAGACATCTAATAGCACTAAATAAATATGAGAAAAACGGTTCCAGAATTAACCACAGGCCAGGACCGAGTGGCTGGTCTCCCTCTGGTCCTGCTGTGAAAGGGCCAAGCTGGTCTCACCAGGTACACGTGTCTCACATTGGATGAATTCTCCTGACTTAGCTTTCATAGTAACAGCACAGCCCTCGGTGTGAAAATGCTCTGAGAGGTCCACCCCAGAGGCCAAGACCCGTGGAAATAAGACATCCTTAGGGCGGGGGTGGCAATTAAAAAAAAGAGTTTCTGTCAGAAACACAAGGTTTGATCTGACTTTCCCACTGTTTCCTTCCTCCGTCGTGCACTTTCCTCAAACCTTAGTTTGTTCTGAGAGAAGGTTTATTCTCTTTCATTTGAAAATTAAGGACTTGGACATCTGATGTTTGGCAGCATGCATTTATTTTGTTAAGTGGAAGAAAAGTCCAGGGCTCAGTCTCAGTTCACACAGGTATTCATCCAGTTATCCCTTCCTTTCCCCCATCTGCCACCCACAATCACTGAGCACCTTCCCAGCCAGCCCTCAGCCCCGCACCTCCCCGCCCTGCCTGGCACAGCAGAGTTCTTTCCTGGCCCTCAGGATCCTGAGTGCAAAGAGCCCAGGGCATTGGGAACTAGCTAGAGGGAGATGGGAAGGGGCAGGGCCAGCAAAGTGCAGTGGCCTCAGGCTCTGGGGAGAAGAAAGGACAGTGAGGAGCGGAGGTGGCCCAGGAACCAGGGGTGGGTCTGCTGGCTGCCTGTCCTGTGGTCCTCTCCCTAACTCCAGTTCTCCTGTAGTCAAGGGCAGGAGTCAGGCAGGAAGGCTGGGGCGAGGCCCCACACAGAGGCAGACGCCCCGCTGAGGAAACGGGGGTTTTAACTTTGTTCTCCCTCAGCAAGGCCCCCTCATTGGCCTGGCTGGGCGAAGGCTGCAGGGCATTCCAGGGAAGAACAGTAACCTTTGCTGAATTTCTCGCATGGGCCAGCAGTGAAATTCCTCAAGGGCCATGACGAGGGTTATTGGCATATTTTACAAACGAGGAGACCAGGGCGTCAAAGTACAGATAGCTGGGCCCCAAATACCGTAGAGAGCAAGGGGTCAGTCTGCAATTCAGACCCTGGCTCATCTCACTGCACAGACTGTGTTCTTCCCAGTGTGGTGTTGGCACATGACTGTGCCGAGCAAAATGCGGGAGACCGCACGCGCCTGCCTTCCCGCACCTCCCACAGCAGTAGGGGTGGCAGCTTCCTCCTGCGCTGTGGCCCTGACTGAGGTGTGGCCCGGAGGGGACCAGCCGCTGCAGGGGTGTGGGCGCTGGGCCTGCAGCAGGAGTGGGGTGTCCATGTGGGTGGGGTCTGTGGATACAGGGGAGATGTGCCTGGGCACCTGTGCATGACAGGCCCCGCTGTGGAGACGGCTCCTGCCCGCCTCACCCCAGAAAGGCAAGCCCGGGCAGCACCCCCATCCCCAGCCAGAGGGGCCCTTCAGAGCAGGACTTAGGGAAGGGGCAGAGTGGTTATGTGAGAATAATTGAAGCCACCCCGTGAAAAAGAACTGCATATGGTTCACTACAGAATCAACTTCCACTTATATATGTTTCCACCTCTCAATTTGCAGTTGCTCCTGGCTCATCCATATGTGTGAGATATTTAATATATACATGTATATATATATGCAGATATATATGTGTGTATGAATGTGTCATATATATGTATGTGTGTGTATATAAGCATATATAATATGATACATGTGTATAGATACTGCATACAGCTCATTCATACACATAGATCAGTGCATATACACACACACATAGTATATGTCATATAACACACACACACACACGCACACGCACACCCTCAGTGTCATTCTCCCTGTGGCAATGCCACACCTGGCCACAGGCATCGGTGACAAAGCACATGCTTCCTCCTCATGCACAAGTGCCCCCTCTCTCTTTGCAGTTGCTTCCCGCTCATGCAGTAAGCACTGAGTCCCTGCCAGCTGAATTCTAAGGCTCCAGTGATAGCTTATTCCAATGTGAAGATGGAGAAAATGCTGAAATAGAAAGGGGCTTATGTTCCCTCAAGGCTTACCCTGCAAAATGCCTACACAAAATGCCTACCTGTTTCGTCCATGCCCATCACCTCCTATTTGGAGGTGGAGAAGACATGCTTAATGACTTACTTGTGGCTGGAGGAAAACATACTCCAGGTGAGCCATATGTTAACAATCCCTTTGCGTTGTCGGGGTGTGCTCTAGCCTTATCTGCTGTGCACCCCGCTCCTGTGGTTGGTGGAGCAGTCCAGGGCCTTGTTAGTTCACCTCCTATTCTCAACTTCACCCAGGGGGATGTGCTAAATGCTTAACAGTCAGGGTGGCTGGACCCAGCCCACCAGGATGACAGACCCGTCAGAAGGGAAGGGCCAGACTACCGGCTGCACTGGTTGGTCCTTCACACAGGACATTTGTGCATCCACTCTTCTGGAAATGCACCTGTCAGCCCACCCCCTAGCCACATGCATTTATCAAGCACCATGGAACAGGTACACAGGAACTCTACTGCTAGATGGTGTGCACCATTGTGTTCCTTCATGTATTGGAATCAAATTTGATCAGGCTCCAAATGAATTGCTAAAAACTTCAGTGTGGTCATATTTAAGATGGGGTTCAAGTTATCACTGCTAGGGTTTTGCAAGTGTCCTGCAGAGGCGATGCGGACCAGGATATCTATGGAAGGGCCTCTTTCTGCTACTGACATTGGCACTATCCAAGATGACACGCCCACTAGCCCACTAGCAGCTGGTAGCTCTGACCACTGAGCCCTGCCCTGTGGAGGGGCCAGCTCTAGGCTGCTGATATCACACGCCTTCCCAAAAGCCTAAAGCCCATCTTTTTCCATATGCTGGACTCCAGCCTTCACTTTCAGTTCCCCCAAGCCGTCCCTCTCACAGACTAGCTCCTTTCTTTCACAAGCTGTGGTCTTGGGAATACCACAGCTCCTAATTTGACTGTAGACAAATAGCATCTTGATTTGGTGTGGTTACCTGAGCAGGAAAGGAACATGCTGCGCATTCTTTCTGATGACTTTATATATAAGAGTCACTCATTCAGATAACCACAGGGCCAAGCAAGTCATATAAATCAGTGATGTACTTGCTGTAAGGCAGTAAGGAGTAGTGGTGACTGTGGCAAGCTGATAAGTACACGCTCTGCCCAAAGTCACTGAAAGAATTCTCTCCCAGGAAAGAAAGAAAACCCATTTGTGGACAAAATTGAGTCCACAGGCTACGTTTTACAGTATCTAGCTTATAGGAAAAGAAATGTAGCAAATATTCCCATTATGTTAGCCTCCTATAACTTGTGGGAGACTGGTCATTTTTATCTGCCCCTCCAAACTCAATCCTGTGATCATTTCTTCTCTCTAGCCTTTAACTTTGTGCCCCAATAAAATTGTGAGGACATTTCCTCTGCATTGCAGTTATCCATGATTCAATTTCAGTTTATAAGATTCCTTTCTAATCCTTGTTTTCTTCTTTTCAATTTAATTTTTACTTTTAATTGACAAATAATAATTATATATATTTATGGGGCAAAATGTGATTTTTCAATACATGTATACATTGCAGAATTAGCAAATCGGCTGATTAACATACTCATTACCTTACATACTTTTTTTTTTTGAGATGGAGTTTTGCTCTTTTTGCCCAGACTGGAGTGCAATATTACCTTACATACTTATCATTTCTCTGTGGTGAGAACATTTAAAATCCACTCATCTGTTAACTGTGAAATATACAATATACTATTATTAACTATAGTCACCCTGCAGTGCAATAGATCGACAGAACTTATTCCTCCTTTCCAACTGAAACTCTATACCCTTTGACTAACATTCCCCTCTGCTTTCCAAGTCCCTGGGAACCACCATTCTACTCATGATGGCTCTTAGTTCCACTGTTTTGGATTCCACATACAAATGAGATCATGAGATGTTTATCTTTCTGTACCTGGCTTATTTCACCAAACATAATGTTCTCCAGGTTCATTCACATTACAAATGACAGAATTTCCTTCTCTTTAAGGCTGAATAATATTCCATTGTGTATATATACCACATTTAAAAAATCCACTCATCCACTGACGGACACTTAGGTTGATTCCATATCTTGGCTAGTGAGAATGGTGCTGCAGGGAACACGGAAATGCAGCCATCCCTGACATACCGATTTCAAGTCTTTTGGATGTAGTCTCAGAAGTGGGATTGCTGGATCACAGGACAGCTTGAGTTTTAGTTTTTTGAGGAACCACCATACTATTCTTCAAAATGGCTGTACTAACTTACATTCCCACAGACAGCATACGAGGGCTCCCTTTTCTCCACATCCTTGCCAACACGTATTATCTTTTATCTTTTTGTTAAGAGCCATTCTAACAGGTGATATCTCATGGTTTAAATTTGCATTTTCCTGATGATTAGTGATGTTGAGCATTTTTTTTTTTTTTTCATGTATCTGTTGGCTCTTTGTAAGTCTTCCTTTGAGAAATGCCTGTTTAGGTCTTTTGCCTATTTTAAAATAGGTTATTTGTTTTCTTGTTATTGAGTTTCTTATGCATTTTAGATATGGGCCCCTATCTGTTCTAGGATTTGTAGATATTTTCTCCCATTCTGTGGGTTGTCTCTTCACACTATTATTTTCTTTGCTGTGCAGAAGCTTTTTAGTTTGTCTGTTTTTTCTTTTGTTGCCTACTTTTGGGGTCAAATCAAAAAAGTTATTGCCCAGACCAATGTAGTATAGTTTTCCCCCATGTTTTCTTCTAGTAGTTTTATAGTTTTAGGTCTAACGTTTAAGTCTTTAGTCCATTTTGAGTTGATTTTTTTGGCATATGGTGTGAGAGAAGCATCCAATTATATTCTTTTATATGTGGATATCTGGTTTTCCCAGCACCTTTATGAAAAAGCCTGTCATTTCCCCAATGTGTATTCTTGGCATTTTTGTCAAAAATCAATAGACTGGAGATGCATGGGCTTATTTCTGGGATATTTATTCCTTTTCCATTGGTCAGTGTACCTTTACGAATTTTCTTGCTTCTCTCTTCTTGATAGTTATAGTTGCTGTCCAGAGAACATTTGATGTCTTACAAGTGAAACAATGATTTGTAAAAAAAAATCAGTAACAGGACATAAGTGTAATAGCAATAAGTCCGGGAATGAGGTGTGGAAGTGATGGTTTCATGGGAGGTGCATTGCTTCCTTTAAAAGAGCCGGTTAGTTTGGGGTTAGTGAAAGGTGACATCAGGTGTGGGTGTGAGTTAGAATGCCCTAACACTCGACTGTGGCAGGTGCAATCTGTCACCGAGTGGGGAGGAGCCGAAGCGAGTGGACCCTGTCTCTAAGGAGTGCTGTGTTCCTAACACTCGACTGTGGCAGGTGCAGTCTGTCACCGAGTGGGGAGGAGCCGAAGCGAGTGGACCCTGTCTCTAAGGAGGGCTGTGTTCATGCTGCAGAGAAGCTCCTCAGAGAAGAGTTTGCTGACGCTCTCCACTGTGCAGTCAGTTGTAGGAACAGCAAGGCTCTTGGTGATAACCAGCACCTCCCAGGAGGCATCGGAGTCCCAGCAGGAGGCAGATGGTTCACTCCAAACCAGGAGTTTGCAGTAAGCTCACAATGGAGGGATTCTTTCCAACAATCTAACCAGGGAACCTTTCAGAGAATCAGACTGTGTCCTGGGGCTGGCAGCTGCTGGGAGTTTCACTGTTCCCAGGTTTAAAAGGGTGGAGAGGGAGAGGTTTCTGGAACCTGGAAAGGAGCTAGTGTGGAGACGGCTTCTTGGCAGGAGCCGTGGCTGCTGGGAAGGGGATGCAGCCCACCCCATGATCCCTATCCTCCTTCCTCGCACCAGGCTGACCCCAACAGGAAGCCAGGGTTGCTCTTGCCAGCTGCAGATTTGTGGAATTCAAAGGCCTTGACGGCTTCATTTGGGTCTATGGCTCGGTTATGAGTACCTGCTGGGGCCTGGGGCAGGGTGCCGCTGAAGAGAGGCAGTGTTTCTAACTGGACAAACAGGTGGCTGGCAGGGAGCACTGGGGTGCTTGTGAGTTGGGTGAGCCCCTTGGCATCCCTCATCCTGGACCAGCCTATCACGTGCCGTGTGGCTGCAGGTGAGCTGGGATGCAGGACGTTGGACAAATGCCTCTGGAATTGAGCACACTCAGCCATCAGATCTGGGCCTTCCTTGGGAGCCTGCCTTAGGGGCTGAGATGGGGTTAGACAGGAAGGTATAGGATAGAAACTAGTGTATGTGTACATGCATGCACTCACACACATACACTCACATGCACACACACACACACATACCCACACGTCCACTTAACCTGCATGCTAGCCTGTGGGAGGCCCCTTTGGATCTGCTCCTGCCCCGTCTTCTCTGCATGTCTTTCCTTCCACAACCCTCTCGCCAAGACCCTTCCTTCCCCACTGCCCTGGCTCTACACCCCGTCCTGCTCAGTTCCCTGCTGCTCCCTCAGGGAGCCTCACCTGCTCACTCTCCATGCCTCTGCCTGTGCCACTCCGTCTTTCTGGACAGTCTTCCTTCTTGTCCACTTGACGTGGAGCTTTAGGCCATCGTGGGCTGATGGCTTCCTCCAGTGGTTCCAGGCAGCCACTTGCTTATCTGCCTTAATTTCTACAGCAGAGGGACTCCTGCAGAAACCACGCGTTAGCCAACTTTGACACTCAAACCCATTTCCCATGAGCACCTCCTGTGATCTTAAAGTTGCTTGTTTTGATTTCTAATAGACCTTCAAGACGGTGATGCTGTCTGCCATTTTACGATCCCCACCAGATCTATAGGGCTTGACGGGCTAATCTGCCCCCTGGTTCTCAGGATGTGGAGAGACAGCTAAGTTTCGGGGTGATGGGACTCCTCTTTCTGATAACTTGGTACATCACTCTGTGATGATTGGTTTTTTAATACCAATGAATAAAAAAATTTTATTTGAAAAAATAGTTTAGGAAATCCTCTTGAATATTGCTTGTTTACTGTTTTGAAGACAAGTGGTTTCGCCACTTTTATACAGGTTGAAATTGCACTTTGACTATTTCCTATTCTGGCAAGTTGAGTTTTCTGTCTTTAGTTTCTGCCTTTTGTCTATCCTGCACACTGCTACCATATTAACTTTCCTGGCCTTTTACAAATTAAAACATACGTTTTCTATTATAAAAGTGATAGGCATTCATTATAGATACTCCCCCAAATAAAGAGAAGTCGGAGCAAGAGAGTTTTTAAGATCACCCATGACCTTCATATCCAGAAACAATCTCTGTTAAAAAGTCTGGCCAATCTTGACAGGCAGTGGCCACAAGCTTAGTGTGCTGGTTTCTGTGGGAAGTATGAGAGGTTTTCTCTCATGTCACTTTCTGTCTCCAGCATGTGTGTAGGCTCCAACTCCAGTGTCTTGTGTTTTTATTCGTTCATTCATCATTCATTCAACAGATATTTACTGAGAATCTACCATGCCCTGAATCTGTTCAAGAAGCCGAGAGTTTAGCAGTGAATAAGGTTGACAAAAATCACTGCTCTCACGGGGCTTACGTTCTACCAGAGGACAATAAACAAACAGATAAACACAGAGCAGGGGTTGAGGAGTGATTCATGTGTAAAGCAGGGGAAGGGCTGGAGAGAGACAGGGTAAAGGCTGGCTTTTCTATAGGTGGGCATCTGAAAGGCTGTCTGATGTGCGGCAGGTGAGCAGAGTCCTGAATGAAATGTGAGCAAGCATGAACCTGAAAGAGCCAGTCCTTCCAGATGGATCCTGAGTGGCTAACTGGGTCTAAATTTAAAATAGAGCCAAGTGGCCATTTGCTGAGTAGAGGTCACACACACACTGAGTTTTCTGAAAATGGAAACATCTGTTCGACTTTGGGACTTGCAGAGTGCACCTACCTTTAACCAATCAGGATTCATCTACATCAACCAATGAGAACTAAGTAAATTTGAATCCTTCATTTGCATAAATGGACCTGATTGGAAGAGTGGGCAAGAAGTTTTGTTTTAAAACCCAAACCCTCTCTTTGTTCTCTGGAACCTACCTTCATTTTCCACTGAAGCCTGCATCTCCGTGGTTTGCAAACTGTCCACTGGAATAAAGTCTCTTTTCTTCAAATTCCTTTTCAGAGAACTTTGTTCTTGGAAGTGATTCCCAACAGTGTTTGGGAGGGTATTCTCCACTCTTATCTGCTTGTCATTAAAAAAAAAAGTCTCAAAGTCCTCCACCTTCGGGAAGTCATCTTGTTCTGTGGAGCCATATCCACCTCTTTTCAGAACAAGGGCCATGTTTATGCTCCTTTATCTTGTGCGTTGACACGGCATTACAACTTTTTTCTGTTGTTTTGTTTCCCCAGTCAGGTAACTTTCTGTAAGTCCAAGAGCCCTGTCCTCCTGTGCACAACTTCACATGGAGTAGCATAGCCCAGGGTCACTGAGGGTGCTACGTCAGGGTTCCTTGTTTGAATGGAGTGCTGAGGTCATTCTCAACTCACTTTTGTAGGCTGCAAAGTAAATATCTATGTGGATAGAAGGAAACTGCCTCAACACAATAAAGACCATTTATGAAAAGTCCATAGCTAACACATTCTTTTCTTTTCTTTTTTCTTTTCTTTTCTTTTTTTTTTTTTTCTGAGACGGAGTCTCGCTCTGTCGCCCAGGCTGGAGTGCAGTGGCCGGATCTCGGCTCACTGTAACCTCCGCCTCCCGGGTTCACACCATTCTCCTGCCTCAGCCTCCCGAGTAGCTGGGACTACAGGCGCCGCCACCGCGCCCGGCTAATTTTTTTGTATTTTTTAGTAGAGACGGGTTTCACCGTGTAGCTAACACATTCAATGGTAAAAGACTGAAGATTTTTTTCTCTAAGATCAGGAACAAGGAGAACTCCTTTCACCACTTCTATTCAACATAATGCTAGCAGTCCTATTCAGGGTAATGAAGCAAGAAAAAGAAATAAAAAGCATCCAAATTAGAAAGGAAAAAGTAAAATTTTCTGTTTGTAAAAGACACGAGTGACATGTCGCAAACACTCAGGACTCCACAAAACACTGTTAGAACTAATAAACAAATTCATCAAAGTTTCAGTGATTCCTGGATATGACATTAAAACACAGGCAACAAAAGTAAAAATAGATAAATTGGACTACATCAAAAAAAAAAAAAAAAAACTTCTGTGCATCAAAGAACACAAGCAACAGAGTGAAAAGGCAACCAACAGGATGGGAGGAAATACTTGCAAATCATGTATCTGATATGGGGTTAATATCCAGAATATATGAAGAACTCCTATAACTTACAAAAACAGATAAGTTGATAAAAATAGGCAAAAGGCTGGGCACGGTGGTGCACACCTGTAATCCCAGCACTTTGGGAGGCCGAGGCAGGTGGATCACAAGGGCAGGAGATCGAGACCAGCCTGGCCAATATGGTGAAGCCCCGTCTCTACTAAAAATACAAAAATTAGCTAGGCCTGATGGCACGTGCCTGTAGTCCCAGCTACTCGGGAAGCTGAGGCAAAAAAATTGCTTGAACTCAGGAGGCAGAAGTCACAGTGAGCTGAGATCCCACCACTGCACTCCAGCCTGGGTGACAGAGCGAAACTCTGTCTCAAAAAAAAAGAAAAAAGGCAAAAGACTTAATAGCCATTTCTCCAAATAATATATTCAAATGACCACGAAGCATATGAAAAGATGCTCAACATCTGCAATTATTAAGGACACAAATCAAAACCAAGATGAGATATCACCTCAGTCATTAGGCTGGCTTCTATCAAAAACCCAGAAAATAACAAGTGTTGGGGTGAATGTGGAGAAACTGGAACCTTTGTGCACCGTTGGTGGGAATGTAAAATGGTGCAGTCACGGTGGAAAACAAGATGGCATTTCCTCAGAATATAAGATACTGAATGGCCATATGATCTGGCAATTCCACACTGTGTACATTCTTAAAATAATTAAAAGCAGGATCACAAAGAGATATATCCACACCCATGTTCACATCAGCATTATTCCCAGCAGCCAAAATGTGGAAGCATCCCAAGTATATGTCAACAGATAAATAAATAGACAAAATGTGATGTATGCATAAAATGAAATATTATTCAGCCATGAAAAAGGAGGAATTTGGACACATATCACAACACAGATGAATCTTAAGGATATTATGCTAAGTGAAAGAAGCCAGTCACAAAAAGACAAATGCGGTATGATTCCACTTACATGAGGAACTTAGAGCAGTCAAAACTGTAGAAAGTACAATGGCGGTTACTGGGGCTGGGGAAAGGGGGAATGGGGGGTTATTGTTTAAAGGGAACAGAGTTTCAGTTTTGCAAGACGGAAAGTTCTGGAGACTGGTTGCATAGCAATGTAATCATAATTAACAATACCATACTGCACACAAAATGGTAACGATGGTAAATTTGATGTTGTATGTTTCTAACCATTAAAAATTGAATGAGCAAACCAAAATGATCTGTGTGGAGGGAGTGGCAATTTTCCTGGCCACGTCCCTGTGCTAAGTTCTCAGTGAATGAAAGCTGCTCTGTGCAGAAAACTCCTGTTTCTGGGGTAAAGCGGAAGACCGGGAAGGTTTTGGGGCCAGGCAGCTCTGAATTCAGATTCTGTTGTACCCTTTCCAAGCTGTGTGACCTTGCGGAAGTTATTTAACTCTTCTCCGTTGAGTTTCCTTATCTGTAGGAAGAGGAACATGATACTTAGCCAATACATGTAAAACTTTGAGTTCGGTGCTGCAGGGCAATACAGTGCTAAGTAGGGAGTGGAGAGGATGATGGTGCAGCCTGGGAGACTGCAAGGGTGACTCGCGGGAGTGCCCTCCGCCTTGTTTAGTCTTTTGCAAGTACAGTTTGTGTGATCCTCACTGGGAAATTAAAATTTCATATAATATTATGGGCCTATTTGATGTATTTATAAAGAATGGAACAATCAATATCTTCTTGTAAATGATCACGTTTGATATCTGTATGTTTCTTAATTAAAATTACTCGCAATTAGAATTCTTGTGGGGGGTAAGAATTACACATGAAAATGGCAGACCATAAAATTTACATATTAATTAAAGGAATGATCTTAGTTAATTTAGGTTTGACCCTTCATTCCCTGCTCTTTCCTACTGGACTCACGCATGCTCACAGTCTTAGAATGTTTCTGGTGTACACTAGCTGACAGTTGGTGATTCCCGGTTACCAGAATGTGGGTTTCCATGTGGGCTAATAACAAGCTCTGTTCATCAATGAAGGCTTGAAAACTTTAGCTTATGGTGATTTCTCCTTGACCATCATCCCATGCATTTTGTATTGGTGGTGGTCAGGGCAACAAAATTTCATTGAACAATGAGTCGTCCAGGGTTCACAATGTGCAGTGGGCCGGAGCTCTCCCAGTCAGAGCTGTATTGAAGACGGCCTCGCCTCGTGTTCAGGGAGGAATATGTAGGATTGGGAAACAAAGGCAGTATTTCCATTTTAGAAAACATAAACTACAACCAAGGAGTTAAGATTAAGAAACATAAAAAAGTAGATAAAAGAATGGTGTGAGCCGTTGTACAACATCGACAGTCCAGGTTCTAGGTGCTTTGTGATGCCTGTCGTTTTGGGGCGGGTACAACATAGTGGGGGTCTCATAGTTATGGTAGATGGACTCCCTCTTCTGCATATGCAGACCTGGCATACACCTTAAGCCTCTGGATCTCATTTCCCTTGTTGATAAATTGGAGGGTGACAGTAACTAGGATCTAAGGTTTGTTAGGTGATTTATGTCCTTCCTGACACTTAGTGAGTGGGAGGTACACACTCAGGGAGTAGGAAGCAAATAAAAAGTGTTCTAGTGCTCCTTCTAGGCATCGAGTCACCAACTAAGCCATTGTTATTGGAGAGCAATGGCACCATTTAAAAACTAGGGATAGGTTTACGCCGGGTGTGGTTAGTAGAAGCCTCAGGTGGCCTAACGTGCAGTACAATTATGCGTATTGCACAAGCAACATCTTAAAACAACAGTATAAATGAGCGGACGTACTGTATAATAGTTGTGTAAACATGCAAATCTGTCTAAATATGACATACAATAAATATGATAGCAAAATACATTCTTTCAAAACACTTTTTAGTGAAACATTAACTGTTATTAATTATTGCTTGACTTTATCATAGACTTGACTTAAAATTTTGTCACTGTTCATTTGATTTTTAGCTATTTCTTTTTCTAATACTAGCTCCTGGTATTTTTCTAAAAAATACACTTTTTTTAATGCACACATTTTCTTTCCACAAAAATCGCACATTTGTTTTCTCAGAATTGCATTTTATGGAAGATAAAACTCAAATTGCTTTCCATAGATGCTTCCTGTAGAATATAATGTTTAAATTGAGGAAATTATCTCTACAGGTACTAAGGTACCCGGTAAGCTTAATACATCATGCAGGATATTATAACTTTTAATTTTTGGCATAATTATGTCAGTCCAAATATGTCAATAAGAATTGTCTTATGGCCTTGCTTTTTTTTTTCTTTTTTTAAAAATTTTATTTTAGGTTCCTGGATACATGTGCAGAATGTGCATGTTTGTCACATAGGTAAATGTGTGCCATGGTGGTCTGCTAAGGTGATTTTCTGAACAAAACTTTTTTTTTGAGATGGAGTCTCGCTCTGTTGCCCAGGCTGGAGTGCAGCGGCGTGATCTTGGCTCACTGCAGCCTCTGGTCCCCAGGTTCCAGGTTCCAGTGATTCTCCTGCCTCAGCCTCCTGGGAAACTGGGATTGAACAAAACTTTTCACATGGCAAAACTAATTAAATATGTTGTCTCTATTTATGATTCTTTGGAAGGGTTTGCTAAATTTAGGTGTTGCAACATCATGGAACTTCTCAATTTTATTTCATTCCTGTTAAGAATAGAAATGTATGCAATTAATAATACACTTCTATGAGTTGAAATCTTCTAAAACATTATACAATTTCAGAATAAAACCTATGCACAGTTTGAGCTTTCATTGCTTAATTTGTTTGGCTTACTTTTGAGGTAGATAAATTTCAAGGGCTTCCTGTTTATTTTCAATAATTGCATTTTGATAAAAACAGTGTTTTTGTGTTCCTTTGGTTGAATACGTTAATGATTTTCAACTATGGTTGATCTAAATGCAATTAGAATTTCAGGGACTCATTTACAAAAGGGTCCAATACAATTGTCAGCTCTTTAGGTTAATTTACTGGATCTTTGAAGGCTCAAATATTTCTAACATTAGCTCGATGACAGCAAAGAGAGAAACTCTGGGCTACACTGGTAATTTTTTGTCTGTGTTCCACTTCAGTGTTGCTCTAGACATTTTGAAGTTCAGTTTCTGTATGTACAAATCAAAGTATTTAAACATGTGAAAATTGCAATTTCTATTTGAAAGGAATAGTTCAGCTTGCTTGAATGCAATGATCAGTTACATCACAATCTATTGCAAATATCTTCTGTCAAACACATTTTTAAAACTTAGTAGGAATATTGTTTTTGACACGTGCTGTGCTCCATCACAATTTGTATTCATGTCATCATTGCAAAGCAATCATTTTATCTTCAGTGTTGGACTTTTACACTGCCTTTGTAACGGCAGTCCTACTGTGAAATGCCTCACCACTGACAAAATGAACGTACAAAAGTTGGATGCTGATTCCATAGATTGACAAGAAGATCAAACCATTATTGGAATTCAATGCTTTTCTATCTGAAGCATCGGAGGACAATGATATAAACCTGGGATCATTTTGTCATGTGTGATGTGCTTCTGCTGAACGGCCTATTGATAACTATCACTTCACATTTTGTAACTACACAAACCCTTGGAATCATAATGAAGAAAATATATCCTAGAACAACCATCTGTGAACCTAAATGAAAGTCATGCTTCAGGAGTGATACAGATACACCTTCTTCTGGTGTGGGGATTTAATTTTTTTTTTTTTTTTTTTGAGAAGGAGTCTTGCTCTTTTGCCCAGGCTGGAGTGCAGTGGCATGATCATAGCTCACTGCAGCCTTGAACTCCGTGGCATAAGGAATCCTCCTGCCTCAGCCTCCTGAGTAGCTGGGACTACAGGTGTATGCCACCACACCAGGCTAATTTTTTATTCTGTGTAGGGGTCTCACTATGTTGCCCAGGCTGGTCTTTAACTCCTAGCCTCAAGTGATCCTCCTGCCTTGGCCTCCCAAAGCACTGGGATGACAGGCTTGAGCCAGCCTGCAGGCCTATGTTTCTATCCCTTATGCTGTTAAGCTCTGGCCTGATGGCAGAGACTGTTAAAGAGTCTTGGAGTCAGGAACTTACCAATGGGGCCCACAAGCTGTCATGGGTTTTGTCTCTGTCTGGGGCTCAGGTCTCTTCATTTATGAAGTTTTGCAGTCTGTGTGGTGGTTTCCAGGGTCCCCTGCACCTCTGGCCACTGTGGCTGTTCGTGTCCTCCCATCCTTTCTTATCGGAATTCGGTGAGCTGGGTGACCTTCAGCAGGACAGGCTGCTCAGGCTTTGAGGCACACCACCACTGGCGCGGCTACGCTAAAGACTGTTCCGGTGGGGGGCCCACCATGTTGTCTCGCCAATGCCTGAGACACAGCTATGGCTTCTATTCCTAAGTCCCCACTAAATTTTTCTAAGAAAAAAACAAAAACAAAAATACTCTCTGTTAAACTCTTAAATATGTGGAAGAAGATCTCCCCGTTTTTTGGACAGTATGATTGTTGCTAGTTTTTCTGCTCTTGTTAGGTGCATCTGCGGCAAGCATCTTTGTGACTCTGGCCTTTTTGCATTGATAACACTGGTCACTATTCATGGAGGGGCTCTTGTGGTTCAGCACAGGCCACTGGACTGTGCCGCCCATTTCACAGACAAAGGAGTCGGAGGTGAGAGGAGACAACTGTATCTTTCCAGGAGACCTGAAGGGTAAATGGTGGGGTCAGCATTTGAACCTGGCACCTCTGAGGTTTAAGGCTGCCCTCTTTCAGCTATGCCATGGATATGTTCCCAGAAATGTGACTGGGTCAAATGACATGAATGCCTTTAAAGCTCTTGGGGCATGCATTAACCTGTTCATGAGCTGTCACAGACACTCAGAGATCACAACACACAAGCCTGTGATCCCAGCGCCAGACAGGCAGCGGTGAGCATGCAAGGAGCAGAGAGGCCGCCTTGCTGCGGGAGCTGGGCCAGAGCTCCCCAAGGTGAATGGCAGCCACCAAAGTATGGGATGCCTGAGGGTTGGCCCTGTTAGTTCCCCTTTTCTTGCCCTCTTCCTCCCTGGTCCTCAGGCTCTGCCACGCGTCCTCTGACACAAAGAGGACTTGGTCTCTTGAGCTCACTCCCTCTGTGTGGCCTTGGGCCAGCCTCTGAAGTCCACCTACAACCCCTCCCTTGCCAGGGGTGGGGTCACAGCCCTTCTCTTCCAAAGGTATCTGGGGAGAGCCCAACAAAAGAGCAGATGCTGACATGTTTGGAAATATCACAAAGAATTGCACTGTGGAAAGTGTCAACAAAATTAATAATAATATTTCAGCACAAACGTTCCCCATGGGGGCTGTTTCCGTTGCATTTTAGAAAGCAGATGAGGGTATTCTTAGATCTTGCCACCTGTCATCCTCCCCAGGCACCCTCTAGACTAAAAGAAGTACGTCATGGGAGGCCTTTCACACCAGAGATTGGGGGTGTGGAGGATGAAAAGAGATGTGTGTGACAAGCGTTGCAGGCTTGTCATGGAGGCGATAGTCTGTGGACTTTATCTTTATTCATGTTCCTCCGAGAAGCACTCTAGGGCCCATGGTGTCAGCCTGCTGCATGGCCAGGGGCCAGCCCCTCCTGTGACTCCTCACCTCCCCGGCTTGCCAGCTTCTAGTGCCCGGGAGGCTAGAGTGAAAGCTGTGTCCCCAGCGTGCACTGTGTCTGCTGGTCCCCGAGGCAAGTCTTTGCATAGATGGAGGCTTAGGATTAGCTTTCCCAGAAGACAGGACTCATCTGTCTTGTCTTCACGGGGCACTGGTCTATTGGCAGAACAGGCACCTCCCAAGTGCATGAATATGGAAGTCTCCAGGATGCTGACACTCCTTCCTGCATTCAAGTCACCAGGTGAGCCAATGCCCACAAACCGACCAGCAGTTCATTTAGTTCAGGGCGTATTTACTGTGCACCAGGAACAGCAGTGGTGAGGACGATAATGACAGTGGCCGTGGTGGCTAGGGAGAGCGCCCCCACCCCTGGGCAGGGTCTGCCTCTGTCCTGATCTCACACGTGGCACTGTGGCGCACTCAGGGCCAAGCTCTGCAGGCTGCGCTGGGGCACACGGGAGAAGGGAAACCCCGGCCTGGGTTGGGCTCACTACCCTGTAGGGACCCTGAGAAGCACACACTTCCTACATGGCATGATTTGGACAGAAATCTTATTTTCTTATCAAAACGTGCTCCCCTGAGAGAGACTGCACTGTTGGTGAATACCACGTTTCTCTCCCTTGATGAACGAACTCGGGGAGCAGCACTATTCAGTGGAGTTGCGGGAGCGGAGTGCGGCCTCCACCCACACACGCCCTGGGCTCCCACGACGACTGGGCGATGCGGCTGCGCGGTGCGGGCAGGGGGCGCCTCGGGGCGGCTCCGCGGGGCCACCTGGGGGGCGCTGAGTGGCGTCTTGTTTGCGGGATAAGGAGTGGGACTGCGGGGGGCCAGAGCGGAGGGAATGCGGGTTACAGCGTGAGAAAGAGAAGGAGGTCAGTTGGGAAGGGTGGCAGTGGGGAACGGATATGGGGAAAGGATGGAAAAGGAGCAAAAGCCTGGGGGTTCAGTTCCTTCTGTTTTCGCCGTGTGGCCGCCCTGCCCTGTTCCACGTTCAGTCCAGTCATCGTCTCCCAGCGGGAGATGCGGTGCCTCGGGGGTCGCTGTTGTTGTGTTCGGGGGTTTTGAGGCGCCTGCCACGCTGGGATCCACCTGGAACGGGTGAGAACAGAGGGCTCCGGGTGGAGAGCAGAGGAGAGGAGGCCGGGGAGAGGCCGGGACTGTTCCCGGAGCCTGGCGTCTGAGCGGGCCCTTGGAGGAGGCACAGCCCTGATGGAGAGGAGGCTCCTGGGGACGCGTGGCGGGGACAGCTTCCTCCTAGGGTTCCCCACAGCCCAGAATGGGGAGGGGGCACCCAGGGTCGGGGCCTGCCCGGCGGGCTGATTGGAACGCCCTCCTGTGAGTGGTGGGGGTCCAGGAAAGTTTGGTGAAGACGCCTGTGAAGGAAATAAAAATATTTTGCCCAAAAATATATTTCTTTGGCATAATTTGAGGTGGCTGTCAGGGAGCCAGCCAACAGAAGTGGCTGCAAAGCTGTCTTTTGTGGGGAAAATTACCTCTGTAGAGAATCTGCCTGGATGCAGCCAGGCCTTTCCGTGTCTAGATGCAGGGGAGATTAACCGAGGCTGACACCTTTAAAGGCCTGAAAGAAATACCCACCTTCTATTCTCTCCGAAGACTGCCGCCTGTGAGGCTTCATCTACACAACAAGACCTTTGCTGGTGGGCGCCCTCCCTCCCTCCCTCTGCCCTCTGGCCTTGTCTTACCACCATCCCTTGGTACTGGCTGTGCTCTGAGCCTGCATCTTTTCTGTGGCCTTGAGGTGGTGCATAAGCCTCTGCCCTCCATGGGGGGTGGGAAGTCCCCCTGTGGTTCTCCCTGTGCGCATGTGAATACATTTGTATGCCTTTTCTCCAATTGATCTGCCTTTTGTGAGTTGATTTTCCAGCAAACCCTCAGAGGGCGAAGGGCAGGTATTTCCCTGGCACCTACTGCTGGGCAGTCATCACCTGGGGTGAAGGCGTCCCTAGGGGAACAATGGGCTTCCTCAGAGAAGTGTTGTGGTAGGCGTGGCACCTACATCTGGAAGGGAAGGCTCAGAAAGGGTGGGGTGAATCCGTCAGGAGCGCAGGCCTCCAGGGGCCGCATGAGGGCTCTGGAGACCTGAGGAACACTGTGAAAAAGAAGGTGAAGGGAAGGTAGGAACACCTGGGCCCAGGAAAACAAAACAAGAGACCAGCCACCCCTCCTCCAGCGCACCGAGGCCCCGGCTGCTTGCAGAGCTGCCCCCAAGCCTGGCCTCGCATCCTGGGTGCGGCTGCCAAGGTGAAGGGCCTCCGTGAGCACAGGAAGCACGACCCTCCCTGGGTGGATGTGCCCTTTGCCTCCTCGGTCAGGTCCCCAGAAGCCAAGGTGTCAGCGGCACCTGGTGGGGCTGTGGGCCTCACCTCTGGTCTGAATTCAGAACACAGACTTTGGACTAAGGAAGGCCAGCACATACACCCACTCCCTCAGGAAAATGACGGATTTGCTGCGGGTCTCTGGTGCTCCCCACCACCCTCTCTGCCTTTTGTAAACGTTCCCACCCCCACCCCTTGGCTGCTGCTGCGTTTGTGTTCTCTTTGCAGCTGCTCTGGGGGTACTAGTGTAGTTGTGGCAGCTGCTCCCTGACTGGGCCAGCGCTGCAGGCAGCAGGTCTGTGGCAGGGTCTGCGTGCCCTGCAGTCCAGCTGCGCAGGAGCTGGGGAAATCATCATGGCCTCAAGCTTCTCAAGAGGGGCTGGGGCTGCCTCCAAGGCTCACATGGTGGGCAATTTGTCAAGAGAGGGGTCTGGGGCTTAGCAGAAAAATCCGGGAGTAATGAGCCAGGGAGGATGGGAGTTCGTGGAGGCACTGCAGAGCACAGCAGCAGAGCGGCGGCCCAGCCTGGAGTCACCAGGGCGAGGG
>NW_012101021.1:301442-313383 GCF_000951045.1 Mandrillus leucophaeus
GCTCTGAGCCTGCATCTTTTCTGTGGCCTTGAGGTGGTGCATAAGCCTCTGCCCTCCATGGGGGGTGGGAAGTCCCCCTGTGGTTCTCCCTGTGCACATGTGAATACATTTGTATGCCTTTTCTCCAATTGATCTGCCTTTTGTGAGTTGATTTTCCAGCAAACCCTCAGAGGGAGAAGGGCAGGTATTTCCCTGGCACCTACTGCTGGGCAGTCATCACCTGGGGTGAAGGTGTCCCTAGGGGAACAATGGGCTTCCTCAGAGAAGTGTTGTGGTAGGCGTGGCACCTACATCTGGAGGGGAAGGCTCAGAAAGGGTGGGGTGAATCCGTCAGGAGCGCAGGCCTCCAGAGGCCGCGTGAGGGCTCTGGAGACCTGAGGAACACTGTGAAAAAGAAGGTGAAGGGAAGGTAGGAACACCTGGGCCCAGGAAAACAAAACGAGAGACCAGCCACCCCTCCTCCAGCGCACCGAGGCCCCAGCTGCTTGCAGAGCTGCCCCCAAGCCTGGCCTCGCATCCTGGGTGCGGCTGCCGAGGTGAGGGGCCTCTGTGAGCACAGGAAGCACGACCCTCCCTGGGTGGATGTGCCCTTTGCCTCCTCGGTCAGGTCCCCAGAAGCCAAGGTGTCAGTGGCACCTGGTGGGACTGTGGGCCTCACTTCTGGTCTGAATTCAGAACACAGACTTTGGACTAAGGGAGGCCAGCACATACACCCACTCCCTCAGGAAAATCACGGGTTTGCTGCGGGTCTCTGGTGCTCCCCACCACCCTCTCTGCCTATTGTAAATGTTCCCACCCCCACCCCTTGGCTGCTGCTGCGTTTGTGTTCTCTTTGCAGCTGCTCTGGGGGGACCGGGGGTACTAGTGTGGTTGTGGCAGCTGCTCCCTGCCTGGGCCAGTGCTGCAGGCAGCAGGACTGTGGCAGGGTCTGCGTGCCCTGCAGTCCAGCTGCCCAGGAGCTGGGGAAATCATCATGGCCTCAAGCCTCTCAAGAGGGGCTGGGGCTGCCTCCAAGGCTCACATGGTGGGCAATTTCTTAAAAGAAGGGTCTGGGGCTTAGCAGAAAAATCCGGGAGTAATGAGCCAGGGAGGATGGGAGTTTGTGGAGGCACTGCAGAGCACAGCAGCAGAGCGGCAGCCCAGCCTGGAGTCACCAGGGCGAGGGTGGCGGCCCCCAGCAGGCAGCTCCCCACCTGGGCCACGGCAGATGGTGGCTGTGAGGCAGGAGAATCGGGCCTGGAGGCAGGGAAACTAAGGACTTCCTAGAACGAAATCAAACGGAGACACTTCAGCTGTGACAGGAAATATCCTCTCCATTTACATGGGGCGTACAGTGAGTAACCAGTGGAAACCTCTAGAGGGTATTTAAACCCCAGAAAATTCTGTAATGGGGTCCTTGAGCCCTTGCTTGGGCCCCCCCCCCCCACCCTGTGGAGGGTACTTTCATTTTGAACAAGTCTCTGCTTTTGCTGCTTCATGCTTTCCTTGCTCTGTTTGTGCGTTTTGTCCAATTCTTTGTTTAAAAATGCCAAGAACCCGGACACCCTCCACCGGTGACAACTGAGAGCATGGGAAACAGGCTTCTGCTGGAGCTTTTGTCTTTCTGATGGGGGAGCTATTCAGCACTGCTGCCATTTCCTCCCATCGCCCAGGGTGCCTGGTCCCCTACAGGCTCCCAGGCAGGTTCTCCTGGGGCTGGGGCTGGGCCTGAGCACCCTCTTGGCGTGGGCTCTCGCTCACCTTCCTCAGGGGCACTTCTGTGACCAGTGACTGCCTGGCAGCCGGCAGCCCCATACTGACAGGGAGAGGCGTCACGGGTACTAGGACAGCCCGGGCATTCGGGACCACACAACCTGAGTTCCAGTCCTGCTTGCAGCTATGTGACCTTGGGCAGGGCCACCTCAGCCACTGGGCACTTCCTTATGGGTAACCGGAGCTGGCAATACTTAGCTCATAGGACTCACATGCAAGTGTCAAGCGTAGAACGTTTTTAACGCTGCCTCCACAATGCCTGGCCCCAGCCTGGCCGTCTGCCGTGGAGCTAGACCCTGTGGTTGTAGCATGATTCATATTTATCTCCCTCACAGACATGAGCTCGCTGAAGAGCAAATGCCAACCAACGCTTGCTTGAGAGGACAGTAAAGGTTATGCTGCCTTAGGGTAGGTGTAGGTTACATTTCAAGCCAAGCAAATCTGATTCTTTACTTCAGAAGCTCACAGCTGCCTCCCTCCTGGTTCCTCCTGTGGTGAGGCCGGGGCTCCCTGACCCTCCCTCAGCCCCATTAGTTCAGGGAGTATGATCTTCCCGTGAGCCTTCAGCTTGGTTTCTTACTAGCTGCATGACCTTAGCCTAGCTACTTAACCTTCCTGAGCCACTGTTTTCTCAACTGTGAAATGGGTTGAAAATACCTATGTGGCACTAGGAGGAGATCCATGGCTTTTTGCTCCTGCTGCCTGTCAGGCCTCAGTCCTCCCCCAGGGAGCCCATGCAGGCGGGGTTTGCAGGTGGTCGAGGGAGTCCATGGTCAGGCCCTCTAGGGGCAGCTCTGGTTCCCTTTGCAGGGTGCGTCCTTCAGGCCTCATCCCTTCAGCCCTAAAGGAATTCATCAGGGTGCCCATGGAAGGGCACCTCACCAAGGAAGGTGAGGTTAGTGACACTGAATGACCCACTGGACCTGTTCCATCCTATTTCTCTCTCCAGAAGTGTGGCTAGCATGCTGCAAGTGTCTCATCCTCATGCATCGCTATACCTCCCCTATGTGCTAATGCATCCTTAAGAACAGCACTGGGCAGGGTGCCGTGGCTTACCCCTGGCAAACCCAGCGCTTTGGGAGACGAAAGCATAAGGATCGCTTGAGCCCGAGCGTTTGAGTTCAGCCTGGGCAACACAGGGAGACTCTGTCTCTACAAAAAATTTTAAAAAGTAGCCAAGCATGGTAGCACACACTTGAAATCCCAGCTACTTGGCAGGCTGAGGTGGGAATATTGCTTGAGCCCAGGAGGTCAAGGCTTCAGTGAGCTATGATCATGCCAGGGCATTCCCGCCAGGGTGATAGAGCAAGACCCTGTCTCCTTAAAAAATAATGTAGCACTGCTTTGTGTGTTTTTAACTTCCTATAAGCAGCATCATGCATTACATAGTTTTCTGCAACTTTCTTATCCCTACAACTGTTGTATTTGAGGTTTATCTATGTCAATGTATTAGGACTGGCTTATTTGAATATTGATCCAGATAATATGAATATTTTATTGTGTTATTTTGCATAAACATGGCTCAATTTATTTGCTCATTTAGGTGATTTCAATTTTTCTTTATTACAAGGAGACCTGTCCTGTTCATGTCTCTTCATGGACATAAATAAAAAATTAAAGAAGACAGGTACTGGTCATAGGGTTTCTGGACCTTCCATCCTAAGCAGATAACACAAGAGTGCTCTGTGAGGCGGGTAATCTTCTCACACTCACACCTGCGGAGGGAGCATCCTTGTTTCATCGCGTCCTTCCAACGCTTGGCATTTTCAGGCTTTCGATGCTGCCAATCTGATGGGTGCAGTTCTGATTTGCATTTTTCCACTTGCTAGTGAAGTCAAGCATCTTTTCACAAGTTTACTGCACTAAAGTTTCTTCTTCTGTGAGAGTTGCCTATTCACATCTTTTACTCACTTTGTTTTGTTTTCTTTGTCTAATTTCTTGTGGTTTTTATTTTTAAATATTTGCTTATTTGCCAGGGTTCAATAATCATTTCTTGATACTAATCCTTTTTGTTTATACGTAGAATAATCTATGGTATATCATGTCAGTTGAACATTTCTGAGAGTGAGAAGAGGGCGTTGGTAACAATGACACTGGGCAACAGATGGAGTAGGGACCATGCCAGGCAGCCACCTTGGTCATCAGAATGGCCTCCACAAACTTCATTGTTGATTTCTAGCCTAGGAAATTGTGTGTGTGTGTGTGTGTGTGTGTGGAACTTTTATTGAATAGTTCATCTTTCCCCTTCTAATTTATAAAGCTATTCTATAATTTTAAAAATTCTTTCTGGGCTCTCTTTTCCATTGGATTCTTGTGGTAAAATACCATTCCGTCTTAATTACCTTAGCTTTATAGCAGCAGTGGTAATTGTTAGGGTATCTCCATTGGTTTTCCGAAATTATCTTGCCTATTTTTCATCCTATGTGGTTTAAGAAGAACTTGTCATGAAGTACACACAAACCCTACACCCATATATTTACACACCCACAAACATACAGACATACACATGTATGCAGACACACATGTGCACATTTATAATATTTGTAATTTTATTGCATTTATAGATTAAAGTTTACTATATTTATGAAAATGGTATATCTTCCTACTTAATCAGGTACTTATTAGTATAAAGCATGAGAGGGAGAATTTCTTTCAGGAGAAAGAAATTTCCTCCAGTACAGAAGGAAATTCTGACAGCTACCAAGTTCAATGGAATGGCCAGGTCCCTCCCTGACTGCTCTACAATGAGGACCATCAGGCCAAGGGGAAGACCTAACTTAAGAAATAATACAAGAAAAGATCCAGAATTGAAGGAGTGAGTTGCCAGATCAAAATAACTCGATAATCATTAAATAAAGTATTAGGTAAGATGGCATTGCCAATAGCACCCTTGAAAGAAGACAATGAGGCAATGCCTTAACATTTTCTATCAGTCTCTATATCTCTCTCTAGAGAAAGATCTGTTATTCTCAGTTGCTATATTCTATAAAGCTGCCATGAAAACTGGACTAGTGAATACTGAAACATTACTCCTCAGGGAA
This sequence comes from Mandrillus leucophaeus, assembly GCF_000951045.1. Lineage (NCBI taxonomy): Eukaryota > Metazoa > Chordata > Mammalia > Primates > Cercopithecidae > Mandrillus > Mandrillus leucophaeus. The sequence continues at coordinate 306,236 of NW_012101021.1, forward strand.
ATATGTACATATTGTATTACACATAGATTTTAATCTTAAATCCTAAAACAGCACACCATGGTAGATTCTATCTACTTTATTTTGTAAAACAGAAAATGAGGTTCGGAACTGTTAAGTGATGTGCCTGAGGACGCCCAACTAGCAGGTGCCTGTTGGGATTGGAACCCGGCTTGTGCCACTGCTCTGGCTGGAGCTTCTCCCGCAGCGCTGCGCGGCACTGCACTGCCCCTTACAGGATCCGCCCTCTGGTCATCTCTGAGAAGGAAACCAAAAGGCAGAGACCCCTGCCCTGTTCAACCACCGGGGCAAGACTTATGTGAAGGGCGACTCAAGTTTTTCCCATATCTGCATGTCCCTGAATGACCATAAAATCTCTGCAAGTATTGATTTTGAAGGTTACCAGTAAATTTTAGTGAGTAGGTGAATTCATAAATATGAAATCCATGAATTATGAGTTTTGACTGTGTGTATGCCTGTGTATAAAACATTATTGGACTTATGTATTCTTTTGAAACTTGCTTTTTTTCTTTCAGTATTATTGTTGTGAGTTACATCCGTGTTCATACATGTAAATCGAGTGTACCTGTGCTACTGCTGTATAGTATGTGTATATTTGTAAATTATACACAGTTTGTGTATCCTTTTGCCTGTGGAAGGAGATTAAGATGCGTCTAAAATAAAGATGTTTTTGGTCATCTACAATCCCAGAAAATTTATCTCCTAGGCATCCTTTTAAAAAAAAGTCTGTCTGGAAGATGTGTCCCAACAAAATGAGGGAATCAAGAAAATGGAAAACACAGAATGTAGGAATCAAGGGACCTCACACAGGAGAGAGGTGAAGGCAGTTCCCTGAAAGAAGGTGAGGGGAACTCTGCAGATGGCAGCCAGGTGCAGAGGGCCCCAAGGGAAAAAAAGGAACTGATGAACTTCTTGATGCTTTTGACATTGGAGAGCTTTGGGTTAATGTAGGGAAAGGTACATAGAAAACTAAACAAGCAAAAAAGGACTTATTAACTCTCACAAAAATAAAAAGGTGTAAAAGAAATAAAATGTAATCCTTGTATACTTTTTGAATCAGAAACAAAAAAGCTTCATTGTTATGATAATTTAAACCTCAAGTCATCTTTTATACAGAAAGTGTGAGGAAATCACAATAGCAAGCCCAGAGGGTGGTGAGTCTGTGTAAGTGTGAAGGGAGTGAGTATGAGAGGTAAGTCCTTCTCTTCTGCAGCAGGAGTTCATAGACAACATTTCGAAGTGAGGGGCAGCACAAGCACACAGGACACAGGAGGTGCCACACAGCAGGAGCAGGTGCAGGGGCTGGGGCCTGGTCTCTGAGCAGTGGGCTTCCAGGAGAGGAGAAGGAGGGAGGGCCCTGCTCCCACCTCCTCTAGGTCCTGTGGTTCTGTTTGACTTTCCATCTTTGTGCATGTTCTGTTTTTATAAACAAACAAACACAAAGCCCACAACTTAATTTCTAAAAATCTCCCTTAAAAATCTATCTCCTAAGGGTAAGAATATGTAGAGAATTCTTAAAACTCAATAATGAGAACAAAAAACTGGATTTAAAAATAGGCATAGGACGTGAATAGACATGTTCTCAGAAGAGATTTACAAACGGCCAACAAGCACATGAAATGATGCTCAACATCACTAATCATTAGGGAAATGCAAATCAAAACCACAATGAGATATCATCTCACACCTATTGGGATGGCTATTATTTAAAATAAAAAAAGAAAATAACAACTGTTGGCAAAGGATGTGTAGAAATTAGAACCCTCTTGTACTGTTGGTGGGAATGTAAAATAGTATAGCTCCTATGAAAAACAGTATACTGGTTCCGTTAAAAATTAAAATGGAATTATCGTATGATCCAGCAATTCCACTTCTGGGTGTATACCAAAATAAATTGAAAGCAGGATCTTGAAGAGATACTGGTAGACAATCCCATTATTCACAACAGCTAAAATGTGGGAGCAACCCAGGTGATATGGTTTGGCTGTGTTCTCACCCAAATCTCATCTTGAATTGTAGCTCCCATAATTCCCATGTGTTGTGGGAAGGACCCAGTGGGAGATAAGAATCACGGGGGCCGTTTCTCCCATATTGTTCTGCTGGTAGTGAATAAGTCTCACAAGATCTCATGGTTTTGTAAGGGGAAACCCCTTTTGCTTGGCTCTCATTCTTTCTCTTGCCTGCTGCCGTGTAAGACATGCCTTTCACCTTCCACAATGATTGTGAGGCCTCCTCAGCCATGTCGAACTGTGAGTCCATTAAACTTCTTTTTCTTTATGAATTACCCAGTCTTAGGTATGTCTTTATTAGCAGTGTGAAAATGGACTAATATGCCACGTGTCCATTGGTGGATGAAGAGATAAGCAAAATGTGGCACATTCATACAATGAAATACTATTCAGTCTTGAAAAGAAAGGAAATTCTGACCTACGTTACAATATGGATGAACCTTAAAAATGAAACTGGCCCACCTGTTTCTTGTATAAACATAGACATTGACCTTCACTGATCTTAAAGCTTGAAACTTACATTTGTCTTATCTGAGTTCCTTCCTTAAGGTACCAACTCTTACTCTTCCCGGATAGTATCAAGAAAGTGAAACTCACCACATCACTGCATCCAGACAATGAGATGCCAGACCCCTCATCCATCACGATTCCTCTCTACCAACTCGTCCTCCTTAACCCTCTCTAAATCCTGTTTTCCTACCCATAGTTACATTTCTTCTATGCTATATAAGGCCTTAATTTTAGTTAGTTGAGGAGAAGGATTTGAGACTGATCTCTCATTCCACTTGGCTGGAGCACCCAAATACAGCCTTCCTCCTGCCAATACTCGTTGTTACAGTGATTGACTTTCTGTGTGATGAGCAATGGACCTAGGCCGAACTGCTGGTGTTTCAGGAACAAAACTGATACGCCAAGTAAAAGATGCCAGTTGCAAAAACACAAATGCTATATGATTCCACTTATGTAAGGTACCTAGAACAGTCAAAATAATAGAGACAGTAGAATGATGTTTCATTTTCTTTAATGGATAAATAGTATCCAATTTTGTATATATTCCACATTTTAAAACCACATTCATCCATTGATGAACACTCAGGCTGATTCCATCTCTTGGCTATTGTGAATAGTGCCGCAGTAAACATGGGAGTGCAGGTGTTAATTCAACATAATGATTTCAGATTCTTTGGATAAGTACCTAGTAGTGGTGGTGTCCAACAGGTCAGGTTACCAAATGGGGAAAGTAAGTGAAGGAATTCCTGGGATCAGGCTGATCTCCTGGAAGTAGAGAGTAGCTTAGTTAGTGTTTACCAAGGACAGGGAGGACAAGAGGGAGGGACGTGGGGAGAGGTTGGTCAGTGGATGCAAAGTCACAGTTAGGTAGGAGGAGTAAGTCCTGATGCTGTGTTGTGCAGTAGGTTGACTATAGTTAACAGTGATGTATTGTGTACTTCAAAATCGCTAGAAGAAAGGATTTTGAATGTTTTCACCACAAATAAATGACAAGCATCTGAGGTGCTAAATATACTGAATACCCTGATTTGATGATAGCACAAAGTACACTTGCATCACAAAATCGCACTGAATCTATAAACATGTACAATTGTTATGTATCAACTAAAAGTAAAACACTTAAAAATCAAGCAACACTTCAGAAAAAGAAAGTAGAATGGTGGTTGCTAGGGTCCAGGAAGGTGGGGCAGGGTGGGGGCAGAATGGGGAGTTAGTGTTTAATGGATGCAGCTTCAGTTTTCCAAGATGAAAAGAGTTATGGAGATAGGTGGTGGTGATGGTTACACAACATTATGAATGTGTTTAATAACACTGAACTGTATGCTTAAAATCATTAAGGTGGTAAATTTGATGTTATCTGTATTTTATCATGAAAAAATTGAACAAAAATCCATCTTCTTGAGGCATTTCCTCCCATTGCACTTATTCTGTATCCTCATTATTGCAATATATGAGGCCAGAGTCAGGAGGAGGCATGAAGGCTTCCTCCACTGTGTGCAGATTCCCAGACCCAAGGCTGTGCCAAGAACCCCTGACTCTACCCCGCATGGGTGCCGAGCAGCAGGACTGGTCACCTCTTGTAATTAGAATCATCTTTGACATGGCAACCACTGTTGATAATGTAGCTGAAGGTTGAGGTTCGAGAACATCTGATGTGATGCAATTTGTGTTCAATTACAACAAAACTGTTCTTGTCCAGGTTAAAAATGGGGAATTTAATGGCCTTATTCTTGACCTTTGATTTTCCAAGCACTGAAGCAACTGCCCCACCCCTTGGGATGGCAAGCAGAGAGGAAGGTGTCTTGTAGTTGCCCCAGTTCTCCAGCCTGGTCATGGTGCTGACCCCATGGAACCAGCCCTGTAGCCAGAAATGAGGCTACCAGCGAAGGAGTCTGCCAATCCAGTCCCGCGTGGTCTGCTCAGCCCTTTAACTCATCCACACAGGCTCAGAAAGTGCTGTAATACAATCTATCAATTCCCAGTCTCTTGTGAAATAGTTGAGTAAGTCATTTAACCTTCCTGGGTTTCTGGCCACACATGTGGCAACACCAGGCAATACCTATTAGAAGTCCCTCCCTATCTCTTTTCTACTCCCAGTCCTAGGCAAGCACTACCTCTTTTCTGTCTCTATAGATACCTTTATTCTGGATATTTTATGTAAATAGAACAACACAAAGTGTGGTCTTTTATGACTGGCTTCTTTCATGTAGCCTAATGCTTCCAAAGTTTATCCATATTTCAGTATGTTTTAATATTTAATTTCTTTTTATTGCAGAATAACATTCCATTATATGAATGTACCACATTTTGTGTATCCATTCATCAGCTGATGGACGTTTGAGATGTTTCAGCTTTTTGGGTATTATGAATACCACTGCTATAAACATTTGTGTACAAATTGTTGTGTAAACATATGTTTTCTTTCCTCTTGCATATATACTGTTCATTTGGGCTACAACAACAAAATACCATAAACTAGGTAGATTATAAACAACAGTGATTTCAGAAAACTCAGGACGTGAAAGCAAACCTGCAAAGATGGGAAAGACCGTCTGCTGTGGCCTCCAGCTGTCAAGCAGGACCCACCTTACCCAACAAGCCAGGGGTCTTATGTTATCATGCGGAAGGGGCCTAGTGGAAGATAGTCACGCCTGAGGTGGGGCAGGCCAGTCTTCAAATCCAGGGCTGCCACTTGCAGTGGTTGAATCTTTGAAATTGATATAACCTCACGGTAAAAGGCAACTGGTGATGTACGCATTGCAGGGATTGTAACGGGAACTGGAGATGATGAATGTACACAGCTGACAGGGACACCAGTGCACAGGGGGACCCAGCAAAGGGCAGCTCAGAGCCTGCTTCCTCATCCTCCATCCTGGAACCATGCCCTGGTGCCAGATTCAAAGAGGTCTGTCCTGGAAGGGGGTCCCAGAGGCATTCCAGGCCAATGTTCCTTCCTCCTGTTAGCCGTGTTTTAAATCAGTTGAGATTTTCTTGTACTTTGTTTCATGTAATTGTATTGACTTAAAAGGAACATTGCATGTGCTTTTGAAATCAGGGTTTTGAATCACCTCCTCCACTTGGACATCTTAGATGAGGAGGTGGACTGAGTTCTCTAGGCTGTGTAGTTGGATGGTTGGTTGGTGGGTTGGTTACTAATGCGAGGGTTCCTGCCCTTTGCCCTCCCCTCCCACAATGTGGTCTCTGCAGATGGACCCAGTGAAACTGAATCAACAAAAGAGGGGCTCACTGTAGAACTTCCTTCAGGTTCGAGTTCGACTTGACGGATTGGCACATGTAGAAGTTGTATCACTTAGGCTGCCCTGTGAGTGGGGGAGGTGTTGGAGGCTGGGCGAGGCTGGAAGCTGTGTTTTCCACAGTGACTGTGGGTGTTATGACCAGAAAGATATTTTGATTTAGAGCCAAGGAGGGCCAAGGCCTTATCTTCTTGGTAGTGCCCAACAGGTCAGGTTATCAAATGGGGACAAATAAGTGAGGGAAATCCTGGGATCAGGAATGTGGAGTATGAACCAGTCAGGGTGTTGGTTCAGGATGGAGGTGGTGAACAGGGGGCGGGAACAAGAGCTGCCCCTTCTGTGGAGCTGGCTGTGTGCCTGGGTTGGGGGTGACAGCCTAAGGGAGTTCAACAGAGCCATGCAGGAAAAGCCAGAGTTCCTGGAAAGCAGTACAGAAGGGAACATGGCAGATGTGGAAGCCTGAGGTGAAAAGGAGAATTCATTTGGTTTAGGAGGGGAATTCCTTGAGCGGAGCCCAAGAGGCATTCTGGTCCTGGAGTCTGCTCTTTCTAACACCCAGGACCAACGTCCAAGCTGTCTGCTTGTGCATATCAAAGCCCTTATCACTCTTCTCTTTCTGTCTAGAACGCCCTTCCAAGACTGTCCTCTTGGCAAAAGCATAATCATTAGCTCAAGCCTAGCATAGTGCCTGGATCATAAGTGTTAAGCAAGTGACAAACACCACTCTACTCCTACCACTATCTCTTCCCCACCTGTCTCCTCCAGATCTCATATCTTAGCAGCTACGGATACGCTCCCTGATCTCTAAACCAGCTTGTTCAGACAGAATGACGTTCCCCATATTTGGGGCACATTAGAATACTAATGCCAGGGAGCAGCCCCCAAGCAATTCTTATTTCCTTAGTCTTGGGCAGGATTGAGGAATCAGTAATTTTTAAAAGCTTTCAGATGACTCTAACCTGCAGCTTGGATTGTGCATGTCTGAGATAGAATCCCCATGCCACTTCCTCAGCACTCTCAAAAAATGCCTAGCACAGAGCTCAGCCTAAGGTAAGTACTTTTAAAAGAACTATAAATCTAATAAGGGTTGACTAATTCCTTTTTGCTATCAGGTTTCAATTTTCTTTTATTTATTCATCAACATCTTCTACAATTAAGATGTGTGTCTGGACAACAACTGTAGGTATAAATAAGCATTGGTGTCTCTGGAATTATTAAGAATTACTGAAATGTGAAATATCATTGTTGAACAGTTCTAATATGTACATGAAGACTATTTTAAACAGCCTTGAGATATAATTTACATGCCCCAAAATCCACCCATTCAAAATGTACATCTCTGCAGGTTTTGTTTTTT
>NW_012101021.1:315068-319927 GCF_000951045.1 Mandrillus leucophaeus
AGATTCAAAGAGGTCTGTCCTGGAAGGGGGTCCCAGAGGCATTCCAGGCCAATGTTCCTTCCTCCTGTTAGCCGTGTTTTAAATCAGTTGAGATTTTCTTGTACTTTGTTTCATGTAATTGTATTGACTTAAAAGGAACATTGCACGTGCTTTTGAAATCAGGGTTTTGAATCACCTCCTCCACTTGGACATCTTAGATGAGGAGGTGGACTGAGTTCTCTAGGCTGTGTAGTTGGATGGTTGGTTGGTGGGTTGGTTACTAATGCGAGGGTTCCTGCCCTTTGCCCTCCCCTCCCACAATGTGGTCTCTGCAGATGGACCCAGTGAAACTGAATCAACAAAAGAGGGGCTCACTGTAGAACTTCCTTTAGGTTCGAGTTCGACTTGACGGATTGGCACATGTAGAAGTTGTATCACTTAGGCTGCCCTGTGAGTGGGGGAGGTGTTGGAGGCTGGGCGAGGCTGGAAGCTGTGTTTTCCACAGTGACTGTGGGTGTTATGACCAGAAAGATATTTTGATTTAGAGCCAAGGAGGGCCAAGGCCTTATCTTCTTGGTAGTGCCCAACAGGTCAGGTTATCAAATGGGGACAAATAAGTGAGGGAAATCCTGGGATCAGGAATGTGGAGTATGAACCAGTCAGGGTGTTGGTTCAGGATGGAGGTGGTGAACAGGGGGCGGGAACAAGAGCTGCCCCTTCTGTGGAGCTGGCTGTGTGCCTGGGTTGGGGGTGACAGCCTAAGGGAGTTCAACAGAGCCATGCAGGAAAAGCCAGAGTTCCTGGAAAGCAGTACAGAAGGGAACATGGCAGATGTGGAAGCCTGAGGTGAAAAGGAGAATTCATTTGGTTTAGGAGGGGAATTCCTTGAGCGGAGCCCAAGAGGCATTCTGGTCCTGGAGTCTGCTCTTTCTAACACCCAGGACCAACGTCCAAGCTGTCTGCTTGTGCATATCAAAGCCCTTATCACTCTTCTCTTTCTGTCTAGAACGCCCTTCCAAGACTGTCCTCTTGGCAAAAGCATAATCATTAGCTCAAGCCTAGCATAGTGCCTGGATCATAAGTGTTAAGCAAGTGACAAACACCACTCTACTCCTACCACTATCTCTTCCCCACCTGTCTCCTCCAGATCTCATATCTTAGCAGCTACGGATACGCTCCCTGATCTCTAAACCAGCTTGTTCAGACAGAATGACGTTCCCCATATTTGGGGCACATTAGAATACTAATGCCAGGGAGCAGCCCCCAAGCAATTCTTATTTCCTTAGTCTTGGGCAGGATTGAGGAATCAGTAATTTTTAAAAGCTTTCAGATGACTCTAACCTGCAGCTTGGATTGTGCATGTCTGAGATAGAATCCCCATGCCACTTCCTCAGCACTCTCAAAAAATGCCTAGCACAGAGCTCAGCCTAAGGTAAGTACTTTTAAAAGAACTATAAATCTAATAAGGGTTGACTAATTCCTTTTTGCTATCAGGTTTCAATTTTCTTTTATTTATTCATCAACATCTTCTACAATTAAGATGTGTGTCTGGACAACAACTGTAGGTATAAATAAGCATTGGTGTCTCTGGAATTATTAAGAATTACTGAAATGTGAAATATCATTGTTGAACAGTTCTAATATGTACATGAAGACTATTTTAAACAGCCTTGAGATATAATTTACATGCCCCAAAATCCACCCATTCAAAATGTACATCTCTGCAGGTTTTGTTTTTTGTTTTTTTGTTTTTGTTTTTTTTTTGAGACGGAGTCTCGCACTGTCGCCTGAGCTGGAGTGGAGTGGTGCAATCTCGGCTCACTGCAATCTCCATCTCCCAGGTTCAAGTGATTCTCCTGCCTCAGTCTCCCAAGTATCTGGGATCACAGGTGCCTGCCACCAAGCCTGGCTAATTTTTTGTATTTTTAGTAGAGATGGGGTTTCACTATGTTGGGCAGGCTGGTCGTGAACTCCTGACCTCGTGATCTGCCAGCCTCAGCCTCTCAAAGTGCTGGGATTACAGGCCTGAGCCACCATACCTGGTCCATCTCTACAGCTTTTAACATATTCGGAGTTCTGCAATTATCACCACAATCGAAGTTAAGGACACTTTCATCACTGAAAAGAAACCCAGTACCTGTTAGAAGTCCCTCCCGATCTCTTTTCTACTCCCAGTCCTAGGCAAGCACTACCTCTTTTCTGTCTCTATAGATATGCTTATTCTGGATATTTTATGTAAATAGAACAACACAAAGTGTGGTCTTTTATGACTGGTTTCTTTCATGTAGCTTAATGCTTCCAAAGTTTATCCATATTTCAGTATGTTTTAATATTTAATTTCTTTTTATTGCAGAATAACATTCCATTATATGAATGCACCACATTTTGTGTATCCATTCATCAGCTGAGGCACGTTTGAGATGTTTCAGTTTTTTGGGTATTATGAATACTGCTGCTATAAACATTTGTGTACAAATTGTTGTGTAAACATATGTTTTCTTTCCTCTTGCATATATACTGTTCATTTGGGCTACAATAACAAAATACCACAAACTAGGTAGATTATAAACAACAGTTATTTACCTCTCCCAGTTTTGGAGGCTGGGAAGTCGAAGAACAAGGTGCTGGTATCCAGTGAGGGCCCACTTTCTCATAGCTGGTGACTTCTTGCTATGTCCTCACATGATGGAAGAGGCAAACAAGCTCCCTTATGCCTCTGTTATAAGGCCTTGTATTAGTCCGTTTTCACTCTGCAAATAAAGACATACTAGAGACTGGGTAATTTATAAAGGAAAGAGGTTTAATTGACTCACAGTTCAGCATGGTAGGGGAGGCCTCAGGGAACATAAAATCATGGTGGAAGGGGAAGCAAACACATCCTTCTTCACATGGCAGCAGCAAGGAGAAGTGTTGAGCAAAGAGGTGGGGGAAGCCCCTTATAAAATCATCAGATCTCATTATCATGAGTAAATTATTATGATAATATTATGAGAACAGAGAATATTCTCATAACAGAGAATATTATGAGAGTTATTATGAGAACAGCGTGGAGATAACCACCCTCATGATTCAAGTACCTTCCACCAGGTCACTTCCACAACATATGGGGATTATGGAAACTACCATTCAAGATGATATTTGGGTGGTGACACAGCCAAACCATGTCATTCTGACCCTAGCCCCTTCAAAATCTCATGTCTTCACATTTTAAAACATAATCATGCCCTTCCAACAGTTCCCCAAAGTCTTAACTCATTCCAGCGTTAACCCAAAAGTCCAAGTCCAAAGTCTTATCTGAGACAAGGCAAGTCCCTTCTGCCTATGAGCCTGTAAAATCAAAAACAAGTTAGTTACTTCCAAGATACAATGGGAGTACAGGCATTGAGTAAATACATGTTTCAAATGGGAGAAATTGGCCAAAATAAAGGGCCTATAGGCCCCATGCAAGTCTGAAATCCAATAGGGGAGTTGTTAAACCTTAAAGTTCCAAAATGATCTCCTTTGACTTCATGTCTCACATCCAGGACACACCGATGCAAGAAGTGGGCTCCCATGGCCTTGGGCAGCTCCATCCCTGTGCCTTTGCAGGGTACAGCCCCCTGTCCCAGCTGCTTTCATGGGCTGGCGTCAAGTGTCTGTGGCTTTTCCAGCTGCATGGTGCAAGCTGTTGGCGGATCTACCATTCTGGGATCTGGAGGATGGTGGTCCTCTTCTCACAGCTCCACTAGGCAGTGTCCCAATGGGGACCCTGTGTGGGGGCTCTGACTCCATATTTCCCTTCTGCACCCCCTAGCAGAGGTTCTCCATGAGGGCCCCACCCCTGCAGTAAACTTCTGCATGGACATCCATGCGTTTCCATACATCTCCTGAACCCTAGGCGGAGGTTACCAAACCTCAGTTATTGACTTCTGGGTACTCGTAGGTCCAACACCATGTGGAAACTGCCAAGGCTTGGGGCTTGCACCCTCTGAAGCAATGCCCTGAGCTATCCATTGGCCCCTTTTAGCCATGGCTGGAGGAGCTGGACACAGGGCACCAAGTCCCAAGCCTGCACAAAGCAGAGGGGCCCTGGACCCAGCCCAGGAAACCATTTTTCCCTTCTAGAACTCTGGGCCTGTGATGGGAGGGGCTGCTTTGAAGGTCTCTGATACACTCTGGGGACATTTCCCCCATTGTTTTGGTGATTAACTTTCAGCTCCTCATTACTTATGCAAATTCATGCAGCTGACTTGAGTTTCTCTCCAGAAAATGGGCTTTTCTTTTCTATTGCATCACTAGGCTGCAAATTTTCCAAATTTTTATGCTCTGCTTCCTGTTGAATGCTTTGCCATTTAGAAATTCCTTCCCCCAGATACCCTAAATAATCTCTCAAGTTCAAAGTTCCATAGATCTCTAGGGTTGGGGCAAAATATCGACAGGTTCTTTGCATAGCAAGAGGAACAGTTACTCCAGTTCCCAACAAGTTCCTCATCTCCATCTAAGACAACCTCAGCCTGAATTTCATTGTCCATATCATTATCAGCACTTTGGTCAAAGCCATTCAACAAATCTCTAGAAAGTTCCTAACTTTCCCACAGCTTCCTGTCTTCTGAACCCTCCAAGTCTCTAGGAAGTTCCAAACTTTCCCACATTTTCCTGTCTTCTTCTGAGCCCTCCAAATGGTTACAACCTCTGCCTGCTACCCAGTTCCAAAGTTGCTTCCACATTTTTAGTTACCTTGACAACAGCACCCCACTCTCTGCGGGACCAATTTGCTGTGTTAATCTATTCTGATGCTACTAATAAAGACTTACCTGAGACTGGATAATTTATAAAAAGGAGGTTGAATTGACTCACAGTTCAGCATTGTTGTGGAGGCCTCAAGCAATTTACAATCATGG
>NW_012101021.1:319977-322799 GCF_000951045.1 Mandrillus leucophaeus
GTAGGTCCAACACCATGTGGAAACTGCCAAGGCTTGGGGCTTGCACCCTCTGAAGCAATGCCCTGAGCTATCCATTGGCCCCTTTTAGCCATGGCTGGAGGAGCTGGACACAGGGCACCAAGTCCCAAGCCTGCACAAAGCAGAGGGGCCCTGGACCCAGCCCAGGAAACCATTTTTCCCTTCTAGAACTCTGGGCCTGTGATGGGAGGGGCTGCTTTGAAGGTCTCTGATACACTCTGGGGACATTTCCCCCATTGTTTTGGTGATTAACTTTCAGCTCCTCATTACTTATGCAAATTCATGCAGCTGACTTGAGTTTCTCTCCAGAAAATGGGCTTTTCTTTTCTATTGCATCACTAGGCTGCAAATTTTCCAAATTTTTATGCTCTGCTTCCTGTTGAATGCTTTGCCATTTAGAAATTCCTTCCCCCAGATACCCTAAATAATCTCTCAAGTTCAAAGTTCCATAGATCTCTAGGGTTGGGGCAAAATATCGACAGGTTCTTTGCATAGCAAGAGGAACAGTTACTCCAGTTCCCAACAAGTTCCTCATCTCCATCTAAGACAACCTCAGCCTGAATTTCATTGTCCATATCATTATCAGCACTTTGGTCAAAGCCATTCAACAAATCTCTAGAAAGTTCCTAACTTTCCCACAGCTTCCTGTCTTCTGAACCCTCCAAGTCTCTAGGAAGTTCCAAACTTTCCCACATTTTCCTGTCTTCTTCTGAGCCCTCCAAATGGTTACAACCTCTGCCTGCTACCCAGTTCCAAAGTTGCTTCCACATTTTTAGTTACCTTTACAACAGTACCCCACTCTCTGCGGGACCAATTTGCTGTGTTAATCTGTTCTGATGCTACTAATAAAGACTTACCTGAGACTGGATAATTTATAAAAAGGAGGTTGAATTGACTCACAGTTCAGCATTGTTGTGGAGGCCTCAAGCAATTTACAATCATGGTACAAGGGGAAGCCAACCACAATTCAAGATGAGATTTGCGTGGGGACGCTGCCAAACCTTGTCAGGCCTAATCTCAGTTATGAGGGCTTCATCCTCATCATGTAATCACTTCCCGAAGACCTTACCTGTTAATACTATTACAGTGAGGATTAAGCTTCAACATATGAATATGGAGTGGGACATATTCAGACTGTAGTATATACCTAGGAGTGGAATTGCTGGGTCATATGGCAACTCTTATGTTGAACAGTTTAAGGACCTGTTTTCCAAAGTGGTTGCAATGTTTTACAATTCCACCAGCAATGTGTGAGGGTAAGTTTCTCCCCATCCTAACCAATATTTATTATTGTCTGTCTTTTCAATTATAGCTATTCTGGCCTTATTGTGATTTTCATTTACATTCCCTAATGACTAAAAATGTTCAGTATCTCTTCATGTGGCCACTTGCATATCTTCTTTGCAGAATTTTCTTCAAATTCTTTGCCCAGTTTTAATATGGGTTATTTGTCTTTATCATTGAGTTGTAAATGTTCTTTATATATTCTGAATATAAGCGTCATACTGGATATAAGATTTGCAAACATATTCCCCCATTCTGTGGATTTTCTTTTCACTTTCTTCATAGTATTATTAGAAGCACAAAAGTTTTAAATTTTGATGAAGTCAATTTATCATTTCTTCTTTCATCATTTGTGCTTAGAGTGTTGCCCCTAAGGAACTACTGCCTAACTTAAGGTCATGATTTACTTCTATGTTTTCTTCTCAGGTGTCTATAGTTTTAGCTCCTGCATTTAGGTCTGTGACTCCCTTTGAGTTAAGTTTTGTGTATGGCATGAGGTAAGTGTCCAACTTGATTCTTTTGCATGTGGATAGCCAGTTGTTTCAGCATTATTTCTTGAAAAGACGATTCCCTATTGGATGCTCTTGGCATCCATGTGGAAAACCAATTGATGATAAATATGTGAATTTGCTTTTGGACTCTCCATGTCTATTTGTATAACTGAATCATATTACCTTGTTTACTATAGATGTGTAAGTTTTGAAATTGAAAAGTGTGAATCCTTCAACTTTTCTTTTCCTTTGTAAAAATTTTGGCTATTCTGGGTCTTTTTTATTTTTACATAAATTTTAGGATCAGTTTGCCAATTTCTGAAAAAAAAGCAATTTTTGATTTTGTTAGGGATTTTGTCAAATATGTAGGTACATTTTGGAAGTATTGCTATCTTAACAATATTAAGTATTCAGATCAATAAACATACAATGTTTCATTTATTTAGACCTTATTAATTTCTTTTAATGTTTTTGTAGTTTTCAGTGTACAAATCTTATACTTTTTTCTTAAATTACTTAAGCTTATTATTCTTTTTGATACTATTGTAAATGGAATTGTTTTCTTAGTTTCGTCTTCAGGTTATTCATTGTTAGTGTATAGAAATACAATTGATTTTTATATATTAATCCTGTATTCTTTTCCCTTGCTGAATTTATATATTAGTTCTAATAATTTTTATTGTATTCTATAAGACATTTTATATACAAGATGATGCCATCTGTGAATGAAGATAGTTTTATTTTTTCCCCAGTATTGATGTCTTTATTTCCTGTTGTTGCCTAATTGCTCTCTGACTTGAACCACCAGTACAATGTTGAATACAGAAGTGGTGAGAATAGGTAACCATGTCCTGTTCCTGAACTTAAAGGAAATATTTGTCCTTAAACCAATAAGTATATGTTACCTGTGGGTTTTTGGAGATGTCCATTATAAGTGTGAGGAAGTTATTTTCTAGTCCTAATTTGTTGAATGTTCTTGTCACGGAAGGATGCTGGATTTCATTAAACGCTTTTTTTTTTTTTTTTTTT
>NW_012101021.1:322984-326629 GCF_000951045.1 Mandrillus leucophaeus
GGTATTAGTTATTCTCCAGGTGTTTTCTAGAATTCTTCAGTGAGGCCATCTGAGCCTATGCTTTTCTTTGGGGAAAGATAGAAATTCAGTTTCTTGACTTTTTGACTTTTTGCAGGCTTATCGAGATTCTTCACTTCTTGAGTGAATTTTGATAATTTGTTATCTTTCTAAAAATTTAAACATTTGATCTAAGTATTCCAATATGTCAGCATATAGTTGTTTATAGTATTTGCTTGCAGTCATTTTTTAATTATGTAAGGTAGTGATATGCCCTCTTTCATTTCAGATTTTAGTAATTTGAGTCTTCTCTCTTTTTTCCCCCAGAAAATGTAAAGTTTAGCCAATCAATTGATTTTTCAAAGAATAAAATTTGATTTTGTTGATTTTCTTTATTGTTTTATATTCTCTGATTTATATCTACATTTACTTATTTTTTTCTATTTCCTTCCTTTTATTTACTTTGGATTTAGTTTGCTCCTCTTTTTCTAGATTCTTAAACTTAAATATTAAGTTTGAGAGCTTTCTTCTTTTTTAATAAGTTTATAGCTATAAATATCCTCTGTGCACTGGCTTTGATGTACCTTACAAGCTTTAGTATCTGGTGTTTTTGTTTTCATTCATCTTAAAGTGTTGTCTAATTTCTCTCCTGAGTTCTTATTTGAACAATTAGTTACTTAGTAGTGTCTTGTTTAATTTTCACACACTTGTGAGTATCCTAAATGTTCTGTTACCGATTTCTAAGTATGGTTGAAGAACATACTTCATATTAATTGATCCTTTTAAATATATTGAGGTTTGTTTTTAATGACTTTGCAGTTTTCTGTTCTGTCAAATTTCCATTTGCAATTGAACAGAATGTGTACTCTGCTATTTTGGGGTGCAATGTTCTAGAGATGTCTGTTAGGTCTAGTTAAAGTGTGGTACAAATCTTCTGTATCCTTGTTGACCTTCTGCTTAGTTATTTATCCAGTATTTAAAGTTAGGTACAGAAGTCTCCAAATATTATTGTTGAACTATCTATTTATCTCTTTAGTTGTCAGTTTTTGCTTCCTGTGTTTCGGACTCTGTTGTTAGGTGCATATATGTTTACACTTGCTATATCTTCCTGATGGGTCAAATCTTTACCATGAAACATGTCCCTTTAAATTTCTAGTAATAATTATTTTCTGAAAGTCTAAATTTTTCTGATTTAGTATAGCCACTCTAGCTATCTTCTGGTTATTGCTTGCGTGGTATTACTTTTTCAATTCTTTTATGTTCAAACTATTTGTGGTCATTGACTCAAAAGATTGGCTTTTATAGATGGCACATAGTTGGATCATGTGTTTTATTCATTCTATCAACCTATGTTTTTAGATTGGAGTGTTTAATTCATTTGCATTTATGTAAGTACAGATATGATAGAATTTATATTTGCCCTTTTGGTTTTTGTTTTCTATATGTTTTACAGCTTTGTTCTTCTATTTCTTCAATACTCTCTGCTTTTGTGTTAAGTAGAATTTTTCTAGTATGCCACTTTAATTACTAGTATATTTTTGTATTATTTTCTTCATGGCTTCCTGATGGCATTACAACTATTGTCTTGGTTTAAAACTTTCTAGTTTTGATTAATGCTAACTTGATTTCAATATCATACAGAAAATGTACTCCAATTTATCTCCATTTTCCTCTTCTTTTTATTATTAATGTCATATAAATCAAGTAGTTATAAGCTCATCAACACAGTAGTATGATTATTTATGTGGTTTTAAAAACAGCTTTATTGAGATTTAAGTCACATATAGAATTCACCCACTTTAAGTGTACAATTCAATGGTGTTTAGTATATTCACTGAATTGTTCATGTATCTCACATTATTAGAGAAAAAAGGAATTTAAAATAAATTTATACTGTCTTTTATTTATATATATGGAGTTACTTTTACTGGTGCTCCTTTATTTCTTTATCTAGGTTTGAGTTCACAATGAATATTCTTTCATTGCATCCTGAGGAACTCCCTTTGTATTTGTTATACAAAGGGCTTGCCATTGCTGAATTATCTCAGTTTTTGTTTATCTTGGAATATCTTAATTTTTCCTTCATTTCTGAAGGATTTTTTTTTTTGCACATAGAAATCTTGACAGCTTTTTTCTTTAGTACATTGACTGTCTCTTCCATTGCCTCTGGGCATCCATAGTTTTAAACGAAAAACTTGTGAATTTCAAGAGTGTCTCTTTGTCTTTGACTTCCCCCAGTATAATTATAATGTAAATAGGTACAGAGTTCTGAAATTATCTTACTTGGAATTATTTAATTTCTTGGATTAACATTTTTCGTTAAAATTTGGCTATTTCTTCAAATATTGTCTCTTCCCCTTTCCCCTTTTGTTTCTCCTCTTTTGTTACTCCCATTATGCATATATTGGTTTGCTGGATGGTGTCCTACAGGTCTCTGAGGCTCTGTTAATCTTTTTTTTCTGTTCATTTTTTTCTGTCTTTTCCTCGATTGTGTAATTTCAATTGTCCTAATCTCAATTGATATATTCCTGCATTATTTCTCCTACTTGCTCAAATCTGCTTTTTATCATCTCTAGGAAACTTTTAATTTCAGTTCTTATACCTTTCAGCTTCAGAATGTGTGTGTGATTCTTTATTTAAAAAAATTCTATCTCTTTATCGTTATTCTCTATTTGGTGGTACATAATTTTCATAGACTTTAACACGTTTCGAAGGCATGATTTCATTTAGCTCTTAGAGCATATTTAAAACAGCTGAACTTAATTTTTTTTTTTTGTATGTTCAATATTAGGGCTTGCTCAGAGGCAAGTTTCTATTGGCTGTTTTTTACCCTGTGTATAGATCATACTTTCTTTTTTCTTTGCATTTTGTAATTTTTTTTTTCTAAACGGGAAATTTATAGTCATATATTTGGCAACTGTGAAAATCAGATTCTTCCCCGCTCCCAGGGTTTGTTTAGGATTTTGTTTGTTGTTTGTTTAGTGGCTAATTCTGTATAGTCTGTATTCTTTGCCATGTGTGACTGTATTAGTCTGTACTCACGCTGTTAATAAAGACATACCCAAGACTGGGTAATTTGTAAATGAAAGAACATTAATTGACTCACAGTTCAGCATGACTGGGGAGGCCTCAGGAGACTTACAATCGTGGTGGAAGGGGAAGCAAACACATCTTTGTTCACATGGCAGCAGCAAGGAGAAGTGCCCAAAAAAAGGGGGGAAATGCCCGTGTAAAACCATCAGATCTCGTGAGACTCCCTCACTATCATGAGAACAGCATGAGGGTAACCGCCCCCGTGATTCAATTACCTCCCACCAGATCGCTTCCTTCACGTGTGGGGATTATGGGAACTACAATTCAAGATGAGATTTGGTTGGGGACACAGTCAAACCGTATCAGTGACCATTAAAATTTCTGCTCACTTTGCTTAATGGTTAACTAAAGATTGGACAGAAATTTCCTTAAATGTATGGTATCAGTAAGTCACCATTCTTTGCTGAGGAGCTCTTTCTGAATATCAGGCACACCTTTAACATTCAGCCAGGCATTTAACAAGCCTGCCTTACCCTTTACTTCCTGCTTGAGCAGAGCCTCAAAGTACAGAAGTAAGAAGGCCTTAGGGCCTTCTCAGGCGTTTCTTGAGCATGC
>NW_012101022.1:0-1184 GCF_000951045.1 Mandrillus leucophaeus
TCGTGATCTGCCCGTCTTGGCCTCCCAAAGTGTTGGGATTATAGGCATGAGCCACTGTGCCCAGCCCTTTTCTTGTTACTTCTCTCTCACTTTGATCCCCCACTTTGCTCTGTTTGAATCGTTATAAAGAAGGTTGTAAACCTGGAGGAGGTATTATTTATAATATTTGTAAAGTATTTACAAGTATGAATAATGATACTTTTTACAAGTATGTTGATTTATTCTTCTTTATATGCCCCATTCTCTGCAGTTTATGGAAGGTTAATTTTTCATCAGGCATTTGGTTCTCATTATGACTGTGTTGATAAAGAGTAATAATGCTTTCAGTGGATGACATGGAGCTTTTCCTAGGAAAATTGAAGCATTTCCTTCTTTAATTTTACTTAGACCTTTAGTGCAGTCCAGATTACTAAATGTGACAAGAAAAAATTATGTTGATATATCATTTTGTGGTTGTGTAAGAATTAATAACTACTCTTTCATGTACAAAGATAATTTAATACAATTTGGAAATTTTGACCCTTTAAACAATTACTTTATCTGTGGGGTAGTATTCTAAAATTGTTACTTACTTCTGCAAATTGTAAAAGTTGTCTTTGTAGCAAAAATTTTAAAATATGGGAGATTGTTAAAAGGAAAAATTAACATAGAGTAAATTTTCTACATGGTAACCACTATTGCTGCTACTGTTGTTATTCTCATTATAAATAATGAGAGATTGGGGCATGACTCTTTTAGGCTTTGTCAGATTTTTAAATAAAATTCTAATTTCATTATAGTTAATTTGGTAGCTGTCTGCCTTTATTTTTGATTTGATAATCTTAGAAGAAAATCACCTATTCCTTGAAAGCTAGACAGAACTAATTAGTCCATTGGTTCAATCAGTAGTTGTTGAGTGCTTATTATGTATCAAGTGCTTTACATAATGAATAGCATCAGTTTTAATATTTCTGTTGAATGCTTTTTCTTTCTTTCTTTCTTTTTTTTTTGAGATGGAGTCTCACTCTTTCGTTCAGGCTGGAGTGCAGTGCCGCGATCTCGGCTCACTGCAACTTCTGCCTCCCGGGTTCAAGCGATTCTCCTGCCTCAGCCTCCTGAGTAGCTGAGATTACAGGCACACATCACCACGCCCAGCTAATTTTTTTGTATTTTTAGTAGAGACAGGGTTTTACCATGTTGGCCAG
>NW_012101023.1:0-1811 GCF_000951045.1 Mandrillus leucophaeus
CAAAGACATAAATAACTGTCTTAAAGATGCTCAAACAGCTAAAGGAGACATAGACAAAGACAGAAAAATGATGTATGAACAAAAGAAGAACATCAGTAAAAAGATAGAAAATGCAAAAAGGAACCAAAAGGAAAATTCTGGAGCTAAAAATACAATTACTGAAATAAAAAATTCATTGAAGGGGCTCAAAAACAGATTTGAGCAGGCAGAAGAAAAATCAGCAAACTTGATGATAGGACAATTTATTGAGTCTGAGGGACAGGAATAAAAACAATTAAAGAAAACTGAACAGAGTCTAAAGGATCTGTGAGACACCACAGAGTAGAGCAACATACACATTACAGAAGGTCCAGAAGAAGAGAGAGAAAAAGAGGAAGAAAGAATTGTAATTTAAGAAATAAGGCTGAAAACTTTCCAAATTTGAAGACAGACATGAATCAACAAATCCAAAAACTCAACAAACTCCAAGTATGAAAAACCCAGAGATTCAAGCTGAGAGACATTATAATCAAACTGTAAAAAGCCCAAGCCAAAGAAACAATCTTGAAAGCAGCAAGAGAGAAGCAACTTGTCCCATTCAAGAAATTCTCAATAAGATTATTGGCAGATTTATCATTGGAAACCCAGAGGCAGTGGGTTAATATGCTTGACATGCCAAAAGAAAAAAAAAACCATACAACTATCAACCAAGAATTCTATAGCCACCAAATCTATCCTCCAACAATGAGGAAGAAGTTCAAACATTCCTGGATAAACAAAAGCTGAGGGAGTTCATTACCACTAGTCCTTCCCTACTAGCAATGCTAAGGGAAGTCCTTCAGGTTGAAATGAAAGAATACAGACAGTAATTTGAACATATGAAGAAAAAAATAAAAATCTCTGCTAAAGATAAATACATGAGCAATTATAAAAGCTACTGTTATCATAATTTGAGTTTGTAATTTCATTTTTTATTATCTATATGATATAAAATGCATGAAAACAATTATTAATCTTTGTTATTGGGAAAACAATGTATATAGGTGTGATTTGTGACATTGACAACAGAAAAGGAATGACAGAGGCCAGGTACAGTGGCTCATGCCTGTAATCCCAGCACTTTGGGAGGCAGAGGCAGGTGGATCACTTGATGTCAGGAATTGAAGAGCAGCCTGGCCAACATGGTGAAACCTCATCTCTACTAAAAATACAAAAATAAAAGTAGCCAGGCATGGTGGCAGACACCCGTAATCCCAGCAACTGGGGAGGCTGAGGCAGCAGAATCTCTTGAACCTGGGAGGCAGAGGCTGCAGTGAGCCAAGATTGCACCATTGCACTCCAGCCTGGGCGACAGAGTGAGGCTCCATCTCAAAAAAATTTAAAAAAAAGAAAGAAAAAGGAAAAGGAGCAACAGAGCTATATAAGAGCAGAGTTTTTACATGTATTACTGAAATTAAGCTGGTATAAATGCAAATTGGAGTATTATAATTTTAGGTTGTTATATATAATATAATCTCCTCTATGACCACGAAGTAAAAAGCTACAAAATATACACAATTGGAAATGAAAAGAGAATCAAAACATTTCACTACAAAAAAAATTAAACATAAAGGTAAACAGTAATGAAGAAAAGGAGGGACAAAAAGCCCAAAGGCATATAGAAAACAAGTAGCAAAGTGGCAGTAATTTGGCTGATAGTCATTTCTTTAAACGAAGACGGAGACTGCCAGAACGTATTTTTAAAAACATCACCCAACAATATGCTGTCTATAAAGGATTCGTGTTAGATCCAAAGACATAAATATGTTCAAAGCAAAAGAGATGGAAAAGGA
>NW_012101024.1:0-1220 GCF_000951045.1 Mandrillus leucophaeus
CAGGCGCCCGCCACCTCGCCCGGCTAGTTTTTTGTATTTTTTAGTAGAGACGGGGTTTCACCGTGTTACCCAGGATGGTCTCGATCTCCTGACCTTGTGATCCGCCCGTCTCGGCCTCCCAAAGTGTTGGGATTATAGCCATGAGCCACTGCGCCCGGCCCATTATTAGTATTTCTAAGATACACTAAACAATGCATTACCCAGCCGGGCGCGGTGGCGGCGCCTGTGGTCCCAGCTACTCGGGAGGCTGAAGCAGGAGAATGGCGGGTACCCAGGAGGCGGAGCTTGCAGTGAGCTGAGATCCGGCCACTGCACTCCAGCCTGGGCGACAAAGCAAGACCCCATCTCAAAAAAAAAATGCATTACCCATTGTTAGTTTTTTTGTTTGGTTGGGTTTTTTTTTTTTTTTTTTGAGATAGACTCTCGCTCTGTTGCCTTGGCTGGAGTGCAGCGGCACAATCTCAGCTCGCTGCAACCTCCACCCCCCAAGTTCAAGCGATTCTCATGCCTCAGCCTCCTGAGTAGATGGGATTACAGGCACCTGCCATCATGCCCAGCTAATTTTTGTATTTTTAGTAGGAATGGGGTTTCACCATATTGGCCAGGCTGGTCTTGAACTCCTGACCTCAGATGATCCACCGGCCTTGGCCTCCCAAAGTGCTAGGATTACAGGTGTAAGCCACTATGCCTGGCCCACACCATTTATTTATTTAGAGATGGAGTCTCCCTCTGTCACCCAGGCTGGAGTGCAGTGGCAAGATCTTGGCTCACTGCAACCTCTCCCTCCCAGGTTCAAGTAATTCTCTTGCTTCAGCCTCCCGAGTAGCTGGGATAACAGGCGCCCACCACCTCACCCGGCTAATTTTTTAATTTTTAGTAGAGACAGGGTTTTACCATGTTGGCCAGGCTGGTCTTGAACTCCTGACCACAGGTGATCCACATACCTCAGCCTCCCAAAGTGCTGGTATTACAGGCGTGACCCACAGCGCCTGGCCCAAAGCATTTATTTTATTTTATTCTATTTTATTTTATTTTTATTTTTTATTTTTTATTTTTTTTGAGACAGAGTTTTGCTCTTTTTGCCCAGGCTGGAGTGCAGTGGTGCGATCTCAGCTTACCGCAACTTCCGCCTCCCGGGTTCAAGCAATTCTCCTGCCTCAGCCTCCTGAGTAGCTGGGATTACAGGCATGCGCCACCACCCTGGCTAATTTTGTATTTTT
>NW_012101025.1:0-1442 GCF_000951045.1 Mandrillus leucophaeus
TCAGCCTCCCAAAGTGCTGGAATTACAGGCAAGAGCCACCGCGCCCAGCCACCACTTCTATTCAATATTGTATTGGAAGTTCTAGCCAGAGCATAAGAAAAAAACAAAAAATAGGCCTGGCACGGTGGCTCACGCCTGTAATCCCAGCACTTTGGGAGGCCGAGGCGGGAGGATCACAAGGTCAGGAGATCGAGACCATCCTGGCTAACACGGTGAAACCCTGTCTCTACTAAAAATACAAAAAAAAAATTAGCCGGGCGCCGTGGCGGGTGCCTGTAGTCCCAGCTACTCAGGAGGCTGAGGCAGGAGAATGGCATGATCCCGGGAGGCGGAGCTTGCAGTGATCAGAGATCGCGCCATTGCACTCCAGCCAGGGGGACAGAGCGAGACTCCATCTCAAAAAAAAAAAAAAGAAATGTTCTTTCACTTTAAGAGCAAGTCCAATGTTTTTAATATTAAAGTATGGATGACTTATAGGACTATGCCTAATTTGCACAAAATTTGAATATAAAACACAAGACTTCTTGGTATTTTACTTTATGATGAGCTTTTGGGGTCCTCATCTGTAATCCTTCTGCAATACCAGCACAGCCTTTCCATTTCATTCTAGAAGTCCAGTCTAAGATGTCCTAGGTAGACTGTGAAGCTCTGAAGAACATGTACCTTGTGCTTGCTCCTGGTTCACTTGTCCATTGCTCGTCATAATTCTCAGAGACACCGGAGAGAACCAAGCATCACCAACAGTGACTGATATGGTTTGGTTGTGTCCACACCCAAATCTCATCTTGAATTGTAATCCCCATGATCCCCACAAGTCGTAGGAGAGACCTGGCGGGAGGTAATTGAATCATGGGGGGCAGGTGGTTCCCCTATGCTGTTCTCGTGGTAGTGACTGAGAGTTCTCATGAGATCTGATGGTTTTATAAGCATCTGGCATTTCCCCTGCTGTCACTCTTTCTCTCTCCTGCTGCCCTGTGAAGAGGTGCCTTCTATCATGATTGTAAGTTTCCTGAGGCTTCCCCACCCAGGCAGAACTGTGAGTCAATTAACCTCTTTTCTTTTTAAATTACCAGACTTGGGTATTTCTTCATAGCAGCATGAGAACATATGAATACAATGATCAGTTATGGATGAGAAGTGCCCAACTGCACAATCTTATCGATTTCATACCACCAGGTCTCACAGAAATGGTATGGAGATTTCTCAAGATCCAATCAGAAAAATCATGACTCCATGAGGAGCCAGGTACAGTGACTCCCACCTGCAATCCCAGCTACTCAGGAGGCTGAGGCAGGGGAAGCACTTGATCCCCAGGATTTGAGGCTGCAGTGAACTACGACCACACCACCACACTCCAACCTGGGTGGTAGAGGGAGACTCCTATGACCACACCACCGCACTCCAACCTGGGTGATAGAGGGAGACTCCTATGACCACACCAC
>NW_012101026.1:0-1145 GCF_000951045.1 Mandrillus leucophaeus
TTCTTTGTCACCATGGAAACGAGTCAAAGGAACAGCACATACAGGAGAGTGTGCAGAAAAATAAAAAAAAGTGATAACTTCCAAACTCCGAGGAGAATGGAATGAATGTTTTGTTCAGATTGTTCTCCCCACATTTAGGACAGTTGGGCTCACAGCACACCGGGATCCTGGGACCGTCTTCTGCTTGGGACGAGGTGAACAGGACTCTATGGTGGAAGTCAGGAGAGCTGAAGCAGTCCCTCAATCTCCAGGAAACTCCTTCTCCCTCTCCCTTTGAAAGAGCTGCCTTCACTGATGTCCCCAAAGCAGAGTGACCTAGTGTTGGTCGTTGGGGGAAGATTTGGTGCTGCAACCCTGAACTGAGGCTGCCATGAGGCCAAGCTAACCAAGGCTGGCTTTTCTACTGTAAGGAGCAGATGAGGGCCACCTACCCCATTTTCAGGGGTGCCTTAATTCAGAAGCTAAATGAGCTTCTAGATCTGACCATAAAGCTGTGTGCTGAGGAGCCTTCCTATGTGCTGACACTCCTGCTTGGAAGCCGGTGCTTTCCTTCTTTCTTTTTTTTTTTTTTGAGACGGAGTCTCACTTTTTTGCCCAGGCTGGAGTGCAGTGGCACAATCTCGGCTCACTGCAACCTCCACCTCCCAGGTTCAAGCGATTCTCCTGCCTCCACCTCCTGAGTAGTTGGGATTACAGGTACCTGCCACCATGCCTGGCTGATAATTGTATTTTTAGTAGAGATGGGATTTTGCCATGTTGGCCAGGCTGGTTTCAAACTCCTGACCTCAGGTGATCCACCCACCTTGGCCCCCTGAAGTGTTGGAAAACAGGTGTGAGCCACCATGCCTGGCCTCAGACTTCTTTTTGAGATCACTTTTCTTTTGCCTGGAGTATAGCACTTCAGTGTCCTTTGATGAGGGTCTGCTGATGATAAACCTTCAGTTTTTGCTTATCTGTATTTTGCTGTATTTTATTTTATTTTATTTTATTTTATTTTATTTTATTTGAGACAGAGTCTCACTCTGTTGCCCAGGCTACAGTGCAATGGTGTGATCTTTGTTCACTGCAACCTCTGCCTCGCATGTTCAAGTGATTCTCGTACCTCAGCCTCCCAAGTAGCTGGTATTACAGGCATGCGCCACCAT
>NW_012101027.1:0-1364 GCF_000951045.1 Mandrillus leucophaeus
AGGATGGTCTCGATCTCCTGACCTCGTGATCCGCCCGTCTCGGCCTCCCAAAGTGCTGGGATTACAGGCTTGAGCCACCGCGCCTGGCCAAACTCATCCTTTTTTAACAGCACCAATCCCACCCATGAGAGTGGAGTCCCTGTAGCCTAATTATCTCTTAAAGGTCCCACCGCTTAATACTGTTACAATGGCAATTCAATTTCAACATAAATTTTGGAAGGCATAACTTTTTTTTTTTTTGAGACAGCTTTGCTCGTCACCAAGGCTGGAGTGCAGTGCTGCGACCTCATCTCACTGCAACCTCCACCTCCCGGGTTCAATAGATTCTCCTACCTGAGCCCTCCCAAGTAGCTGGGATTACAGGGGTCCACCACCACGCCCAGCTAACCTTTGTATTTTCAGTAGAGACAGGGTTTCACCATGTTGGGCAGGCTGGCCTCAAACTCCTGACCTCAAGTGATCCACCCACCTTGACCTCCCAAAGTGCTGGGATTATAGGTGTGAGGCACCGTGCCCAGCAGGGATAACATTTAACCTATATGTTCACTTTTCTTCTATTTTTGTCATTCTGTTTCTTAGACTTAATAATCTCCACTGTCCTATCTTTGCTGATTCTTTTGCTTGTTCAAATCTGCCTGTGAATCTAAGTTTTCATTTTAATGATTGTACTTTTCAGCTCCAGAATTTCCTTTTGGTTTAGGTTTTCTGTCTCTTTATTGATATTTCCATTTTGTTCATACATTCCTTCCTTGACTTCCTCCACATATTCCTTAGTTTTTTGAGCATCTTTAAGACAGCTATTTAAAAATCTTTGTCTGTTAGATCCACAATCAGGACTTTTTCAAAGACATTTTCTATTGATTTTTTTTCCTTTGAATGGGTCATACTTTCCTCTTTCTTCATATGCCTTATGATTTTTTGTTGAAAACTGGACATCTGAATTTAATAATGTGGTAACTCTTGAAATCCAATTCTCTCTCTTCCCCAGGATTTTCTGTTTTATTATTGTGTGTTTTGTTTTTGTTTTTTTGTAGGCTATCTCTGTGTCAAGGATCAATCTGAAGTATACACTTAAGTTTTCTTACATCTTCTCTGAGCCTGCACCTTCCATGTGCATATGCAGTCACTTCCTATTCTGAATGTGCTAGTCTTTAATGTCTGGCTCTCAAAGGGGAAAAGAGAAAACTAAAATTGGCCGGGCGGGGGGGCAGGCAACAGCCCCCCGCCCATCCCCCTACCTCCCATGTCCACCACCACGCCCAGCTAATTTTTGTATTTTTAGTAGAGACGGGGTTTCACCGTGTTAGCCAGGATGGTCTCGATCTCCTGACCTTGTGATATGCCCACCTCGGCCTCCCAAAGTG
>NW_012101028.1:0-1374 GCF_000951045.1 Mandrillus leucophaeus
TCAAAAAAATATGTATAGTTTCTTGTTAATTTGTCTAGGTTTTAATAATTTTCATAGGATAAAAACTTGTATATAGTTTTTCTTTTAATTATATATTTTAAGAAGTAGAGTATCAACTAATTTTTTTTTCTGTTTAGTGATGAGATCTTCAGTGCCAACATTTTTATTAATTTTTGGGTAAAAATGTATGTTCTATAATAATAGTGATAACTTGCAGAAGTTCAATTCTGAACATTGTTGGAGTAATTAAATTTAAAAGCGTAGTGAATTTTTTTTCCCTGCGTTCATTTATTGTGGCAGATATGTCTGACACACACACACACACACACACACACACACACCCCTTAAATAATAGGCAATAAAATGAAATGTCAAATTCCCATTCTTTTTTAAAAAGTTTTATAGAATTTAAATTAAAACCACAATATGGCATTGGTAATAATTTAGAATGTGATTGAAATGAAAAGCCTTTGAGTCTTCTTTTTTACTTAAAAGATTTTTAGATTTATGTTAAAAGAATCATTGTCTTCTTACAGATAAATTTGCGCCTCATTTTGGTAAGCGGAAAAACAAAAGAGTTCCTGTTTTCTCCTAACGATTCTGCTTCTGACATTGCAAAGCATGTATATGACAATTGGCCAATGGGTAAGTGATATTTTTTTCTTGAGTATGAATAATGTTGATTCTTTATGCCCTACCTTGTCTCACAAACATTTTGAAACTGTTATAAACATATAACATTTAAAAGAACAACCAAAAATTGGGAGTGTAAGTCTCAGATTTAGAAGATCATTGTATCCTTCCTTATCTTGCTCTTCAGCAGTCTCATTCCCAGATGGTAAAGGAGCCCAGGATGCAATGACTCCTTTTGCCTTAGAACTGTTTTAATGTAAGTGGGAAAAAAATTTTTTTTTTTTTTTTGAGATGGAGTCTCGCTCTGTCGCCAGGCTGGAGTGCAGTGGCGCGATCTCAGCTCGCTGCAACCTCTGCCTCCCGGACTCAAGTGATTCCCCTGCCTCAGCCTCCTGAGTAGCGGGGACTACAGGTGCGTGCCACCACACCCAGCTAATTTTTTGTATTTTTCATAGAAACGGGGTTTCACCATGTTGGTCAGGATGGTCTCAATATCTTGACCTTGTGATCTGCCCACCTCGGCCTCCCAACGTGCTGGGATTACAGACGGGAGCCACCGTGCCTGACCAAAAAATATTTTTAATAAAGAAAAATGCAGCCAGGGATGGTGGTTTTTACCTGTAATCCCAGCACTTTTGGAGGCCAAGGCAGGAGGATTGCTTGAAGCTAGGAGTTTGAGACTGACCAGCCTGTGTAACATAGCAAGATGTCATCACTACTAAAAATTGAAAAATTAGCCAG
>NW_012101029.1:0-1233 GCF_000951045.1 Mandrillus leucophaeus
CGGGGCAGGGCGCATCTGGCTGGACGAGCTGGGCTGCCAGGGCCACGAATCTGCGCTGTGGCAGTGCCCGTCGGCGGGCTGGGGCCAGCACGACTGCAGGCACAAGGAGGACGCCGGTGTCTTCTGCTCAGGTCCTGCAGCGCTTCCACCTTGTCGTCCCCACCCGCACTCCGAGCTGGGCCTTGCTGACTGGCCTGTCTCTCTGCAGAGTTCACGGATCTGAGGCTTCAGGACCACAGGCAGCCATGCGCAGGGCGGCTGGAAATTTTCTACAATGGGACCTGGGGTGGTGTCTGCCGGACCCTGAGTGCGGCCTCCCTTGAGGTCCTGTGTAGGCAGCTGGGCTGTGGGTCCCACGGGCAGCTGCAGGCCAGGACAGGAAGCTGGTCTGCTCCTGAGTTTCTCTGGGTGGGTTCCATCCAGTGCAGGGACAGGCAAGACCGGTCCCTGTGGCAGTGCCCATCAGCCCCCTGGGACCAGCATTCATGCTCCAGTGGAGAGGAAGCGTGGGTCCTGTGCACAGGTGAGTGGGTGGGCCTGTGTGGGGGGGGAGTGGTGGTGGAAAGGGGCCTCTGAGGGTCCCCACACTGTGTCTGCGTGGGCCCTTTCCTGGGAGATGAAATGTCAGTTTCCCTTTTCCTTATTCTGGGTAAGTCTGCCCTGTGCTGGTCCAGTCAAAGGTGGGGGGTCCCTGCGCTGAGGCTCTGGGCTGGGTGGGGAACATCTGGAATCTTCCCAGACCCGGTGATCTCCCCCAGTGAGGGAAGCAGGACCCCTGCACTTCCCGGTATGGTCTGAGGACGTCCCACAGGGAGACGTCCCCCTTGGAAAAGTCTCCAGCACAAGTTTGTGGAATCTGTAATCCCATGTGGAGATCCCTTGCTTAAACAGAGGGTTCTCTCTTTAGCAGAAATTGGTGTGTTGGGGAGACAGAGGGAAAAAGGAAACGAAAAATATTTTACATAATTTAGCTGCTGAGCTTGCAAATACAGAAACGGGTCCCCATTTCCTGTGCAGAAAAGGCAGCAGAAGTTCCTGAGGACCCTGGGGAGCCCCTCAACTGCTCCTCCTCGCTCGGCTGCCCAGGTACCCCTCTGTCCTTGTCCCTCCTCGCTCGGCTGCCCAGGTACCCCTCTGTCCTTGTCCCTGTCCTCCTTCCCATCCCGGTCCAGCCCCCACAGTGACGGCAGCCCCCGTTCCAGAGGAGGGCGCGCTGCGCGTGCGCGGGGGCGA
>NW_012101030.1:0-1508 GCF_000951045.1 Mandrillus leucophaeus
GATTTAATGCACTAGTAGGCACCATTCAGGTTTAGTCAGATAATGGCAGATCCATATATGATGAGCCAGTAAGTACACCATGTGATGACCATGGATCAGTCATAGATCATGAGAGATTTGTCAAAGTCGAAAATGATTACAGTATAAATTTTGGACACTGGGTTCATTTCCTTTTTGGTAATTTCGTTTTTAAATATTTTGCTCCACATTTTTAATATTTAAAACTGCCCAACTAAAAAACAAGAATAAAAAGCATGGCCTTGCATAGTTTTGTCAGGTTGTGCTATATTTTACTTTAGATTTCAATTTTGAGAAAAAATTTTACTCAACTAACAGTAAAAAGAATAAGTTAGAATCTGAAGAATTCAAAACCTATCATTATAAACAGGATACACCTGATATTTTCCACCCAGAAATACTTGGTGAGATAATCTTGGTTAAGAGGCATTAGCTTTCGAAAATTAATTTTAAATTATATTTTAAAATTACAATCAGAAGAAACAGAAAATCTCTTCTTAGCTCTAACTTCTATCATCACACATATGATGCATAAAAGTCATATGAGCAAGGCAGACATATAGGCTTTACTAAATTTTGTTACACATTGTAAATGAATGTCAGCGATGGCCACAGACTATCTCAGCTAAGATTGGCTATAACATTGCTCCTTTCTTCCTGCTGGAAAAGTCATGTTAGATTGGAAACGAAAACAGTAAAAAACTCATATACTTTTTTTTTTTGCATTATTATCTCATTCTTTGTGTTGTATGCATTAAACTTGATATTGTCGTACCATGAATCCTGCTGTTCTAGAGAATGATCACTTCAGAATCAATCCACAATGAAGAGTGTCACAGAGTTGTTACAGTGCGAGAGGAGGCAAGGATAACTCCACACCCTACTAGCTAAATGCAGTTACATAAAGAAATCATAAAAATATATAATGTAAACTAAAAGGAGAAAAATATAGTGTTTAATAACCATTTTGCATTGATAATTAAGAAAAGAAATGACACTTATTCCAGAATATTGTGATAAAGGGAATTAGATAACTCCCAGACTTGTTAATTGAGAATCATAAAATACCTTTTCGTTTGTTGTAAAACAAAGAAGCCTCTGAAAGTACTGTCAGAGAAGCAGAAAAATAGCCAAGAAAAGGTCAGTCATGAGTTGATCATGTTGGCCAGAGCAAGAGGAGATACACAGACCAATTTCTGTTATAATTAGTTGAGCCTCTAATACGTGGCAGCATAAATTACAAGAATGTATAGATTTATTTCTCCTCTCATCCAATTATGAAGTCCTATGTATCTTCTTCACCTTTGTATCCTGCATAGGACATAGCACTCATATTTTGACATAGATGACTGTGAATTAATGCTTGCATTATTTATTTATCTAACTGGCAAATCTTTATGAAGTACAGTTTCCATTTTATATTAGACTTTGTATCACTTCAAAGTTATATTAAAAGTAATGATGATAATAATAATAAATAATAAAAAAAA
>NW_012101031.1:0-1770 GCF_000951045.1 Mandrillus leucophaeus
TCCAGGCAGTGGTAGCAAAGCACTTCTGTGCCTGCCAGGGCAGGGAGGCTTCCAAGGTCCCCAAGAGCGCAGGAATGCCAGGGTCCACAGCCGCGGCTGGGTAGCTGTAGCTGTGCGGACGAGGGCAGGGCTCCCATCCCTCCACCTCAGAAGAGGACCGGGAACCCAACTGTTCCCAGCTCCTGCCAGCTCCATGGAGCTCTTGGCCCCAGTCTTGCTGCTTCCACCGCAGCCAGTGTCATAGCAGTGCCAGCTCCAGATGGGCTCCCACTGCCATCACCACCACACATCTTCTATTGTCTTTGACCATGACTATGCCCTAAATTATTTGAGTGTTTCTAAAGTGTCCAAGAATTCCCCTCTAATTTCTTGGGGATTTAGCTGATGTGTGTACTGAGGTACCCAGAATAGATGTCTCAGTCCCTGGCACAAAGGATATACCATAAATACTTGTTTTTTTTTTTAAAAAAAAAAAAACATATTCATCTGACTGCATTATTTTCTATTCTTGCCTACATAAAAGTTAGTAAGTGAGGTAACTATTGACTATCTTGGCAATCATATTTCTAAGTCAATACTCCACAATCAACTGGGAACAGGATGGCCAAAGCATAACTTCTAACTCGATGTTTTTAATTTAAATAACTAATTTGTTTTACGATTAAATTTACCACTTTAAAAAAATAGAACATATTTCTCTCTAAATTGGAATGCCATACTATTTTATACTACACTGTCTTCCAGTTGTGCAATTTTATATATTTATATATTTAAGTTATTCAGAATTTATTTTGATGTATGATATGAATTAAAGATGAATATTGTTTTAGTTCCAAGTTTCTTATAAGTTGTCTCATTGACATTGACTGAACCAGAATTAGTGAGACTTCTTGCATGAATTTTAATTCTCAAAGATGTATCGTATATTTCAAAGTCTGTATTTATACAATATTCTGTGATGATCTCCTTCTATTGTATTTTATTTTGTTTTCTCCTGTCAGTAACATTTGTACTGTCTTTGCTTTTTTCCATATGCCCAATTATCTTTTTATTGCACATCAGATTTTGTCAGCTTCAAATGTGGACTTCAGCCACTGGGTTTCCTTCT
Organism: Mandrillus leucophaeus; assembly: GCF_000951045.1. Lineage (NCBI taxonomy): Eukaryota > Metazoa > Chordata > Mammalia > Primates > Cercopithecidae > Mandrillus > Mandrillus leucophaeus. The sequence goes on from NW_012101031.1 coordinate 1,109, forward strand.
CTTGCTAGAGTGAAGACTTTCACACTTGAACCACAAGCAAAGTTTTTGCCAGCCTCTGCCACTTTCTCTAAACCCTCACCATTTAGCAGGTTCTGCATTCCAATTTCCTTTCCTTCGATCAGTGAGATGATTACACAGCAGCGAAGCTCAAACTCTCCAACATTCAATTGACTGCTCCAGAATTGGCTAAGTTGCAGAGGAAAAGCTGTTCTTGCTTCTGGGCTCTCTTCCTTGAGATGCCTTTCTTCTTTGGATTGTGTCCTAGAAAAATTTCTAACTCTACTGTCCTCAATTATAGTTTTTTTAAAAAAACCTTTTACCTGGTTTTTCTTGTCTTCAGCAGAAAGGTAATTCTGAATTACTTAATCCTTCATTAATGGATATTGGAATAAATAACCATTTTTAATAAATATTTTAACACCACTTGCCTAGAATTATTCACTCATTTTATTTTCTTCATTAACATTTCAGACATTTTATTATTTTTAATGTTAAATAAGTTTAATATAACTTATTTATATTAAAATGAAGCTGTACCATCTGATTTTTGACAAAGCTGACAAAGCAAGCAATGGAAAAGGACTCCCTGTTGAATACATGGTGCTGGGATAATTGGCTAGCCATATGCGAACGATTGAAACTGGACCTCTTTTTTATACCAT
>NW_012101032.1:0-444 GCF_000951045.1 Mandrillus leucophaeus
TATTTTGTAATAAGATCTAGTTAAATACCACAGTGGAAAGCTCCTTATATTTGATCTTAAACTTGGGCTTGGTGTGTGTGGCCACACGCTCGTATTCATGACGCCACGCTCAGCTGTGAACTACAGGCACGGTATATACTTTGTGGTTGCGTTTTTGAAAGTCTTATTGCTTGGCCTCTCCGACTCAAATGTTGAGTTATGTTGATTCTGTTCAGAATGTTCATCCCTCTGTCTAGGGTCCAGTCGTCCATCTCAGAGGAGGAGACCTGAGGATGAGATAGAGGCCAGAGGGCTGTGAGGCTGAGGTCGGGGGTGGGGTGGGGGCCGGATGGGCATGGGGCCAAAGGTGGGACAGGGGCCTGAGGATTGCAGGGCTGAGGCCGGGGCAGTGGTAGGAGGGGTGTGGGGCTGTGAGTCAAGCTGCATGGTGGCCTCTATGAATTG
>NW_012101032.1:1543-1834 GCF_000951045.1 Mandrillus leucophaeus
GTGCAAGAAGTGGAGACCCTCTGGGGAATCTTAGGAGGAGGAACTTGAGGCTTTGAGAACTGACACCTTAGGACTGTAGTTTTCTTCAGACTGTAAAAACCTTGGTGTGTGATAACACTGAACATTTCCTGAGCCCTGTGATCCTGTAAAACAGTGGTGATTAAGACATTCCCCCTCCCCACAACTGCACCCCCACTTTTACTGCAAGAAGCCCCTTCCCATGTGGCCTAGGCTGACTTGCGGATGATCATTTACCGAGGACAAGGCCAGACACAGGCCTTCAAACCCCCC
>NW_012101032.1:2310-3948 GCF_000951045.1 Mandrillus leucophaeus
TAAAATGGGAATGGTGGTTTTTTGAAGCATGGATGTAGTTTTAAATTTTGAGTATTGTAAACCTTAATGTAGCTTCTTAAAATGTTTGCCTGATTATCTGGAGTTTTACTAAACCTTTGGAGTAGCAATAATGAGTTGATCTATATGACTTTGCTTTCTATGACGCAATGAAAGTACTCTAATGAAAACCTCTGCAGTTGGGTCAGCAGACGATTGGCCAAAACAAATTCTGCGTTTTGGGTTTCTTTAACCAAACGAGGGAGTGGAGTGTAGGCTGAAGTGGCAAATTCATTTCAGAGCAAGCCAGAGCTCTCAGTGATTGAGCAGGCTTCTCAGGTGAACGAGTAACGTGCCGTGAGTCTTGGCAAGCCTGGCTATTGATGTGTGCACGTGACACCACAGAGCCACACCTAGGAAGATGTGGTTTCTGTAACAAGCTTTGGAAAACCAAAGTTCAACTTAATTATCCAACTTTGTTACAGAAAAAGCTTAGACCAGATGGCCAAAGACCTGATTGTTTCTTGGTTGAGACATGGTTAGAAAATTGTCCTTACTTGGTGCCAATTAGTGTTGGTCCACAGTGATACTCCTCCAACCTCACTGAATAGTTTGGAGACTATTATGAGACTGTGAAAATCTCCTTAAGGTGAAAAGGGCTCTGGGGCACCCGAGAATATCCGCACACCCATGGCCATTCCCCTATAAGGTGGAAAGGACGGCTGGGTCACACAGGAGCATCCGTACACCCATGGCCATCCTCTTTAAGATGGAAAGGGCTGTTGGGGTGCCCCGCAATGTCTGCACACCCGCGGCCATTGTTCCTGTCCCCCTTTCTGCTCAGTCACCTCTGTGTTCCCGCTCATGAATAGCTCATCCCCTGGCCTGGTGAGGAAGGAGTGGGAGGTTGTTCTGAGGCTCTGTCACTGTCTGCCGTGTCATGAGCTGGGCAAGGCAGTGGCAGTGACCCTGGAGAAGTCTGGTCAGTGAGAGCTCCAGCAGGAAGTGCCGAGGCTTGAGGTGGCTCTGCCAGTCATAACCAAATGTCTTCCTTCTTATTTCCATGATTCCTTCTAGTTCTGCACCTTGCACTGTACACATTAGTTACGATACAGGTGTCTCTTTCCCCTCTGTCTGGGGCTGGGCCCGGAGAGTGAAGTGCAAGACCCCCTTACTGCTGGATGCCCACCAGCACGAGGCACTGCCTGCTCTGCTAACGAATGCCTACAGCGAGTCCTGGAAGCCCCCTTCTGAGCACCTGGCCTGTTGACGGTGTACACGGGAGACAAATGTGCTTCCCTTGCCCCACCCTGAGCAGAGACTGGGCAGGCGGTGGCAGCACTGTCCCCCATGGTACATCCTTGGTGCATGGAGGAAAGTGTGTTCACGCTTAAAACACAGCCCATCCTCTCAAAGGCAGGGTGACAACCACATTTACATCTGGAATCTTAAAAAAGGGCCCATCTCCCTGAGAGAAGAAGGTGGATGTGTGTATGTACCTCCTTTTTTTTTTGATACAGTTTCCCTCTGTCACCCAGGCTGGAGTGCGGTGGTACGATCTCAGCTCACTGCAAGCTCTGCCTCCCGGGTTCATGCCATTCTCCAGCCTCAGCCTCCCGAGTAGCTGGGACTACAGGCACC
>NW_012101032.1:8788-10556 GCF_000951045.1 Mandrillus leucophaeus
TGGGTTTCTTTAACCAAACAAGGGAGTAGAGTGTAGGCTGAAGTGGCAAATTCATTTCAGAGCACGCCAGAGCCCTCAATGATTGAGCAGCCTTCTCAGGTGAACGTGTAACCTGCCATGAGTCTTGGCAAGCCTGGCTACTGATGTGTGCACGTGACACCATGGAGCCACACCTGGGAAGATGTGGTTTCTGTAACAAGCTTTGGAAAACCAAAGTTCAACTTAATTATCCAACTTTGTTACAGAAAAAGCTTAGACCAGATGGCCAAAGACCTGATTGTTTCATGGTTGAGACATGGTTAGAAAATTGCCCTTACTTGGTGCCAATCAGTGTTGCTCCACAGTGATATGCCTCCAACCTCACTGAATAGTTTGGAGACTGATATGAGACTGTGAAAATCTCCTTAAGGTGAAAAGGGCTCTGGGGCACCCGGGAATATCCGCACACCCATGGCCATTCTCCTTTACGGTGGAAAGGACGGCTGGGTCATGCGGGAGCATCCGCACACCCATGGCCGTCCTCTTTAAGATGGAAAGGGCTGTTGGGGTGCCCCGCAATATCTGCACACCCGCGGCCATTATTCCTGTCCCCCATTCTGCTCAGTCACCTCTGTGTTCCCGCATTCAGGTTTTGGGACACTCATGAATAGCTAGTCCCCTGGGCTGGTGAGGAAGGAGTGGGAGGTTGTTCTGAGGCTCTGTCACTGTCTGCCCTGTCATGAGCTGGGCAAGGTAGTGGCAGTGACCCTGGAGGAGTCTGGTCAGTGAGGGCTGCGGCAGGAAGTGCCGAGGCTTGAGGTGGCTCTGCCAGTCGTAACCCAATGTCTTCCCTCTTATTTCCAAGATTCCTTCTAGTTCTGCAACTTGCACTGCAGGGTCTCTGTGTGTCTGTAAATACACATGAGTTACGATACAGGTGTCTCTTTCCCCTCTGTCTGGGGCTGGGACCAGGGAGTGAAGTGCAAGACCCCCTTACTGCTGGATGCCCACCAGCACGAGGCACTGCCTGCCCTGCTAACGAATGCCTACAGTGAGTCCTGGAAGCCTCCTTCTGAGCACCTGGCCTGTTGACGGGTGTATAGGGGAGACAACTGAGCTCCCCCTGCCCCACCCTGAGCAGAGACTGGGAAGGGGGTGGCAGAACTGTCCCCCATAGTGCATCCTTGGTGCATGGAGGAAAGTCTGTTCATGAGTAAAGCACAGCCCATCCTCTCAAAAGCAGGGTGACAACCACATTTTCTTCTGGAATCTTAAAAAAGGGCCCGTCTCTTTGAGAGAAGAACGTCGCATGTATGTGTGTACCTCGTTTGTTTTTTTTGAGACAGTTTCCCTCTGTCACCCAGCCTGGAGTGCGGTGGTGCGATCTCAGCTCACTGCAAGTTCTGCCCCCCCTGTTCATGGCCACCTCCAGCCTCAGCCTCCCGAGTAGCTGGGACTACAGGCACCCGCCACCACACCTGGCTAATTGTTTGTATTTTTAGTAGACACGGGGTTTCACCGTGTTAGTCAGGATGGTCTCGGTTTCCTGACCTCGTGATCTGCCCACCTCGGCCTCCCAAAGTGCTGGGATTATAGTTGTGAGCCACCGCGCCGGGCCCTATGTGTGTACCCCTTTACAAGTCTTGCCCGACCTTTGCATTTAAAAACTATTGAAAAACTTAAGGATGTAACTGACAAGAACTTGATAGGTTTCTCCAAGTAAAAATTTGGAAAAGTTAAGTGAACCCATAATGTGTTTTATTTCTATGAGTCCCACACTTGGATTTTT
>NW_012101032.1:10606-12896 GCF_000951045.1 Mandrillus leucophaeus
TGTTAGCCAGGATGGTCTCGGTTTCCTGACCTCGTGATCTGCCCACCTCGGCCTCCCAAAGTGCTGGGATTACAGATGTGAGCCACTGTGCCGGGCCGTATATGTGTACCTCTTTACAAGTCTTGTCTGACCTTTGCATTTAAAAATTATTGAAAAACTTAAGGATGTAACTGACAAGAACTTTATAGGTTTCTCCAAGTAAAAATTTGGAAAACTTAAGTGAATCCATAATGTGTTTTATTTCTATGAGTCCCACACTTGGATTTTTAAATGTGGGCAAAACATCTGTATGTTCTTCAGCCTGATTTCTATGGAATCGTGAATGAAACGTGCTGAAGTAGCCGTGTGGATTTTGTTATGCGGCGGGGACAAGTGGGGCTGGTCATTAAACAACTGGAGGGACCCCTGTCCTTTCTGTGCTCTTGTTGGACACTAGGCACGTGCTTGGGTGTTTTCTGTGTGTGTGGACAAGATGAGGACAGAATTTCCGGATGATCCACACAGTGGTATCTTCTCCCTTTTCTGTTAAAACGTGTCTTCTGCTGCTTCTACATAGACCAAGTGTTTCTTTCTCTTGCCTGTCTACATAAACGCTGTTTAACAAAAACTGTATTGTAGACATGTGAAGCTGAATTCCACATGATAAAGCAGATAGAGATGACTGAGTACACTGTTTTGTGGAAGGAAAGTTTAAAATGATTTTTAGCTTTTTCCTTGAAACAGGGAGTACTTTTAACTTTTTCCCTGAGATAGGAAATAATGAAATGGGAAAATAATTAAATTTTCCCATGTAATTGTTAGATTATATTTAATTATTAGATTATTCATGTATTGCAAGGGAAAAAGGAACTAGATCACCCCATGTACCCAAATGAAAATTTAAAGGGTATGGGCGAGTTCATTTGAACTCCTTTAATTTGTTTTTGTTTGTTTGTTTTTGACAGTCTCACTCTGTTTCTCAGGCTGGGTGCAGTAGTACAATGACAGCTCACTGCAACCCCAACCTTCTAGGCTCAAGTGATTCTCCTGCCTCAGCCTCCCCAACTGCTGGGATTTACAGGCGTTAACCACCACACACAGCTTATCACCTCTTGGAGACTAGCTTTGAGTTTGGGCATTCACTGAACTATATTTTGGTTAATTCTCAAAGTTTGTCACTGTTTATCTTTAATTTGCTAAAAATCTACATGTATTGTGAAATGCGTTACATTTCCTTAGCATTCACGGATTCCCTGTTAGTGGGGCAGAGACGCAGAAGGGCAGAAGGCGTTCGGACATCATCAGGGTTGCAGTTGAGTGCTTGCCCCGAACACACTGGAGCTCTGGGCTCTGTGGCCCCACGGGGGTCCTCTGTCCACTGAGGGGGCCGGGTTACCTGGAAGGTCCCTCCAGCCTCTGCCATTTTGCCCTTTTCAGGTTAACATCTCATCGTTGTCCTGGACAGCACTGCCTTTCGTTCACTGACCCACGAGTGAACAGCTGGTCAGTGGCCAGTGCTGCTTCCTTCAGCTGGGAGGTGGTGATGTGATAACACTTCCGTGGAATTTGGTTCTTGGTGTATTAAGGGTTCAGTTGTATGTTTATTTTTAATCTGCACCTCTGAATTGGTCTTTTGATTGCAAAGAGATTGCTTACTGGATTTGTTTCTGAATATTTCGTGGATAACAGGAGAACCTTGCTTATCTGTGTGTTCATTTAATGTGTTTTTGCCAGGCATTTAAATGGGTGTGTTAGCCCTTAGCCCACTTTCTGTGTGTGGTGGAGTCATTGAAATCATTTATGTGAAGTCTCTCTTCTATTAAGGCCAGAGGACGTGGGGTGGTGTCTCCCTAAACTAGGGGGAAATGACTTGTTCTGCCCTCCTCCCTGGGAACGCTGGTGTTTCCAGGTCTCTGAACTTGGCTCCCACACTGGGAGAGTGGCTGTGGCTTCTGGAGCCCGTTTTGTGCGGGACTGACTCCTTCACTTGCTTTATTCCCCACGGTCTTTGCTGCTTTATGATGCAGGGATGAGGGAGTTGGGCCCGGGGGCCTTGTCTGTGACTGAAGGGCCTGATGCAGAAACCCCTCATGGGAAGGATGTTCCTTGAGGGCAACTTTTGGAGTCTTTTCCCACTTTTATCTGAGAAGCAGCTATTCACATGGTTCTATTCTGCTAGTGTGTTTCAAAATAATTGATGTAGAGTGACGAAGATGTCCGAGACACCCATGATCCACTCGGGGCCGGTGCCGGACATTGAGCTCAGATGCATTCAGACCACATTCAGATGCCAAAGATTCTTGCTTGGTTA
>NW_012101032.1:12946-14968 GCF_000951045.1 Mandrillus leucophaeus
GGTGTTAGGGCTGCATGGCGTCATTACTGCAGCAGAGCCACAGCCTTCTCATCTGCATTTGCTGCAGGAGGAAGACGCAGGTGCCTGTGCAAGTTAGGGTTCGGTGCAAGAAGTGGAGACCCTCTGGGAATCTTAGCAGGAGGAACTTAAGGCTTTGAGAACTGACACCTTAGGAGTGTAGTTTTCTTCAGACTGTAAAAACCTTGGTGTGTGACGATACTGAACCTTGCCTGAGCCCTGTGATCCTGTAAAACAGTGATGGTTAAGAGGTTCCCCTTCCCCACAACCGCGCCCCCACTTTTACTGCAAGAAACCCCTTCCCATGTGGCTTAGGCTGACTGGCGGATGACCATTTACCGAGGACAAGGCCAGACACAGGCCTTCAAACCCCCCTTCTCTGCCTTATAAGTGATTAGCTAAACTGCGCGTTCCCACTAATCAATCACCTCCCACCTTGAAATGGTTCTTCGTGGTGCAGTTGCGCCTAGGAAGGTGGACTTGTCTTTGACAGTCGCCTTCCACAGAGGACAGTTAGGGTGGGCAGGAAAGAATTCTCTGCTACAGGTCTGCATTCCAGGCTGTTTCCAGAAGTGGGAATTCTTGTGCCCTGGAGTCTGGGAATGGATTTCTAGTATCCCAGCTTCAGGTGGAGTTGAAATTGAGTGAGGCAACCCACCACACCCATCTGGAGCCAGGAACTAGAGCCATTTTTAAAGTGGCAGTTTCTCCATAAAATTACCCAAAAAATGCGCTCAGCACGTTTCTTTCTTTCTCATGTGCATTTGGCCATCTAAAATGGGAATGGTGGTTTTTGGAAGCATGGATGTAGTTTTAAAGTTTGAGTATTGTAAACCTTAATGTAGCTTCTTAAAATGTTTGCCTGATTATCTGGAGATTTACTAAACCTTTGGAATGGTAATAATGAGTTGATCTATATGACTTTGCTTTCTATGATGCAATGAAAGTACTCTAATTAAAACCTCTGCAGTTGGGTCAGCACGCGATTGGCCAAAACAAATTCTGCTTTTTGGGTTTCTCTAACCAAACAAGGGAGTAGAGTGTAGGCTGAAGTGGCAAATTCATTTCAGAGCACGCCAGAGCCCTCAATGATTGAGCAGCCTTCTCAGGCGAACGTTTAACGTGCCGTGAGTCTTGGCAAGCCTGGTTACTGATGTGTGCACGTGACACCACAGAGCCACACCTAGGAAGATGTGGTTTCTGTAACAAGCCTTGGAAAACCAAAGTTCAACTTAATTATCCAACTTTGTTACAGAAAAAGCTTAGACCAGATGGCCAAAGACCTGATTGTTTCATGGTTGAGACATGGTTATAAAATTGCCCTTACTTGGTGCCAATCAGTGTTGGTCCACAGTGATACCTCCAACCTCACTGAATAGTTTGGAGACTGATATGAGACTGTGAAAATCTCCTTAAGGTGAAAGGGGCTCTGGGGCACCCGGGAATATCCGCACACCCATGGCCATTCCCCTATAAGGTGGAGAGGACGGCTGGGTTACGCGGGAGCATCCACACACCCGTGGCCATCCTCTTTAAGATGGAAAGGGCTGCTGGGGTGCCCCGCAATATCTGCACACCCGCGGCCATTGTGGCTGTCCCCCTTTCTGCTCAGTCACCTCTGTGTTCCCACATTCAGGCTTTGGGACACTCATGAACAGCTCGTCCCCTGGGCTGGTGAGGAAGGAGTGGGAGGTTGTTCTGAGGCTCTGTCACTGTCTGCCCTGTCATGAGCTGGGCAAGGCAGTGGCAGTGACCCTGGAGGAGTCTGGTCAGTGAGGGCTCCGGCAGGATGTGCTGAGGCTTGAGGTGGCTTTGCCAGTCGTAAGCAAATGTCTTCCCTCTTATTTCCATGATTCCTTCTAGTTCTGCACCTTGTACTGCAGAGTCCCTTAGTATCTATAAATACACATGAGTTACGATACAGGTGTCTCTTTCCCCTCTGTCTGGGGCTGGGCCCAGGGAGTGAAGTGCAAGACCCCCTTACTGCTGGATGCCCACCAGCAC
>NW_012101032.1:15965-16360 GCF_000951045.1 Mandrillus leucophaeus
CACAATGCCTGCTCCAAGTCTGGCTCTGTTTGCAGGTGGCCCCAGCTGCTCCGTGAGCTCTGCAGCACACCCTTTCCTACCCTCTTCTGCTCCAGGATTGTGCTGGAAGTGCTGGTTGGGCTCCAAAGCATCGGCAAGCAGTGTCACCACGTGTCTGGTCAGGTCACCATTGTCTCGGAGCTGAGACACAGGCAGTGGGTGGAGAGGATGCTGCGGTCTCGCCAGCGGCAGAACTACCTGTGTATATGGAGTAGGTGTGCACTCACTTTCCTGTTTTGGAGGGGCACTGTGGGGCAGGAGGTTGTCACAGATGCAGTTCCAGTCCCCACTGAAGACACACACAGTAGGCCCCTCACTGAACCCATCGACAGGTGTTGATATACTTGGAGTTCACA
>NW_012101032.1:16411-16719 GCF_000951045.1 Mandrillus leucophaeus
TTTTTAATCTGCACCTCTGAATTGGTCTTTTGATTGCAAAGAGATTGCTTACTGGATTTGTTTCTGAATATTTCGTGGATAACAGAACCTTGCTTATCTGTATGTTCACGTAATGTTTTTGCCAGGCATTTAAATGGGTGTGTTAGCCCTTAGACCACTTTCTGTGTGTGGAGGAGTCATTGAAATCATTTATGTGAAGTCTCTCTTTTATTAAAGCCAGAGGACGTGGGGTGCTGTCTCCCTAAACTAGTGGGAAATGACATTGTTCTGCCCTCCTCCCTGGGAACGCTGGTGTTTCCAGGTCTCTG
>NW_012101032.1:16769-17526 GCF_000951045.1 Mandrillus leucophaeus
CCCCAGGTACTTGGGGCGCAGCTTGCTTTTATACATTTTTATACATTTTAAGGAGACATAAGACATCAGTCAGTAGGTGTAAGGTGTACATTGGTTCCATCTGGAAAGGCAGGAAAACACAAAGGTGGGGGCCTTCCAGGTTATAGGTGGACAAGAGACAAAGGATTGCATTGTTTTGAGTCTTTCATAAGCCTTTCAGTGAATACACAATTGACTTGTGAGTGGGGGTAGAGGAATAGTGACTTACTCCTTAGTGTGGCTCAGTGAAGCTGCATTTTACATAGGGCAGAGGAAGCAATAATATAGGTATTTGTCTCAGGTGAGCTAAGGGATGATGCCCTGTCCCGACCCTGACCCCGACCCTGACCCTGACCCTAACCCCAACCCTAACCCAACCCCCATCCTGACCCTAGCAACCCTAACCCCGACCCTGACCCTTAACCCCTGACCCCGACCCTGACCATAACCCCTAACCCCGACCCTGACCCTGACCCTAACCCCGACCCTGACTGTAACCCCTAACCCCCATCCTGACCCTGACCCTGACCCTAACCCAACACAACAGGAGCTCAAGATAGGAGGCAGAGGAGCCACACACGCCAAAGCACGATGGCCACAGCCAGTGAGTGAGCCCATCTCAGGCCCTACCTCCGACGTTCTGCCCCTGGCCCTCCCTCCAGCAGCCTCCGCCCTGCAGCCACCTCCTGCCCAAAACAACGGGCTCCAGCCATCCACATGCAGGCCCCACACCTGGACC
>NW_012101032.1:17576-19478 GCF_000951045.1 Mandrillus leucophaeus
TCCTCGGTGGTGGCCGCTGCTGGCCTTTGCCTCCCTGGGTGAGTGTTCCTCCATCCCCGGCTCTCCGACTCCATGCCTGGCACCTTCCTCGTTGGAGGCCGTGATCCATCAACTTTGTCCACGCGTGTCCTGCAGACTAGTGCTGACTGCAGGTTCAGGAGTGGTCAGAGGAGGCCAGAGGAGGCCCTCGTGAGGCGAAGCTAAACGTTTAATGATGGCGCTGCTGAGTGCATGAGCCGCATCAGCCCAACTGTCTGGGTAGGAGGGAACCGCGGGGTAGAGGGAAGACTGGACAGATGGGTGCTCTCCTTGGCCCCTGGGAGCACAGCCAGGTCCATGTTCAGACCTCCTGGTTTATCCCATATTTCCATAAATAGCAAGGGAAGGACTCAGGGCACCCAGGGACCTCATGGGTATAAGCTGTGTTCTCGCGTGGCCCCAGCTGTGGCCAGTGACGTTATTCTCTTTAACCTCAGGCTTATTTTGTATAAAAACACAAAGGGACAGAAGTAGTTCAAGGGCCTCTAAAGACTTACGTAATTGTTAATAGGCCTACTTTTATGATTTCTTATGTATTAAGAGCAAATCATGAAACAAACTCATTTCTGTTTAAAGAAATCTTTACTGTTCTCATTTTTGTGGCTAGCAACATTGATTTTTTGCTTAGTGAGCGTTAGTGCCCTCCTGCCCAGTGCCGCTGCCTGGCGTGTCCTCGCACACAACAACTCTGTCCATTGGTCTCCATTCACCTTTCCACCTTGAATTGTTGGAGGGGCGCTGGGATCTTCGGGCTAGAAAGAAACACCGAAGACCACTTTTAGGGGCGGCTTTTAGTCAGGGCTCTCCAGAGAGACAGCCAGCCGGGTGTGCGTGTGTCTCCAGGGGGAGGCTTGATGCAGGGGCTACGGGAGTCCAAGAAGTCCCAGGACCCACAGCCTGCAAGCTAGAGTCCTGAGAGGGTGTGGCTTGAAGACTTGAGAAGTGGAGGGTGCAGATCCCACCAGGGACTGAGGAGCTGAGACCCTGGGGCACGGGCGGCAGAAGACAGATGTTACTGGCCCATCAGCCAGACAGGTGGAGTGAACCCAGTTTTCCCCGCCTTGCTGTTTTACTCGGACCCTGGGTGGATAGGGTGGTGCCCCCCACACCGGCGAGGATGGGTCTCCACTCAGTCCAGAGGCAAACATGCATCTCACACAGAAATAATGCAGAACCAGCCATCTAGGCACCCCGGGCACTCTCAAGTCGATGCACAAAACCAACGCCGCGCGTGGCCCTGACGTTTGCGTGTTGGCATCACTCCACGACTCCACGCACATTGCTCGGTCATCGCCTCGGTGAGTTTGTAAGCTCATTGTGTGGTTCTGGGGCTCTTTGTCCCGGGTGGTGGTGGTGGTGATGACAGGCTCCCCATCGCCCCAGCTCAGGTATGGAAGGTGATGCAACCTATGGCTCCTTATTTCTAAGACACTGGAGCGGGTGCTCTGTGCAGCCAGTTCCACCTGCAGCAGCATCTGTTCCCTATGCTGATTCCATTCGGAGTGTGTGCCTCCCTTCTGTTGAAGGTGCAGCCTTCTTTCAGGGAAGAAGTGTGTCCTGTTCACCTATGTCTCCTATGACATATCTCATAGCTGAATAAGTAGCTATAGGATACCTCGGTGGCTGAATGATAAGTTCATTGGAAGGAAAACTTTATACTTTTTTTTCTTTTTGGGATGGAGTTTCACATTCAACGTCCAAGCTGAAGTGCAATGGCACGATCTCAGTTCATTGAAAACTCTCCCTCCCAGGTTCAAATGATTCTTCTCCTTCAGCCTCCAAAGTAACTGGGGTTACAGGCGTCTGCCACCATGCCTGGCTAATTTTCATATTTTCGTTAGAGATGGGGTTTCACCATGTTGG
>NW_012101032.1:19528-22322 GCF_000951045.1 Mandrillus leucophaeus
CTGAGACCTTCTAGGTACTGAGACCTCCTCGGTGCTGAGGTCACCTTGGTGCTGAGACCTCCTCGGTCCTGAGCCCTCCTAGGCACTGAGATCTCCTAGGTCCTGAGCCCTCCTACGCGCTGAGATCTCCTAGGTACTAAGACCTCCTCGGTGCTGAGGTCACCTCGGTGCTCAGACCTCCTAGGTACTGAGGTCTCCTAGGCACTGAGACCCCTTAGGTACTGAGACCTTCTAGGTACTGAGACCTCCTCGGTGCTGAGGTCGCCTCGGTGCTGGGACCTCCTAGGTACTGAGGTCTCCTAGGTAGTGAGACCTCCTCAGTACTGAGGTCGCCTCGGTGCTGGGACCTCCTAGGTCCTGAGACCTTCTAGGTACTGAGACCTCCTCAGTGCTGAGGTCGCCTCGGTGTTGTGACCTAGGTACTGAGGTCACCTAGGCACGGAGATCTCTTAGGCACTGAGACCTCGTCGATACTGAGGTCGCCTCGGTACTGAGACTTTCCGGGTACTGAGGTCTCCTAGGTACTGAGGCCTTCTGCTGTCGGAGGTGGGAAACTACTCGGAGGTAGAGCAGAACCAAGACCTTCCCCTGAGGGTGGTGGGCTGAGCCGTGTCTTCCTTTCTAGGGGTCTTCTATTCATGCCATCCATGAGAGACCCCCGCACTCTTCTGACGCATTCCCATGTTGCTGAAGACCTCAGTGTCGTCTTTGTTACTGTGACGTTGCGTGTTCGCGGTGTGCTGCAGTATTCTGTTTTTCCAGCGTATCCGAGGAGACGTGTAGTGCCTAAGAGCATGAGTGCTGCAAAAAGGGTGGTTTGTTCCAACCCAAGCTTGACCATGACTGGTTCTCTCATATGGGTCAAGTTCCCTGAACTTCTCTGTGCCTCAGTTTCCTTGGCAGAAGAACAGGGACAGTAAATGTACCCGTCTGTGTGAGTGTTCAGGGCTGGGCTTCACTGAAAACTACCTTCTGACAGTCCTGGAGGCTGAGGTCTGAGAGCAAGGTGTCCTCAGTCGGGCTGGTTCCTCCCGAAGCCCCTCTCCTCGGCTTGCGGACGCCATCTGGCGTGTGCTTATAGGGTCTTTTCACTGTGCCCAAGTATCCCTGGCATCTCTTTCCCTCTCACGAGAACAGCAGGTTGCTTTAGGGCGCACCCTGACAGCCTCGTGCTAACACTATGAGGCCAAGTACACTCACATTCTGAGGCACTGGGGTTAGGGCTTCAACATCTACTTCCGAGGCTGGGAGATGATAAATTCCTGTTGACGTACCCACCCGGCTTCTGGGCACTGGTTACAGAGCCCCAGGAAACCAGCCCAAAGACACAGCGGTCCCTGCACTTGGCTCTGATCCAGAGTGAAGCCAGTGTGGACTGCCAGCCTTTGGGAATATGAATGCCCGATGGGAAGGAATTCTTTGTACCGTATCGTTGCCTTCATGTAACTCTGAAGTTGTGTCAAAATAAACATTAATGAAAATTCTCAGCAAAAGTTATATATATTCTTGCCAGGGCGACACACCAGCTAATGACTGTATCGCTTCCTTTGTTTTGGGCTCAATGTTATGAACTGGGTAGAGGAATGCCTGCCGTTTACCTCGGGCCTCTCAACAGCCCAGACAAGCACAGGCAACAAAAGCAAAAACAGACAGGTGGTCCAGCATTGAGGTTAAACATTTCTGCACGTGAAACAACAGTGTAAAAGAGGAAGGCCTCTTTGCCAGTGGAGACACAGGAAGGCATCGGTCTCCTGCTGGTCCCTGGGCAATGGAATATCTCCCCGTAAAACCGATTGTATGTTCTATTTACTGCGATAGGAGAAAACCGCCTTAGGGCTGGAGGTGAGCTGTGCCTGCGATGTTTGTTTTTGCACATCAAGGCACGGCACCTTTCCTTAAACTTATTAATGACACAGAGATCTTTGTTCGCGTGTTTTCCTGCTGACACTCTCCCCACTGTTACCCTATTGTCCTGCCACATCCCCCTCTCCCCTCTCCGAGATGGTAAAGAGATAATGATCAATAAATACTGAGGAAACTCAGAGACCGGTGCCTCCTCCGCATGCTGAGCGCCGGTCCCCTGGGCCCACTTTTCTTTCTCTATACTTTGTCTCTGTGTCTCTTTCTTTTCTCGGTCCCGTCCCACCTGACGAGAAACGCCCACAGGTGTGGAGGGGCAGGCCACCCCTTCACATATAATGAAATAGGAATCAGCCCTAAAAAGGAAGGAATGGTGAGACAGGCTACCACACGTACTAACCTGTGGGTAACGAGGTAAGCCAGACACAAAAGCCCTGTGTGACCCCACTCCTACGAGGTCTCTGGAGGACTCAAATCCATAGACACAGTAGAATGGTGGGTGCCAGGGGCTGGGGGATGGGGAATGGGGCGCCCTTGTTCGATGAGGATGGAGTTTCTGTTCGGTAAGATGAAGAAGTTGTAAATATCTGTTATACAACAATGCGTATATGATTAACACTGCTGAATTGTATCCTTAAAAATAGTTTAAAGGGGCCGGGCGCGGTGGCTTACGCCTGTCATCCCAGCACTTTGGGAGGCCGAGGCAGGTGGATCACAAGGTCAGGAGATCCAGATCGTCTTGGCCAACACGGTGAAACCCCGTCTCTACTAAAATACAAGAAAATTAGCCAGGCGTGGTGGCGGACGCCTGTAATCCCAGCTACTTGGGAGGCTGAGGCAGGGGAATCGCTTGAACCCGGGATGCGGAGGTTGCAGTGAGCTGAGATCGCACCACTGCACTCCAGCCTGGGCAACAGAGCAAGACTCTGTCTTA
>NW_012101032.1:25862-29988 GCF_000951045.1 Mandrillus leucophaeus
CCCTGGCCCTCCCTCCAGCAGCCTCCGCCCTGCAGCCACCTCCTGCCCAAAACAACGGGCTCCAGCCATCCACATGCAGGCCCCACACCTGGACCAGGAAGAGCTGCCTCCTTCCGGGTCCTCCCCCAATTTCTCACCCAGCCTTCTGCTCAGAGCCCAGTCCTGCGAGGACACCTGGGTGGGAGGAGTAGGGAGAGGGAATCTGAGATGTATGTGAGGCTCCTCAACCCCCAGGAAGTTCTGATCTTGTGGGAAGAGAAGGAGGATGTGTGGCTTAAGTAACAGAAGCTGCTATGACATGTGGGGCTTTAGGGACCTGGGACAGCCTCATACGTGAGTTTCTGGTCTGAAACTCAAGGTCCTTGTTCCAGTGGCTTGAGCTGTTCTGCTGATTGCCTTTTTGTACTGTCATTTATGTTATTGTTTTCATTGTTAGGTCCTGGTGCCAACATTTTGTAGGCAAAGGTCTTTCTCAGCTAGGGAGTCCCGTCTCTGTCGCCCTGGTCCCTGTTGACCCAGTGCCTGGCAGGAGCCCCTTCTGTATCTTGAGATCTCACCACTCACCGTCCGTCCAGCCCCAGCTCTGCCTGCAGCCCACCCACCCCTAGGACTCAGGCCTCCCCTCTCCACCAGTCTGCTCATCAGGCTGGGGGCACGCGGGAGAAGATATCATGGCAAACTGAGCAGTGGTACCCCCAAAATCTGTGGTTGGGTTGCCATCACCTCAGAAACCCCAGGGTGGGGCTGTAGTTTGGGGATGGAGCTGAGCCCCGTCATGACGGACCTTTCCCCAGCTATGGGTTCTCGGGCCCCTGTGCCCTGAGCGCCTGGAAACTGGGTCTATGGCCACAGGGGGCTGGGGGCTGTGTCTGAGGCTCCCCTACCTGACTGGGGTATGCTCCTGGGCAGGTCGCCACCCCAACCCAAATGTTCAACGACAACGCTGGCTCCAGGAGGAACAATCGGGAGGCCAGGGCTGGAGAGGGAAGGGCCGTCACGGGACAGGAGGGGTGGCTGAGAGGCTCACTCGGGGCAGCAGCTTGGAGACCTCATTGTTACCTGCGTGGAGCCCGGAAGCAGAGCGGGGATTTGCGAAGTCAGTGTACAGTGCCCGAGGCCACCAGAGGGGCTGGGCAGGGCAGACGGGTGACCCGCTCTGCTCCTCCTCCTGCCGGTCCTCTCCTGCAAGTCAGTCCTTCCCACAGAAGGAAGACCAGGCCCTACGCAGACCGAAGCGTGTCTGCAAAGGAAGGGCCAGTCGGGGCGGAGAAGGAGGAGTTGGCCGTACACCACGTGGGCTCAGGGCATCAGGGCACAACGGGCACGGGGGCCACACTCAGCTTAAGCCCGTTCGGGTACAGTTTGGGGTCTCCTGGCATGGGGGCCCCGCGGTGCACAAGGCCCATTCAGGCCGTGACAGCTGCGTGTGTGACGGGGGTCTGGGCCCAGGGCTGGGAGTCCTTTGTGTCTCATGGCCGTGATTGTCCTTCTGACTATGATACGATGGCCAATGTCTTTTATTCTGTGGTTCGGAGTGAATGATGCCGAGTTCACACAAAAAAAACAACAAAAACCAAGAGAACCTAGAACTGAAAATGCATCACAGCAACGAGTGAAGTAGGTAACACGCTTCACCATTTGCAGAAAGACTTAGAGTTGCAAACGTGCCTTTGGAGTTCTGTAAAAAGCAGTGAAATTCCCCCTGAAGAAGCATCTGGGCCTTTTGGATGCACTCAGAGTGCTGGTGAAGACCATAAAGATTGCTGGAAAGTGTTCTAGGTAACAGGGTTACAGGGTGTAAAGAACATACTGGAAAACCTGGTGGTTACAGTGGACACGTTCCAGGAAGCCCTTGCTTGAGGTTTTCAAAGCTGTGGAATTGTTTGAGATTGGAGGAGGCGACGGAGGCTACAACGAGGTAGCTCCGGATACTAAGCTCTGAGCCAGTCTTGGCTCTGATTCTGACCGTGGCCTCTATTGCCTCCCCCCAACCCTAAAACTGACACTAACCCTATTCCCTAACCCCTGCCTGGTACTCCTACCTACACCCTAAAACCCCCAAACCCAAAACCTATAAGCCGTATGTCTTAGTCCATTTTGTGTTGCTGTAACAGAACACCAGAGTAGATCATAAACGAAACATATTTCTTCCAGTTCTGGCGGCTGGGAAGGACCAGAGCATCCTGAGGGCGGCACATGGTAGTGGGGGTGGGACGGTGTGTCCACTCATGGCACAGGAGGGGAGGGCGAGAGTGTGCGGGCGGGGAAGGGGAGGGAGAGCGTGTCCACTCATGGCGGGGGTGAGAGAGAGGGTCTGTCCACTCCAGTCTCTCTTCCTTGTCTCATAAAGCCACCAGTCCCAATACTGGGGACCCACCCTAATGACCGTATCTAATCCTAAGTATCTCCCAAAGGCCACATCTCCAATCAGCACATGAATTTGGGGATTAAGTTGCCAACACATGGCCAGGCTCGGTGGCTCGTGCCTTTAATTCCAGCACTTTGAGAGACTGAGGAGGGTGATCACCTGAGGTCAGGAGTTCAAGACCTGCCTGGCCAACACGGTGAAACCCCATCTCCACTAAAAATACAAAAAATAAATAAATAGCCAGGAATGAGGCTGGTGCCTGTAATCCTCAAGAAGGAGACCACCACTTCTCCTGCTGCCCTGCCCTTCCCCACCCCCACTTCCCTAGTTTAAAAAACAAGGAAAAAGGGAGAAAGCAAAACGTTTAAAAAAATACAGAAGTAAGATAAATAGCTAAACGAACGTGAGGCCACCACCCAGCCCTGGTGGTTAAAAATAATATTAACCCCTGACCTAACCTACTTGTGTTATTTGTAAATTCCAGACATCGTATGAGGAAGCACCGTAAAACTCTCTGGTCTGTTATCTGATGCATGTAGCCCCCCGTCACGTTCCCCGCACTTGCTTAAGCTATCACAATGCTTTCACGTGAACCCCTTAGAGTCGTAAGCCCTTAAAAGCACCAGGAATTTCCGTTTTGGGGAGCTCAGCTCTTAAGATGCAAGTCTGTCAGTGCTCCTGGCCGAATACAGCCCTTCCTCCTTTAACCTGGTGTCTGAGGAGTTTTGTCTCTGGCTTGTCCTGCTACAATGCCAGCTACCGGGAGGCTGAGGCACGAGAATGGCTTGAACCTGGGAGGCAGAGGCTGCAGTGAGCTGAGATCACACTCTTGCACTCCAGCCTGGGTGACAGACGACAGGGCGAGACACCATCTCAAAAAAAAAACACAAAATTGCCAACACATGAAATCTGGAGAACACATTCAAACAACAGCACCGTACACATCTGTACATACCTCACAAACTCTGTAAACATGTCGCATCTCACCGGAGACCAACCCCTGACCACAAAACCCAGACCTGGAATTTTCCCAGGACCAAACCCATCTATATTCTATAACCCCAAACCTCAAAGCCTAACCCTAACCCCCAACCCCTACAGTTCAGGGCCCCCCGTCCCTGTGGTTCCAGCTAAAGACAACCTGCCCCCCTGTGGGTTTGCAGGCCCTTTGGTGGGGGTGGGAGCTGGGGGCCACACACAGCTCTCTGAGCCTAAATCATTCCTTTCCTTCCTCCCTCCTTCCCTCCCCTCCTTCCCTCCCCTCCTTCCCTTTTTTTTTTTTTTTCAGCGTCTTGCTCTGTCACCCAGGCTGCAGTACACTGGCACGATCACAGCTAACTGCAGCCTCGGCCTCCCACGCTCAAGTGATCGTCCCACCTCATCCTCCAGAGAAGGTGGGACCACAGGAGTGTGCCATCGCACCCAGCTGATTTTTCCATTTTTATTTTGTAGAGATGAGGCCTCCCGATATTGTTCAGGCTTTTTTCTTGAAATTCAAGAGGATCTAGAAGTTCTGGCCTCCCGTCAATATCCCTTTCCAAGATGAAACGGAAAATCCTCTAATCACCCCAGGACACCTTTTCCAGCTGTATTACCATTTCCTTTCAGCCGGCTGGAGTGAAGCTAGGCGAAGAACGGGCCTACGCCTGCGCACGGGCGGCTTTGAGCTCACTGAGATCTGTAAAAGACTTTTTAAAAATTTCCCACAATGGGCCGGGCGCGGTGGCTCAAGCCTGTAATCCCAGCACTTTGGGAGGC
>NW_012101032.1:35178-38437 GCF_000951045.1 Mandrillus leucophaeus
TGTAGTAGCTTATCCCTGTAATCCCAGCACTTTGGGAGGCCAAAGCAGGATTACTTGAGCTCAGAAGTTTGAGACCAGCCTGGACAACATGGTGAGACCCCATCTCTGCTAAAAAAAAAAAAAAATTTATTTAATTAGCTGAGTGTGATGGTGTGCACCTATAATCCCCAGATACTCAGAAGGCTGAGGCAAGAGGATTGCTTGAGCCTAGGAGATGGAGGCTGTGGTGAGCCACGATGGCACCACCGCACTCCAGCCTGGGTGACGGAGTGAGACCCTGCCTCAAAAAAACAAAATTAAATGAAGTAAAATTAAAATAAAAAGGCCAGGCTAATGATTTTTTTTAATTAATAAATGTGGGAAGCTTAATTTAACATGATGTCAATAAACGTGATTATGGTTCCAAATTCGGGGTCCCTGGTGAGAGAAAAAGAATAAGATGAGGTCGGCCACAGTGGCTCACGCCTGTCATCCCAGCACTGTGGGAGGCCAAGGTGGGCGGATCTCCTGACATTGGGAGTTCGAGGCCAACCTGACCCACATGGAGAAACCCTGTCTCTAAAAAACAAAAAATTAGCTGGGCGTGGTGATGGGAGCCTGTAATCCCAGCAACTGGGGAGGCTGAGGCAGGACAATAGCTTGAACCCGGGAGGAGGTGGTTGCAGTGAGCTGAGATCGCACCACTGCACTCCAGCCTGGGCAGCAAGAGTGAAACGCCCTGTCAAATAATAATAATAAATAAGGTAAAGTGCCTCAGGGTGAAGAATCTGGATACCGCTTGACTGAAGGCCACTTGGGGCCACTTCAGCCCTAATTTCTGTGGTTTATGGCCTGTGGTGTCCTCCCTTCCCCGGCAGTTCTCGTGGGTGCTGTACTGAAACATTAAAACGAGACGGCGTCCCTGCGAGGCTCCTGAGGGAGGGAGCAGGAAGATCCAGGCGGCATCTTGAAGGTACAGCGTGTTCACAAATCTCCCAGGCCACAAGCAAGGACAAGTCAACCGGCTCTGAATTCTCCAGCACAGTCAGGGCGCAAGTCAAAGGGCTTCCGATCAGACCTAAAGAGATCCCGCAGGAAGTCCTGACGTTCACAGTAAGCAGGGCTCTGTGCGGGCCAACACGCCGCCCATGGGTGCTCTGGAAAATCACGTGAAGATGGTGCAAGTTAGAGAGCCCTAAAAGCAAGTCTCAGGCCAGATTCTGCCACGTGCCTCGTTTGCAAACAAGCCCTAAAGATATCCCCAAAAGATATAGGACCTGATTTGGAAACAGGATACTTGCAGATGTAATCAAGCTGCGATGAGGTCATCCAGGAGTAGGGCAGGCTATAAATCCAATGCGTGGTGTCCTTACAGGAGAAGGGGAAAGACAGAAAACGCACAGAGAGAAGGCCGCGTGGAGACAGAGGCGGGGACTGGAGGGAAGCAGCCACATGCCCGGGGACGCCTGTAGCCCCCAAGGAGCTGGGAGAGGCAGGAAGGATCCTTCCCTAGAGCCTCGAGAGGGAGCACGGCCCTCTGACTTCTGCCCCCAGCACCGTGAGGATAAATATCTTTTAAGCCCTGTTTGCTGGAGCGGCCCCAGAAAATGCACACACCCTGTTCTGCAGGATCCTGGGGGTGTAGGTGTCATTAAGGGCAGATAGAGACCAGACCGGCAACCTTTAGAGTCTGCATCGGGACCCCTGAAATCCTCAATCAGTGTGTGGTCCGAGGACGGCTGGAGAGCCACGTCTGGACCGTCCCTGTGGCTGTGGCCTGAGCGCCCTGCACCTGAGCGCCGGCCTGTCCCGGGTCTGATGCTTTCCAGCCTGTGCCTGCAGGGGTGGGAGGGGCTGGTGTCTCTCAGACAACCTCTTCATACCGGTGTAAACCAAACAGAATTCTAAGCCCCTCAGCTGACTGAATGGACCCCCTTTTTGGCCAAGGGGATCCCAAAGAAACCTGAAAAGGTAGCTCAGGCTGTGACAGGAAGAGGGAGTCAGACAGACCTCGTGATACCCTCCTCCCTTTGGAACTCAGGCACAACCGAGCAGCATTCGCGTGAAAACAGAGATCATAACGTGGGCACAACGGACTCGCTGTAGCCATAAGATATCAAATTCCAACCGGACTCTAGTATTATAGAATGAGACCACCACTTCTCCTGTTGTCCTTCCCAGCTTTTCCCCGTCTCCCCTTTTCCCTACTTTATAAGACAGGAGAAGGGGGAGAA
Source organism: Mandrillus leucophaeus (assembly GCF_000951045.1). Lineage (NCBI taxonomy): Eukaryota > Metazoa > Chordata > Mammalia > Primates > Cercopithecidae > Mandrillus > Mandrillus leucophaeus. The sequence continues at coordinate 37,392 of NW_012101032.1, forward strand.
GGCAAAAAGTTGGAAAGAAACAGAAGATAAATAGCTAGACGACCTTGGCGCCACCATCTGGCCCTGGTGGTTAAAATAATAATAATAATAATAATATTAACCCCTGACCAAAACTACTAGTGTTATCTGTAAATTCCAGACATTGTATGAGAAAGCTCTGGAAAACTTTCTGTTCTGTTAGCTGATGCATGTACCCCCCGTCACGTTTTCGACGCTTGCTTGGTTTATCATGACCCTTTTACATGGATCCCTTAACATTGTAAACCTTTAAAAAGGCTGAGTATTTCTTCTTCAGGAAGCTCAGCTCTTACGACGCGAGTCTGCTGACGCTCCCGGCTGAATAAAAAAGCTCTTCCTTCTTTAATCCGGTGTCTGAGGAGTTTTGTCTGCGGCTCGTCCGGCTACAGTATAGCATCGCATGACAGAGAGCAGGCGTTAAAATACGTCAAAGTCTTTCACCCCGAAACATATTTCTTTCACGTACTTCAAAATGGCCCTCGAAGCCGTCTGTTGTGGGGGAAATTTGCCTTCTAAAACTCCTCATCTAAACTCAAGCATTTCTTCGTGCTGACGTCAAGTTTTCAGGCAAAGCTTAACTGTTTCAGCCAATTGCCAATTAGGGTGTCTTTAAAATCCACCGATGACTTACAAGTCTCCACTTTGAGAGACGTCGTCTCGGGGCAGAACCAATGTGCACCTTCCCTACACTGGTTTATGCCTCTGCTTATAACTTCTGTCTCCCCAGAACGTATAAAATCAGGCTGTAACCCAGCCAACCCGGGCACGTGTTCTCAGACCCTCCTGAGGCTCCCGAGGTTACTTCTACATTTGTCACGGGCCAGGGTCACTTGTACATTTGGCTCGGAGAAAACCTATTCAAATATTTTACAGTTTGGCTTTTTTGTCAACGGTGGAGACTCCAATGTCACCGTTCATGTTGCTCATTAACAAGCCACGACTTACACCGTGAAAACCTGTCAGAGGCGTTGGAACAAGAGCGACTCCATCTTGAACGGGCCTGAGGGACTCCATGATGAACGGGGCCT
>NW_012101032.1:39477-40660 GCF_000951045.1 Mandrillus leucophaeus
GGCCTGAGTGACTCCATGATGAACGGGGCCTGAGTGACTCCATGATGAACGGGGCCTCAGCGACTCCATCTTGAATGGGGCCTGGGCGACTCCATGTTGAACGGGGCCCGGGTGACTCCATGATGAGCAGGACCTGAGCGACTCCATGATGACCGGGGCCTGCAGAGGGGACGTGCACGGACTGGGAGCCTCAGGGTCCAGCTCTGCAAAGTGCCGAACTGAGTGCCTTTCTGTGCAGCACAGTATGGTGTAACCCGTGCCTGTGTCTCGTTCCAGGATGTTCTCGTCGCCTCCACTGGATCCTCTGCTTTTTGCTTTTTTCTTTCTTTCTTTTTTTTTTTTTTTTTTTGATCGCCCAGGCTGGAGTGCAGCAGTGTGATCTCAGCTCACTGCAGCCTCCCCCTCCTGGGTTCAAGCAATTCTCCTGCCTCAGTCTCCCGAGTAGCTGGGACGACAGGTGTGCACCACCACGCCTCCATAATTTTGTTTTTTTTTAAAGTAGAAATGAGGTTTTGCCATGTTGGCCAGGCTGGTCTGGAACTCCTGACCTCAAGTGATCCGCCCTCCTTGGCCTCCCAAAGTGCTGGGATGACAGGCGTGAGCCCCCGCGCCTGGCCAGGATCCCCTGCTTTTATTAGCCTCTGCCACGCCGCGTCTCCAGCCCCTGGCAAGCAGTGTCCTGTGCCCTGTGCGTAGCGACTCATCCGTTCTGGACGCCTCGTGGCAACACAATCGCAGCACAGGTGGCTGTTGGTGTCTGGCGTCTCTCGCTGCCGTGGTGTCTACGAAGCTCCTCTGTGCTGTGGCAGGCCTCCGAGTTTCACACCTGACTATGGCTGAAGCCTCTTCTCTGGTGTGGACGACTGCGTTTACTTTGTCCATGACTCCACTGCTGACCCAGGTACCCTCCCGCGTGGGCCCTCCTGTGTTCACCCTCCCCTGTGCGTCCTCCCGTGTGTCCTCCTATGTGTGCATCCTCCCGTGTGCGTCCTCCCGTGTGCGTCCTCCTATGTGTGCGTCCTCCCGTGTGCGTCCTCCCGTGTGCGTCCTCCCGTGCGTCCTCCCATGTGCGTCCTCCCGTGTGTGTCCTCCCGTGCGTCCTCCTATGTGTGCATCCTCCCGTGTGCGTCCTCCCGTGCGTCCTCCTATGTGTGCGTCCTCCCGTGTGCATCCTCCCGTGTGC
>NW_012101032.1:41100-42143 GCF_000951045.1 Mandrillus leucophaeus
GGGGCCTGGGAGACTCCATCTTGAACGGGGCCTGAGTGACTCCATGATGAACGGGGCCTCAGTGACTCCATCTTGAACGGGGCCCGGGTGACTCCATCTTGAACGGGGCCCGGGCGACTCCATGATGAACGGGGCCCGGGCGACTCCATGATGAACGGGGCCTGAGCGACTCCATCTTGAACGGGGCCTGAGTGACTCCATGATGAACGGGGCCTCAGCGACTCCATGATGAACGGGGCCTGGGCGACTCCATCTTGAACGGGGCCTGGGAGACTCCATCTTGAACGGGGCCCGAGTGACTCCATCTTGAACGGGGCCCGGACGACTCCATCTTGAACGGGGCCCGGGCGACTCCATGATGAACGGGGCCCGGGCGACTCCATGTTGAACGGGGCCCGGGCGAGTCCATGATGAATGGGGCCCGGGCGACTCCATCTTGAACGGGGCCGGGGACTCCATCTTGAACGGGGCCTGGTGACTCCATCTTGAACGGGGCCTCAGCGACTCCATGATGAACGGGGCCTCAGTGACTCCATCTTAAACGGGGCCCGGGCGACTCCATCTTGAACGGGGCCCGGGCGACTCCATGTTGAACGGGGCCCGGGCGAGTCCATGATGAACGGGGCCCGAGCGACTCCATCTTGAACGTGGCCCGGGGACTCCATGTTGAACGGGGCCTGAGTGACTCCATGATGAACGGGGCCTCAGTGACTCCATCTTGAACGGGGCCTCAGCGACTCCATCTTGAACGGGGCCCGGGCGACTCCATCTTGAACGGGGCCTGGGCGACTCCATGATGAACGGGGCCCGGGTGACTCCATGTTGAACGGGTCCTGGGCGACTCCATGATGAACGGGGCCCGAGCGACTCCATCTTGAACGGGGCCCGAGCGACTCCATCTTGAACGGGGCCTGAGTGACTCCATCTTGAATGGTGCCCGGGCGACTCCATGATGAACGGGGCCCGGGTGACTCCATCTTGAACGGGGCCTGAGTGACTCCATGATGAACGGGGCCTGAGTGACTCCATGATGAACGGGGCCT
>NW_012101032.1:43421-43703 GCF_000951045.1 Mandrillus leucophaeus
ACGGGGAGCGGCGGGGAGCGACGTAGAGCGACGGAGAGCGACGGAGAGTGACGGGGAGTGACGAAGGTAGACGATGCTTGACGGAGAGCGACGGAGAGTGACGGAGGTAGACGATGCCTGACGGAGAAAAGCCGAGCGGAGCTGAAGGGCGGCGGAGAGCGACGGAAAGTGGCGAGAATGGACGGACAGGGACGGGGACTGACGGATACTGACGAAGAGTCACGGAAATTATCCGAGGGCGACAAAGAGGAAGGCGAACTGGCGAGCTGAAGCAGGCCGAGC
>NW_012101032.1:43907-44349 GCF_000951045.1 Mandrillus leucophaeus
AAAAAAAAAAAAAAAGAAAAGTGAAATATAAAAAAAAATTAAATTGAAATGTAAAAACGGCCAAAGATATGAATAGACATTTCTCGAAAGAAGATACAAATGGCAAACGAGTATATGAACAGGTGTTCAATACCATTGACCGTCACATAAAAACTACAATGAAGTGACCGGGCGCGGCGGTGGCTCACGCCTGTCATCCCAGCACTTTGGTCATGAGGTCAGGAGATCGAGACCAGCTTGTGGCTAACACAGCGAAACCCCATCTCTACTCAACATACAAAAATTAGCCAGATGTGGTGGCAGCGCCTGGAATCCAAGCTACTTGGGAGGTTGAGGCAGGAGAATCGCTTGAACCCAGGAGGCGGAAGCCGCAGTGAACTGAGATGACAACACTGCACTCCAGTCCGAGAGACAGAATGAGACTAGGTCTCAAAAAAAAAAA
>NW_012101032.1:47314-48141 GCF_000951045.1 Mandrillus leucophaeus
AAAAAAATAAAAGTGAAACGTTACATGAAGGAAGCTACTGTATCTCACCAACCAGAAGCCATGGATAGGTTTGTGGATCCATAAATGCGCCCTTGGAGGAAGCGTGTGGCGGGTGTGTTCACCCTACACATATGATAATTCCTACACCCGGGGTCAGCTGGGGTCAGCCCAGAGCAGCTACTGCCAGGTGCCAGTGAGTGGCCCAGGTCCCAGCCCCATGGCCTATCTGGAGACCAAGGTGGCTCCATCTGACAAGACATTTCCCACAGAAAATACTGAGATCCACCAAGGCCAAACACATTTAAGAAATGACACCATCGGGGCATTCGGAACTGGGAGGGAGTACACTTCTGCTGTTTTAAGCTCTCGGTTTGCCGTATCTGTTACAGCAGCCCGGGGACAAAGGCTCGTCTCCAACTCCTGACCTCGTGGGCCTTGACCGGGCCCATCTCTGAGGACCAGGAGGCGTCTGCACAGCGTCAGTGTCTGCAGTTCGGGCCGCCCAAGCGCCCGGGACCCTCCTTCTGGGTCCCCAGTCTCAAAGCCTCTGCGACACCTGCAGCCTAGGACCCTCGGTCCCTCCACACCTCCCTCGGGGCCCTCGACCCCAGGCAGCTCCCCAGGCAGCTCAACCACCAGACCCACACACTACGGAGCTTCGGTCCCTCCATGCCCTGTGGAGCCTCGTAAACCCACACACACTTAGGGAGCCTGTGTCTCCCCCACCCTACAGGGCCTGGGTCCCCTTACCCCCATGCCCCATGGAGCCTCTTCCACTCCTGTCCTACCCGCGCCCCACAGACGCTGTCTTCCACCCTCACCCCCCA
>NW_012101032.1:50021-52125 GCF_000951045.1 Mandrillus leucophaeus
TGTGTGGGTTTCCAAGCAATTTTCTGGGGCACAGAACGTCTTCGGAATCAGCAGGGAAAATGGTTCTGGGCAAGCTCCGGCCGTGATGTGGACCTGGGGTTCCGGGGCCCTCTCTTCTGGGCCGGCCGGGCCCCCTGGCACCTGTGCCCTCTGGCGATGGACGTGCCCCGGCCTTGGCAAGGCGTCTCCGTTCTTCCCACCGCCGGCACGTGGAACACGGCCTGTGCCTGGGACGAGGACGCTGGAGGCTTCTGTGGAATCTGAGCCGCTCCCTTCCAAGGCCGGCACCTGCTGTCCTTTCATCTTGGGGTTCCCGCCCGAGCCACGGCTGTGACCTGGTGCCCCCTGGAGCTGGGTTTCCTTTATCCTCCTTGGTCTTTCCTGTCACCGCCCCAGGGGCTCCCCTCTCGCCGGCTGCGTAGACAGAGGGATTTCTCACCACCACAGAGCTGCTATTGCAGCCGGTGTGTCCTTATTCCTCACCTCCGTCTCCCCAGGGACCGTAGGAGGGGAGTTTTCCGGGACAATTTGGTGGGTTAGGGGGTCAGAAAGTGGGCAGTGCTGATCGCCTGGGTCAGAGATGAGGTCACAGGGACTGAAAGCTGAGTCAGTTCCTGGGTGGCGGCCACAGACCAGAGGAGCCGGTTGGTCGTCTGCGTGGTACCAGCTGCCCCGTCCAGCGCGGGGACATATCTCAGCACGACCGTGGGTTTCACAAGAGGGATGTCTTCCCAAGAGCAATTCGAGGACGGCCAGAATCTTGGAGCCTCCAGCGGCCTGAGTCCGAATCCATCGTTTCCAATCCAGCGGCCTGAGTCCGAACCCGTCATTTCCAATCCAGCGGCTAATTTGTTAGTCCTGTAAACGCAGTCTCGTCCCCGGGCAAGAAGCAGGTTTGCTTTGGGAAAGGGACTATTATCGTCTCTGTTTCCAAGCTAAACTACTATAAAGCAAGTTCCTCCCAAAGATACTGTAGCCGACACCCTGGAGGGAGGAAGGACAGCTGGGAGGTTCGAAGCAAGACAGACTCAGTGAGGTCAGATCCCTTCACTGTCCGGATGTGCTCACGTACGATTTTGGCGGACCGGGCGCAGGGGCTCACGCCTGTCATCCCACCACTTCTGGGAGGCTGAGGGGGGTGGATCACAAGGTCAGGAGTTCAAGACCAGCCTAGCCAATGTGGCGAAAGCCCGTCTCTACTAAAAATACCAAAACTAGCCGAGTGTGGTGGCAGGTGCCTGTGGTCCGAGCCACCCAGGAGGCCGAGAGACAGGAGAATGGCTTGAACCCGGGAGGCGGAGGCTGCAGTGAGCCGAGATCACGCCACCGCCCTCCAGCCTGGGGGACAGAACGAGACTCGGTCTCAAAAAAAATTTTTTTTGGCAAAAGCAGTTTCAAGCCCAGGGAGAACAGTCTTTTCCTGTGGGACCTGCCTGGACTGGCTCGCCAGCTCCCTCCCTCCTTCCCTGCAGGATGCCAGGGGTGGGGGTCTCTGGGGGTTACCATGCACGCCGCACCTGCTCCTGGGGGCTGCCTAGAGGGCCCGTACTCAGGGGCAGCCGAGGGCCTCAAAGGGGCAGCCGAGACGCCAGTTCCTGCTGGGGTCCGTTGAGGTTACCCGTAGGTAATTGTTATCTAAAAGGTGATGCAAGCTTGGTTTCAAAACGCAAACAGGCGATGAAGTGGCTCACACCTGTCATCCCAGCACTTGGGGAGGCCGAGGTGTGGGGATGGCTTGAGCCCAGATTTAGAGACCAGCCCGGGCAACACAGCCAGGTCCCGTCGCTCCAACAAATAATCATTATAAATACATAAAAATAAAAATGCCCCAGTAAAGATCTTTATAAAGTAAAAGACAAAGAAAAGAATCTCTTTTCTTACCTCCTCTATTCTTCAGAAAAGGGAACGTATTCATACCCAATACTTATTTTTAATCATTCAATTTGCAATTTAATCCCTGAATTTTGCATCAGTTTGCATATTTAGTTTTAATTGTGCAATGTGAAATTATATAATGTCAACTTACCCGTTTCAAAATGTGCACTGGAGTGGCGTTTAGTGCAGTCACAATTTGGCAGGATTTTTTTTTTTTTTTTTTTTTTTT
>NW_012101032.1:52356-54859 GCF_000951045.1 Mandrillus leucophaeus
GAGCCCCCGCGCCTGGCCCTGCAACCTGTTTTATCAGCAGGGTCTTTGGGACCTGTATCCGTGTCAACCTCTTATGTGGTCCTATGACTGGGAAGCCCAGGAAAGTAGCCCAAGAAGGAGCTGCTCTGACATTAGCAGCTACTGTTTGCACAAGCAAAAAAATAAAAGCAGCAGATTCTTTCATTAGGGTCCCGTTTGAATTTTCTCTCTGGGTTATTGTAACTTCTTTTTTTTTTTTTTCTTTTCAGACAGTCTCGCTCTGTCGCCCAGGCTGGAGTGCAATGGCGCGATCTCGGCTCACAGCAACCTCTGCCTCCCAGGTTCCCGCTATTCTCCTGCCTCAGCCTCCCGAGTACCTTGGACTACAGGTGCCCGCTGCCTCGCCCAGTTTTTTTTTTTTTTTTTTTTTGTATTTTAGTACAGACGGGGTTTCCCCATGTTGCCCAGGCTGGTCTCGAACTCCTGAACTAGGCTCAGTCCCAAAGTGCTAGGATTGCAGGCGTGAGCCACCGCGCCCGGCCTGGTGACGGTTTTAAAGAAGCCAGCTCATAACACAGCAGCTTCGGGAATGGCACCTGCAGGTGAGATCAGGTGGCCTCCAGTCTCGGCTCACGCAGCTGTGCTCTGAGCCCGTCACGGCCCGGCCTGAGGCCCCGTGAGCCGCCGGCTGCCCCGCGCTGTTGGAAACCTGTGTCCGGGGCTCCCAGGTTTGTGCCTCTGTTCCCGGCGATGACCCGCAGGGACCCTCTGTTGGTCACACTACAGCCTCCTGGAAACCGTCCCTGCTCGCTCTAAACCACCGGGGAGAATTGCCGGAAACGGGATGGGATAATGCTCTGGGCCCAGTGAAGGTGGTGGCCGCGGGTCCGTCTCTGTCTCCTGCATTCCTGACCAGGACCCCATAAATCATCCAGCTTTTCATCTCTGCCTCGGTGGGGGGTGCCTTCAGGCCGCAGACCCGGGACTGGTAAATAATCAAAGCTTTATCTCCGCCTGGTGTCTCTCCTAGCGTGGGAGGGTTGCTCCCCATCCTGAATATTCGAAACTCAACCCGGGGTCATGTGATTTTCTAGCGGAGAAGAGGGTTTTCCATTCCAGGAAGCACCTGGGCCAAGGGCTTCCAGGCCCGGCGTTGGGAGGGGTTTGCAAACATCCCTTGCCGGGCACAAGGGCACGGTCAACAGGGAAGTCCCAGCAATTGACAGGGGCTCACTCTGGGCCCACTTCACTCAAGCACCATTCACAACCCTCGGCTCGCAGGAAAGAGGCAGCACCGAGGCTCAGACCACACGTCCCTCCACCCACATGATGTCCCCAGCTGGTGTCCAGCCCACACCTGGCCGCCCAGGACACAGAGGGAGGAAGGGCCGGGCCCGGTGACTGTGTGAGGAGGCGTGGAAGCCGCCCTCCTGCTCCCTGTCACACCAGGGCACAGGTCATTGTGTGGCTCTCCCAGGGCTGTGGAAGGAGGCGGAGAACAGGAGGCTGGTGTCCCCGCAGGGCCTCAGTGAAGGGAGGAGGGAGGAGGGCGAAGGGGGAAAGAGGCAGAAGGGAGGAAACAGATAGGCCAAGAGGAAGCCGCAGGGGGCTGTGGGCAGAGACGGGGAGTCTCAGTGAAGAGAGGAAGGAGGAGGGAGAGGAGGGAGAAGGAGCAGGGGGAGGAGGGAGGAGAGGGGAGGAGGAGCAGGGGGAGGACGGAGGAGAGAGGAGGAGGAGCAGGGGGAGGAGGGCGGAGTGTGGGGAGCCCCCGGGGCCTGAGTCAGGATGGAAAGAGGCAGAGAGGCTGGTGGCCTGTGACTCGGCGGCCGATCAGATGTCCCTGTGCCAGGACAGCAGCCGCCCCCCAATGTTCCGTGCACTCTCTGAGGCCCTGTCCGGGCGCCCAGCTTGGGGTGGGAGACAGCCGGGTGTGTGGGGAGCACCTGCAGACTGGACGGGAAGCAGCTGGGCGGAGGCAGGAACGGGCCCCAGACAGACCCCTGAGCCGGGCTCCTGGTTAGCCCCCGGGGGGGAGATCCCAGGCGTGGGCAGCGCTGGGACAACCCACTTCCACCCACGGAGGCGTCACAGGCTGCTCAGGGCCCGGACGAGGCCCACGGGGGCCGGGAGAGGTGGGAACCTGCAGGAGACGACCCCGGTGGGTTTGCTGGCCAAGGCGCTCGGAGCCTGCAGGCCTCAGTCTGCCGGTCCCGTGCCTTGTCCCCGGGGCTCAGACGACAGCACCTGTTCACCTCGACCTGGGGGCTCCGGGGGACCCACCGTGGCTGCGGCCAGTGCCCCGAGTGGGGCCCCCGTCCGTCAGAACCTCAATGTCCCCTGCAAGGGTCCCTCTGAACACAGCTTGGCGACGTCCTTGCTGTCTGCAAACCCCTGACTGGGGGACTCCGGGGTCACTGCTGGGTTCCCTGAGGGCATCTTCCTGCCCGCAGTCCTGGTCTGTGAGGACCGGGGCCCCTCCCCTGACCCTGGGGGACTCCGGGGACACTGCTGGGTTCCCTGGGGG
>NW_012101032.1:55261-61758 GCF_000951045.1 Mandrillus leucophaeus
CCGGCCCCTCCCCTGACCTGGGCATTGGGGTCCCCGCGTGAGTTCGGGGCGGTGTTCACTGCCCAGCCGGGTGGGGACAGACGCGTGGCGGGGCGGGACGTCCCTCCTCCTCCGGCAGGAATGTCCGTGCCAGCCAATGGCAGCGGCCGGGGTGTGTTTTAGGGACAGTCCCCCGCAGACACCGGCGGGAGCGGCCAGGAGCTCTGAGACCCCCGCGGCTGGAAGGTGAGTGTGTCCACCCCGTGCTGCTGAAGCCGGTTCCCCTGCGGGGGACGTGGGGGCCGGGGACAGTGCCCGCTGCGGGTTGGGGATGGGGAACCCGCGTTTCCATCATTGAGGTTCCTTCTCCTCCTCGTCCCGGGAGCCTTAGCCGGGGGCACGGGCCGGGGGACGGTCGCCTGGGATCCGTGGCCTGTAACCCTCGCAGGCCCGGAATTGTCTGCTGGGCCAGAGCCGGTGTGGACACGGCCCGGGACGGTCAGGGAATGAGCCTGGGGGCCACGGCTTGCTGGACCGGTCGGACGTCCTCACTCGGCCGCCGGGACCTGGATGGGGACAGGTCGGGGCAGCTGGGACTGTGGGGACGGTGGACTGGGGGGGTTTGCTGGGATCTGAGCACGCAGGTCCTTCCGTGGATTCACCCAGCAGCTATTCGCCCCGTGCGTGCGTTCCAGGTGCGGGTCACGGCCACTCACGGCTCTGGGACGTGAGCCTCGCGGGAAGGTGTAGGTGTCTCACCTGGCTGGCGGGTCACCGGGCGGCTCGGCCCGTCCGTCATCTGTGCAGTCCCACGGCGACGGCGACGGCCGCAGGGTGGAGGGGACCGGGGTGGAGGGGACCGGGGTGGAGGGGACCCGGGTGGAGGGGACCGGGGTGGAGGGGACCCGGGTGAAGGGGATCGGGGTGGAGGGGACCCGGGTGGAGGGGACCCGGGTGGAGGGGACCGGGGTGGAGAGAACGTCCCCCAGGAAGGGTCAGTGCTCTGCGGGGCGGCCTTAGACCCCACTCCCACGTGCCGTCTGGACGAGATGGCAGACGTGGCTGGGACTGGGGGCCGCCCAGGGCTCCTTCCTGTTCCACTTTGTCATGTGTGGGGAGGGGTCGGGGGACGTGGGGACAGGAGGGGATGCCCCTCAGTGGTCCGGGGACCTAGGATGTCTGGGGAGGGGATGGGGGGACATGGGGACGGGAGGGGACGCCCCTCAGTGGTCTGGGGACCTGGGATGTCTGGGGAGGGACTGGGGGGATGTGGGGACAGGAGGGGACGCCCCTCAGTGGTCCGGGGACCTAGGATGTCTGGGGAGGGGATGGGGGGACATGGGGACGGGAGGGGGACCTGGGATGTCTGGGGAGGGACTGGGGGGATGTGGGGACAGGAGGGGACGCCCCTCAGTGGTCTGGGGACCTGGGGTGTGATGAAGGCATCTCTGATGGAAGGGGAGGGACTGTGACGGGAGGGGAGGAGGATGACCAGAGCCGGAGTTGGTGGAACCGTTCATGACACAGAGGATGTGACTGTTCACCTTTGGGTCTGGCCTATCTTGGGAGACACCAGCTTCCTCGAGTCTTCTGAACCAAAAAGTATGTGAGACAGGCCTCAGGATATTTCGAAAGTGTGTTTTGCTGGCCGGGCACAGTGGCTTACGCCTGTCATCCCAGCACTGTGGGAGGCCGAGGCGGGCGGATCACGAGGTCAGGAGTTCAAGACCAGCCTGGCCAACACGGTGAAACCCCGTCTCTACCAAAAATACAAAAATGAGCCGGTCGTGGTGGCGGGTGCCTGTCATCCCAGCTACTCAAGATGCTGAGACTGGAGAATCACTTGAACCCGGGAGGCGGAGGTTGTAGTGAGCCGAGATCACACCACTGGACTCCAGCCTGGGTGACAGAGGGAAACTCTGTCTCAAAAAAAAGAAAAACAAAGAAAGATAAAATAAAAGAAAATGAGCCGGGCCTGGTGGTAGGTGACTGTCATCCCAGCTACTCGGGAGGCTGAGGCAGGAGAATCGCTTGAACCCGGGAGGCGGAGGTTGCCGTGAGCTGAGATCACACCACTGCTCTCCAGCCTGGGCTGCAGACTCAGACTCCATCTCAAAAAACAAAAAACAAAACAAAAAAGAAAAAAGAAAACTAGCTGGGCGTGGTGGCAGGTGCCTGTCGTCCCAGCTACTCGGGAGGCTGAGGTGGGAGAATGGCGTGAACCCGGGAGGCGGAGGTTGCAGTGAGCCGAGATCGCACCACTGCACTCCAGCCCGGGCGACAGAGCGAGACTCCGTCCTAAAAAAAAACAAAAAAAAGTGTTTTTTGCCGACGTTGGGAACGAGCCTGCGGCCCAGCCTGAGGAGGTCCTGACACCCTGGGCCCCAGGTGGTCGAGGACAGCTTGGTTTTATGCCTTTTAAGGAGACGTCAGACCTGAATCTGTGTGTAAGATGAACCTGGGCTCTGTCAAGCGTGTCCGTGTGAACAGACCACCAAACAGGCTTCGTGGGAGCCATAAAAGCTGTTTATTCACTTGGGTGCCGGTGGGCTGAGTCCGAAAAGAGAGTCAGCAAAGGGGGAGATGGGGAAGGGGTGGGTTGATAGGACTTGGGGCGGTCACGGAAAACGACAGCCAAAGGTGCGGATCTGAAGGGGCGGCCGGCCCCTCCACACCTGTGGGGGTTTCTGTGTGTCAGGTGCTGAGAAAAGAAATAAGACACAGAGACAAAGTATAGAGAAAGGGGACTGGCGCTGAGGGACCCCAGGCAGGCACCGGTCTCTGAGTTCCCTCAGTATTTATTGATCATTATCTCTTTTTTTTTTTTTTTTTAATTATACTTTGAGTTCTAGGGTACATGTGCATAACGTGCAGGTTTGTTACATATGTATACTTGTGCCATGTTGGTGTGCTGCAGCCATCAACTCGTCAGCACCCATCCATCTCGGAGAGGGGGATGTCGCAGGACAATAGGGTAACAGTGGGGAGAAGGTCAGCAGGAAAACATGCAAACAGAGATCTCTGTGTCATCAATAAGTTTAAAGAAAGGTGCTGTGCCTTGCACGGATACAAACATCTATACAAACATCTTGGATGCAAACATCTGGAATGCAAACATGAAACAGCAGCATTGCCGCTAGCACGTCTCACCTCCAGCCCTAAGGTGCTTTCCTCGTATCTCAGTAAATAGAACGTACAATCGGGTTTTACACCGAGAAATTCCATTGCCCAGGGACCAGCAGGAGACCGAGGCCTTCCTGTGTCTCAACTGCCAAGAGGCCATCCTCTTTTACTAATCCTCCTCAGCACAGACCCTTTACGGGTGTCAGTTTCTCCCTTCCCACGAGGCCGCATCTCAGACTATCCCACGTGGAAGAACCTTGGACAATACCTGGCTTTCCCGGGTAGAGGTCCCTGCGGCCGGCCTTTCGCAGTGTACATGCCCCTGGGTACTCAAGATCAGAGAACGGTGATGACTTTTACCAAGCACATTGCCTTCAAGCCCTTTTTTAACAAAGCACATCCTGCATAGCCCTGAATCCATTAAACCCTGAGTCAACACAGCACACATTCCTGCAAGCACAGGGTTGGGGCTGTAGGGTTACAGATTAACAGCATCTCAAGGCAGAAGAATTTCTCTGAGGACAGAACAAAGTGGAGACTCTTATGTCTGTAGACACGGTAACAGTCTGATCCCTCCCTCTTTTCCCCACGGTTATCTACTGTTAGCAGAGGAAGGGGTTACCAGGTGCACGGTGGACACATCCTAAGACTCATTGTCGAGAAGACGAACGGCACACGGTCGATGGATCAGCTAAGGTAGGGCAGGGACGAGTCAGAATAGGAAAACGTGGTAATTTTAGTTACTCAGTGACGGCAGGCACTGGCTGTTTTACTTCTGCGTCGTTCTTTGCTTCGACTGCTCCCGACTTCTCGGCTCCTGCAGGCCTCCGGGACGTGTACGTGCAGGTCACGGGGGTGATAATGGCTGAGGTTCGGCTCAGAGGCCTGACGGGTTAAATGTGTGAAGGCAGGACAGCTCAACGGGCGGCGAGGCGGACTTCCAGGTCAGAATTAGGTTTTAAAATTTTTCTGACTGGCAATTGGTTGAAAGAGTTCTTATTAGGCCGGGCGCGGTGGCTCACGCCTGTCATCCCAGCACTTTGGGAGGCCGAGGCGGGCGGAGCAGCTGAACTCGGGAGTTCGAGACCAGCCTGACCAACGCGGTGAGACCCACTCGCGACTAAAAATGCGAAAAATTAGCTGGGAACGGTGGCAGGGGCCTGTAATCCCACCGGTTCTGGAGGCTGAGGCAGGAGAATCTCTTGAATACAGGAGGCGGAGGCTGCAGTGAGCTGAGATCGTGCCACTGCATTCCAGCCTGGGCAACAGAGCAAGACCCTGTCTCTCCACACACACACACACACACACACACACACACACACACACACGAGTTATTAGTAGAAAGGAATATCGGCCGGGCGCGGTGGCTCAAGCCTGTCATCCCAGCACTTTGGGAGGCCGAGACGGGCGGATCACGAGGTCAGGAGATCGAGACCATCCTGGCTAACACGGTGAAACCCTGTCTCTACTAAAAATACAAAAAAAAATTAGCCGGGCGAGGTGGCGGCGCCTGTAGTTCCAGCTACTTGGGAGGCTGAGGCAGGAGAATGGCGTGAACCCGGGAGGCGGAGCTTGCAGTGAGCTGAGATCCGGCCACTGCACTCCAGCCTGGGCGGCAGAGCGAGACTCTGTCTCAAAATAAATAAATAAATAAATAAGGAATATCTGCATTAAGATAAGAGGCTGTGGAGACGAAGGTTTTTTGTGTTTGGATGGGAGTCTGGCTCTATCCCCCAGGCTGGAGTGCAATGGCGCCATCTCGGCTCACTGCAACCTCCGCCTCCCGGGTTCAAGGGATTCTCCTGCCTCAGCCTCCTGAGTGGCTGGGATGACAGGCACCTGCCACCACGCCTGGTTAACTTTTGTGTTTTCAGTAGAGACGGGGTTTCGCCGTGTTGGCCAGGCTGGTCTCGAACTCCTGACCTCAGGTGATCCACCTGCCTCAGCCTCCCAAAGTGTTTGGGATGACAGGCGTGAGCTGCCGGGCCCCACCCAGACCTGCATTTTAACCTCCCCTCCACCCTGCGGCCCTGGGACCCTGGGCATCCGGAGGTTCACAGCAGCCCTCCTGGGATGCTCCAGACAGATCGCTGCACAGCTGTGCAGGGGGAGGGGACTCCATCCTGGGCCTTTTCCAGCTGGCTGCAGAGAAGGGGCCAGCACCCTCCTGGGGGACCCAGAGCCGGCACAGGTGTGGTTGCTTCTCTTGAAGAAAGAGCCTGAGGCTGAGCTGATAAAGAATGGGTTCCTCCTCCTGGGCCCTGCAGGCTCTGGGGACCCTCCCTCTCTCCATCCCTCCCTCCCTCCCTCCCGCCCAGTCCCGGCAGCCGGGAAGGCCTGAGCTTATCTGGCTTGCTGGGTCTGGGAGGAAGGGATTTTGGGAAGATGTAAATAAAAACAAAACCTGCACCCAGCTGGGAAGCCCTGCCTGAGTGTGGACGAGAAGGCAGCACGGGCAGCCGCCAGGAGCTGCAGACCCAGAGGATCTCGTCCTTTCTTGCGGCCCAGGGAGAGACCAGGCCTTTCATTCTGGGCTCAAGATCAACAATTCGAATTCTGAAGTCCCCCTGCGCTTGGGGTCCAAGGTGGGTCTGCAGCTTCAGCTGAAGTTTGTCTCCTCTTCCCCAGGAGGCCTGGGCTTCTTCCCTTCCTCTGGGTCACCCAGGCTGGACTGCAGGGGTGTGATCTCGGCTCACCACAGCCCCCGCCTCCCAGGTGCAAACGATTCTGAAACCTCAGCCTCCTGAGTAGCTGGGATTACAGGCGTCCGCCACCACGGCCGGCTACTTTTTGTACTATTAGTAGAGATGGGGTTTCACCATGTTGGCCAGGCTGGTCTCGAACTCCTGACCTCGTGATTCGCCTGCTTCAGCCTCCCATAGTGCTGGGATGACAGGCGTGAGCCACCGCGCCCGGCCCCTCCAGGTCTCATTTCTAAGAGGAGGCCCCTGGAACATTGCAGACACGTGAAATTCTCAACTGGCTGGTTTAGCCCTGAAAAATCTTACATACATTGCCAGGCGTGGTGGTGCATACCTGTCATCCCAGCTACTCCAGAGGCTGAGGCAGGAAAATTGCTTGAACCTGGGAGGTGGAGGTTGCAGTGAGCCAAGATCACGGCATTGCACTCCAGCCTGGGTAATAAGAGTGAAACTCTGTATTTAAAAAAAAAAGAAAAAACCCAAAAAGTTATGTACAGTTCAGAGGCAGAGAAAAAATTTACAGGCTTTCTAAAATGCCCTTATGAAAAGAGTCTCTTCCCTTATTTTCAGCATTATACATTTATATTTTATATATTTATATATCATATATTTATATAATTTATCAGCTACATTTCCATATATGTAGGTATTTATATGAAAATCAGAAAAATAATGAAAAGACATGAAAAAATG
>NW_012101032.1:66782-67136 GCF_000951045.1 Mandrillus leucophaeus
GCGCCATTTCACTGCAGCCTCGGCAACCAGAGCGAAATTCCGTCTCAAAAAAAAAAAAAAAAAAAAAGGCGGGAAGGAAGAAAGGAAAAGGAAGTAGCTCCCCCGGAGGGAGACCGAGGGACCGGGGGCTCCAAAGCGGAGGGAGGAGGAAGGAGACCAGCCCGGGTAACGCGGCGCCTGGAGGAGGCGTGGCCGATTTGCATAGCGCTCAGCGGATTGGTCTGACCGGGCCTGTCATTCACGTAGCCCGCGAAAAACCTGGCCCGCCCAGCCCAGCCCCGTCATATGCAAATACAGGCGCCATGATGTTCTACGCGCCTGGCGGCGTGTGGGGGCGGCCGGGAGGGCGGGACC
>NW_012101032.1:67186-67588 GCF_000951045.1 Mandrillus leucophaeus
GGATGTCAGGCACAGGTCGGGGCGACGGCAAGACGGCATCGGTGGGAAGCGCCCTGTTGACTGCGCCCTGTTGACAGCTTGTAACGGCTGGTATTTGCATATTAAGGGTTGCCCAGCCGGGTCTGAGAGCTGGGCCTTTCACGCTAGACAAGAAACGTTCTTTGGAGCTGCGAAAACACCTTCCAAGGACCCCTTTTCCTCTTTCTCTCCTTTTAAAATTTTTTTTGGAGATGGGGGAGTTTCACTCTTGTTGCCCCGGCTGGAGGGCAGTGACCCCATCTCTGCTCACTGCAACCTCTGCCTCCGGGTTCAAGCGATTCTCCTGCTTCAGCCTCCCAAGTAGCTGGATTTACAGGCATGCGGCACCACGCCAGGCTAATTTTTTGTATTTTTAGTAGAGAC
>NW_012101032.1:68018-68605 GCF_000951045.1 Mandrillus leucophaeus
ATTCTCCTGCCTCAGCCTCCCGAGTAGCTGGGATGACAGGTGCGTGCCACCACGCCTGGTTTATTTTTGTAGTTTTAGTAGAGACGGGGTTTCACCATGTTGGCCAGTGTGGTCTCGAATTCCTGACCTCAGGTGATCCACCCACCTCGGCCTCCCAAAGTGCTGGGATTACAGGAGTGAGCCACCGCGCCCAGTCGGCCCCACAGTAATTTAATATGCAGCCCAGAATGGGGCTTTCTTCCCACCTAATGTGCAAAATTCTCAAGCCCCGTTTTCCAAGTTCACCTGCATTACAGATGGAGTTTTTTCTGTTCTGTGTCTCTGCACAGAAGGCCCAGGAGTTAATTTACTCGGTTAAAGATTAAAGTTATGAAGCAGGCTGGGCACAGACGCTCATACCTAGAATCCTAGCACTTTGAAAGGCTGAGATGAGAGGATCTCTTGAGTCTGGGAGTTCCAGACCAGACTGGGCAACATAGCAAGACCCCATCTTCCTTCCTTCCCTCCCTTCCCTTCCTTCCCTCCCTTTCCTCTCTTTCCTTTCTTCCTTTCTTTCTTTTTCTTTTTCTTTCTCCCCTCCCCTCCCC
>NW_012101032.1:68776-71053 GCF_000951045.1 Mandrillus leucophaeus
TCTGCTTCCCCAGCTCAAGTGATTCTCCTATGTCAGCCTCCTGAGCAGCTGGGATTATAGGCGTCTGCTGTCACGCCCGGCTAATTTTTGTATTTTTAGTAGAGTTGGGGTTTCGCCGTGTTAGCCAGGCTGGTCTCAAACTCCTGACCTCAGGTGATCCACCTACCTCTGCCTCCCAAAGTGCTGGGATGACAGGTGTGAGCCACGGTGCCCGGTCTGTTCCTGATTTGTTTTGTTGTTGTTGTTGGTTTTTTTGTTTTTTTGTTTTTTTTGCCAGCATGTGATTGAGTTTATTGTAGAGAATGGTAACAGGAAATGGGATTGTACAAAGAAAAGAGATGTCCCATCCACGGGCCTCAGCAGCCCTGCCACGGATCTGCCTAATTATTTCCCCTCAAGAAGTTAATCTTGTCGCTTCTCGTAATACGGCTGACGCTTACTGTTTTCCGTGAGCCCATCCTCAGTGAGGATTCCGTTTAGGGTCCTGTATGCGCGTTCCACATTCCCTTCCGGTACCATCACAGTCCTGGGAAGAAACTTCAGATTTTTTTTTGAGACGGGGTCTCGCTCTGTCACCCAGGCTGGAGTGCAAAGGCACAATCTCGGCTCACCGCAACCTCTGCCTCCGGGTTCAAGCTATTCTGCCTCAGCCTCCCGAGTAGCTGGGATGACAGGCACCCGCCACCACGCCCGGCTAATTTTTGTGTTTTTAGTAGAGACGGGGTTTCACCATGTTGGTCAGGCTGGTCTTGAACTCGTGAACTCTCGTGATCCACCCACCTTGGCCTCCCAAAGTGCTGGGATCACAGGCATGAGCCACCACGCCCACCATGCCTAGCTATTTTTTTTTAATGAGGTTTAGCTTCAGATCTCGTATTTTTCTTTTTCCGTTCTTTTTTTTTGAGATGGAATCTTGCTCTGTCACCCAGGCTGGAGTGCAGTGGTGCGATCTTGACTCATTGCAACCTCCGCGTCCCGGGTTCAAGCCATTCTCCTGCCTCAGCGTCTTGAGTAGCTGGGATTACAGGTGCCCGCCACCACGCCTGGCTAAGTTTTGTATTTTTAGTAGAGATGGGGTTTCACCATCTTGGCCAGGCTGGTCTTGAACTCCCGACCTCGTGATCCACCCGTCTCGGCCTCCCAAAGTGCTGGGATGACAGACGTGAGCCACCGCGCCCGGCCTAAGATCCCCTATTTTTCAGGACATTCCGCTGGGCTGTCAGGGCTTGTGCCCTCAGCGGGTCAGGCTTTGACTTGAGCGTGATGTATCCAGGCGTTCATTACAGTATCTTTCACTGCTGAGAGGGTTCGAGAAGAACAGGGTTAGGGCCCTTCCCAGCTTGGCTTAGCGGAGGAGAGAGATGACAGTTTTCACTAACACCAGGTTTCCTGGGTGAGATAAAGGTGGTTTTATTTCCTGGGGTTGCCGTTCTGGTACTTGGGTTAATTTTTGTTGGAAGTGAGCTAGAGAGGTTACATGCTTACCCAGTTGAGAGGTTTTTCTGTCTGAAAACAAATCTCTGAGCACATTGATACGTTTTATCCTCTCCCAAGTGAAAAGCTTTGGTGAAGGATTTTACGAACCTCTGGCCGGGCGCGGTGGCTCTCGCCTGTCATCCCAGCACTTTGGGAGGCCAAGGCGGGCGGATCACGAGGTCAGCAGATGGAGACCATCCTGGCTAACATGATGAGACCTCATCTCTTCTAAAAACAACAACAACAAAAGATTAGCTGGGCGTGGTGGCAGGTGCATGTAGTCCCAACTACTCGGGAGGCTGAGGTGGGAGAATCGCTTAAACCCGGGAGGCGGAGCTTGCAGTGAGCCGAGATGGCGCCACTGCACTCCAGCCTGGGTGACAGAGTGAGACTCCGTCTCAAAACACAAAAACAAAAAATAAAAACAAAAACCTTCATTGGTTGGAGGCTGGCAAATAGAGTTTGCCATCCTGACTGGAGCCCAACAGCTGACAAGCGTACCCTTGAGAAGGGGCTTTCTCTATTTCTGTAGTGGAATACTGAGGTTTAGCTTCTTTTATGGAGTCCTCCTGGATTAGAAGGGCTGGAAGTGTGTTACTGCCTTGAGGCTTCCTTGCCTTTGATTAGGCCGCCTGATCAGCTAATCTCTTTCCTTTGGGCTACTTTGTTCCCTTTTGATGTTCCAATACATCCCTGCTGTCTCTCTTGGAAGAAAACCTGAGAATACTGACCTGCTAATTTCCTGGTGAGGTTATCTATCTGTCTGTCTATCTATGTGTCTGTCTGTCTATCTGTCTGTCT
>NW_012101032.1:72798-81690 GCF_000951045.1 Mandrillus leucophaeus
GCCTCCCAAAGTGCTGGGATGACAGGCGTGAGCCACCATGCCCTACCTTCCTGGTGATATTTTATAGGAGATCCATTCGTGGTAAGAAGATGCTTTTCCTTCTGAATGGCAGCATGAGCATGGATAACCAGGAAAGCGTCCAAGGAATCAGCATCTATGTTAGCTACGTTTCCCTGGCGTAATTTAAGTGCTTTTATAAGAGCTGTCAGCTAATTGAGCTCTTGAGTCTCCGGAGAGTGACTTTGCTTATCTTGCTTTACTGGCTGTTTGCTGGCTGAGAGCTGTCCCTAGAGGGCAGTCGTCCTGGCACATTGTGTGCAGTGGAAACAGTTATTTCCTAGGCTTAACTTGGAGGCTTTTCATGACAGTAGAGCTGGCATGACAGTGGCTTGGAAACGTATGTAAATAGGTCCTCCTAACTACAACTGAAGTTGAGAAAAAGATTGGATTGGAGTTTTTCCTGAGATGCCCCTTATAGGAAGTGGGGAGGCCTGGACGAGGGAGGAGAAAGGAGAGAGGCCGGCTCTAGTGTTTAGAAGGAGGTCTGCTTTCCTTTCTTCCATTTCCGGAATCGCCCGGGGCCGTGTGCTGTGATGGCATTTGGAGCCACTGGAGCAGGGGGTTTGCACCCACTGACGTCCAACTCTGGGAGCAGTTCTGTCCCCACTGCTTTTCACCACAGGCTGGGCGGGAGCGAGGTGACTCTGTCTTGCTGCCCGGCCATTCCTTTTTTTTTTTTTTTTTTGAGGCGGAGTCTCACTCTGTCGCCCAGGCTGGAGTGCAGTAGCGCAATCTCAGCTCACTGCAAGCTCCGCCTCCCGGGTTCCCGCCATTCTCCTGCCTCAGCCTCCCGAGTAGCTGGGACTACAGGCGCCGCCACCAGGCCCGGCTAGTTTTTTTGTAGTTTTTAGTAGAGACGGGGTTTCACCGTGTTAGCCAGGATGGTCTTGATCTCTTGACCTCGTGATCTGCACGTCTCGGCCTCCCAAAGTGCTGGGATTACAGGCTTGAGCCACTGCGCCCGGCCATTCCTTTTTTTAAAATGTCCTGGCCTGTCACACTTTTAGCAACTACGGGATGTACCTGGGGAGATCTTGGAGTTTGCAAGCCTGCAGAGCTGTTGCTAGAGGCATTGTCCTTCTCCTGAGGTTTCTCTTTTTGGGCCTCCTCCTGGTGCCTATTATTATTATTGTTATTTATTGTTTTGAGACGGAGTCTTGCTCTGTCAGTAGGCTGGAGTGCAGTGGCACGATCTCGGCTCACTGTCACCTCCACGTCCTGGGTTTAAGCGATTCTCCTGCCTCTGCCTCCTGAATAGCTGGGATTACAGGCGTGTGACACCACACCTGGCTAATTTTTGTATTTTTACTAGAGGTGGGGATTTCACCATGTCGGTGAGGCTGGTCTCGAACTCGTGACCTCGTGACCTCGTGATCCACCCGCCTCGGCCTCCCAAAGTGCTGCCCGGCCACGAAGAGGATTTCTGTTCCCACTAGGGGGCGCTGTTGCCTTAGAAATACCGTGCACCGGCCAGGCGCGGTGGCTCACGCCTGTCATCCCAGCACTTTGGGAGGTTGAGGCGGGCAGATCACCTGAGGTCGGGAGTTCAAGACCAGCCTGACCAACATGGAGAAACCCCGTCTCTACTAAAAATACAAAAATTAGCCAGGCGTGGTGGCAGGTGCCTGTCATCCCAGCTACTCGAGAGTCTGAGGCAGGAGAATCGCTTGAACCCGGGAGGCGGAGGTTGCGGTGAGCCGAGATTGCACCACTGCACTCCAGCCTGGGCAAGAAGAGCGAAACAACGTCTGAAAAAAAAGAAAAAAAAGGAAATACCATGTATCTGCTAGAGAATTAGTACCAAGTAACTTTATTTAGGGGGAAAGGAGAGAACCGTATTCCTGGAAGACTGAGCTGTATCCCTGGTCGACAGCATTTCCTGGTGTGGCCCAACAGGATTCCTTCCCTAGGCTGTAAAAATTCCCATGCATTCGACAGAGAGTGAGAGACCGCGGATAGAGAAGGAAGGGAAGAAGGAAAGCTTTGCGGTAGGATAGCTGGAAGACAACCCTGAGATTAAAGGGCAGATGTGAGGGTGAGATTCGTCCCCTCCTCACCGCTCTCATGAATGAATTCCCGGCCAATGCACCAAACTGCTCCGGCTCCAGTGACTGCAGGGACACCCAGGTCCTTGGTCTCGCGCCAGTTTAGATAACATGGCGTGGACGCACGTGGAGTGGTTTTAAGGAACGGAGAGTTTATTAGGCAACAAAGAAGGAAGGGAGAAGGCCGGGCACGGTGGCTCACGCCTGTCATCCCAGCACTTTGGGAGGCCGAGGCAGGTGGATCACGAGGTGCCTCAGCCTCCCGAGTAACTGGGACTACAGGTGCCCGCCACTACGCCTGACTAATTTTTCTATCTTTAGTAGAGAGGGGGTTTCACCATGTTGGCCAGGATGGTCTTGAACTCCTGAGCTCGCGATCCGCCCGCCTCGGCCTCCCAAAGTGCTGGGATGACAGGCGTGAGCCACCGCGCCCGGCCCCTCTCTCCCCTTTCTCAGGATGTCTGATCTCCACCCCACACTCTCCACCACCCCAGCCCCTCCCAGGGGAAGCCATGACCCCTGTGTAAGCAGCACAACTTTAACCATAAAAAATCTCTCTCTCCTCTTCTCCTTCCTCAGGTTGCCCAGGGTTCACCTCCGATGGGCGGGCAGGTGAGCACTTCCAGCAGCTTCTCCAACCTGCGCTGCAGAAATGCGAACGAGGACTGGATGTCGGCACTGTGTCCCCAGCTCTGGGATGTGCCCCTCCACCACCTCTCCATCCCAGGTGAGGGTGGGGTGGGGTGGGGTGGGGGCTGTTGCTCTGCATTCCCCAGTGGAGATGCTGGCTGTAGGAGCAATCCTGGGTGTGGAGAAATCCTGCAAATCACACGGACGTGGACACACACATGCACAGTGTGCACACATATGTACATAGGCATGGACATGCGCAGACATGGACACAGGCATGCACACATGTACACACGTATGCACAGGCATATATGCACACACACATGCACACGTGTGCATATGCACACATACACACGTAGGCACACATACACACATTCACACATACACACAGGCACACATACATACACACATATGCACACATACACACATTCACACATACACACATTCACACATACACATGCACACATATACACATTCACACATACACACATACACACATATGCACACATACACACATTCACACATACACACATATGCACACATACACACAGGCACACATACACACATACACACATATGCACACATATACACAGACACACACACACGTGCACACTGTGTTGGTCTGTTCTCACCCTGCGAATAAAGACATGTCTGGACTGGGTAATTTATAAAAGAAACAGGTTTAATGGACTCACCGTTCCATCTGGCTGGGGAGGCCTCACAGTCACGGCAGAAGGTGGATGAGGAGCAGAGTCACGGGTTACCTGGTGGCAGACAAGAGAGCGTGTGCCGCGGAGCTCCCCTTTCTGAAACCATCAGATCTCAGGAGACTTCCTGTCATGAGAACAGCATGGGAAAGACCCGCCCCAAGATTCAGTGACATCCCACCAGGTCCCTCCCATGACACCTGGGAATTGTGGGAGCTACAGTTCAAGATGAGATTTGGGTGTGGACACCGCCAAACCATATCACATACACAGATGCACATAGACACATAGGCACACATGCATGCACACACACACCCGCATACACATACATACATGCACATACATGCATCCGCACATGTACACACCCACACACACGCACATGGAAACATACACATGTATGCATATTTGTGAACACACACATGCACAGATGCACCTACACATGCACACACGTGTATATCCATATGTAATGTTGCACATATGCACACACAGGTATCCATACACATACATGCATATACGTCCATAAACATGTACATACATGCACATAGACACATATGCATACACGTATGTATAGATGCTTGCCCCTATGCACATGCACAATGTGTGCATGTACACATATACCTACACATGGACACATGTAGATACAGGCACATACACATGCACGATGTATGCACATTTGTACTTATGCAGACACATATATGCACATGCACATATACAGACGTATGTACACATGTAGGTACGTGTATATGTGTATATATGTGTATATTAGTATATATATGTATATCTGTGTATATGTATGTACAGCTATATGTGTATATGTGTATCTATACGTGTATGTATATATACGTGTATGTGTGTGTATATGTGTGTATGTATGTATATATGTGTATATGTGTGTGTATACATGTATACGTGTATATGCATACATATACGTGTATGTGCATATGTGTACATGTGTATGTATATATGTATGTGTGTATGTGCGTGTGTATATATACATGTATGTGTATATACATATATACATATATTTCAGAGTTCTGTATATACAAATATATATGTGTATATACACACATATTTACATTATTGATATTTAAATGTTATATTCATAAATGTATTTGTATATATTTAAATATACGTATCTTAAGAAACAACAACTACGTGTCACAGGCAGCAAATGCAAACGTCAGCCATCAATCAGACCCCACAAAGGTCTGTGTTTCTTGCAGCTCCCATGACAAGTGACCACACGTTAGGAGGTGGCAAACAACAGAAATTTACTTTCTCCCAGTTCTAGGTACAGAAATCTGAAACAAGACATGGGCAGGACCACACTTCCTCCTGAGGCTCGAGGGGAGGCTCCTTCCTGCCTCTCCCAGCTCCTGGGGGCTCCAGGCGTCCCTGGGCTTGTGGCCGCATCACTCCAGTCTCTGCCTCCGTCTCCACGTGGCCTCCTCCTCTGGGTCTGTGTCTCCTAAGGACACCTGTCGTTGCATTTAGGGCCCACCACAAAGCCAAGATGATTTCGTGTTGGGAGCCTTCACTCAATTGCATGTGTAAAGACCCTGTTTCCAAACTGGTTTTGGGGGGGTTAGGACTTGAACAGCTCTTTTGGTGATCACCACTCAAGTCATTTAAATTGTGTTCAGTTCCTTCATGAGGCTCTAGAGGGGGGGATCCTTCCTGCCTCTCCCAGCTCTTGGGGGCTCCAGGCGTCCCTGGGCTTGTGGCCGCATCACTCCAGTCTCTGCCTCCGTCTCCACGTGGCCTCCTCCTCTGTGTCTGTGTCTCCTCCTCTGTCTCTTACATGGACACCTGTCACTGGATTTGGGGCCTGCCCTACTCCAAGATGATCTCATTTCAACCTCATGATATCTGCAGAGACCCGGTTTCCACACAGGTCCCGTTCCCAGGTTCCAGGGGATGTGAGTTTTGGGGGACGTGAGTTTCGGGGGACGGCGTCCACCCCTCCCGCCATGCCTGTGCCCGTGCTGTGGGCGGGCGGCCGAGCATCTCACAGCAGGTGGCAGGGACGGGCCCGACGGTGACATGTCCGCGTGTGCTTTGCTCTCAGGGAGCCACGACACCATGACCTACTGCCTGAACAAGAAGTCCCCCATTTCGCACGAGGAGTCCCGGCTGCTGCAGCTGCTGAACAAGGTGTTCCCCTGCATCACGCGCCCCGTGGTGCTGAAATGGTCCGTCACCCAGGTAGGGTCTGAGTCCCACGGTGCTGACGTGGTCCGTCCCCCAGGTAGGGTCTGTGTCCCCGCGGTGCTGAAATGGTCCGTCACCCAGGTAGGGTCTGAGTCCCGCGGTGCTGACATTGTCCGTCACTCAGGTAGGGTCCGTGCCCCGCGGTGCTGAAATGGTCCGTCACCCAGGTAGGGTCTGTGTCCCGCGGTGCTGACATTGTCTGTCACCCAGGTAGGGTCTGTGTCCCGCGGTGCTGAAATGGTCCGTCACCCAGGTAGGGTCCGTGCCCCGCGGTGCTGACATTGTCTGTCACCCAGGTAGGGTCTGTGCCCCGCGGTGCTGACATTGTCTGTCACCCAGGTAGGGTCCGCGCCCCGCGGTGCTGACGTGGTCCGTCACCCAGGTAGGGTCCGTGCCCCGCGGTGCTGACGTGGTCCGTCACCCAGGTAGGGTCCGTGCCCCGCGGTGCTGACGTGGTCTCACCCAGGTAGGGTCTGAGTGATGCCCTGTGGGCTCAGGAGGCAGATGGTGACTGTGACTTTGCAGCAAAACGCAGCCCCTATCCCAGCCGGGGAGACAGGATGAAAACCAAAACCTGCTGCCCACCCGGAGCCCCCTTCCCAAAGGCAGAGGAGAGAGGAACACTGTTTTTATTTGCTTATTTTATTTTTTATTTTTTGAGACAGAGTCTCCCTCTGTCGCCCAGGCTGGAACGCGGTGGTGCGATCTCGGCTCACTGCAAGTTCCGCCTCCCGGGTTCAAGCGATTCTCCTGCCTCTTGGGATCAACGGATCCTCCTTCCTCAGCCTCCCAGGCAGCACCACACCAGGCTGGTTTTTAAAAATTTCAGTAGAGGCCGGGCGCGGTGGCTCATGCCTCTAATCCCAGCACTTTGGGAGGCCGAGGCAGGAGAATCACCTGAGGTGGGGAGTTCGAGACCAGCCTGACCAACATGGAGAAACCCCGTCTCTACTACAAATACAAAATTAGCCGGGTGTGGTGGCGGGTGCCTGTAATCCCAGCTACTCCGGAGGCTGAGGCAGGAGAATGGCGGGAACCCGGGAGGCGGAGCTTGCAGTGAGCTGAGATCGCGCCACTGCACTCCAGCCTGGGCGACAGAGCGAGACTCCGTCTCAAAAAGAAAAAACAATTTTGCGTGTCCTAGTGCTGTTTTCTGTGGAGGGAGGGGAAGTGCTGGTTCCTTTTCCTGTATTTCTCTCCGTCCTCAGTTTTTCCGGGAACCGTTTCCCACCCGCCTCATCCCCCAAGCCCCCTGCTGTCTGGCCACCCTGCGCTATCTCGGCGCCTCCTGGTGTACCCCACGCTAGTGATGCTTCCTGGAGACTGTCCTGGGCACTGAGGACCGACTGTAGCACATTCTGCCCCAACTGTGGCCCCTTCTGGTGACAGCCGGAAAGAGGGTGACTGGGGACCTGCAGGGACGTGGGTGAGACCCGTGTCAGGGCGGGGGCAGGTGCCCTTCCCCAGGACAGAGTCTCGCAGGCTCTGCTGAAAGAGGCCAGGTCCCCGGAGATCAGGTTTTCCCAATGCAGGTCCCCGTGGCTGCAGAGCTCCCAGCACCAACAAACGGCTGTTGTTTCAACGTCCACGTCCCCCTGGACAGCAGGACGTGTGGATGGACAACCCCGCAGCCCGTTCCTGAGCCCCCAGACGCGGCGCTCGGCCAGGCCGACCTGACGGCAGCCTCTGTCCACAGGCGCTGGACGTCACGGAGCAGCTGGACGCCGGGGTGCGGTACCTGGACCTGCGGATCGCTCACATGCTGGAGGGCTCGGAGAAGAACCTGCACTTCGTCCACATGGTGTACACGACGGCCCTGGTGGAGGTGCGGCCGGGCTGAGGGGGACGCAACGGGGAGGGCCGGAGGTGGCCAAGCTCCCGTGGGGACGAAACGGCCACATGCAGATCTGGACAGGAGGTGCTCGGCCTTTAATGGGATGGGGACGTCACCTGCAGACCCAGACAGGAGACGCTCACCCCTGGGAGTCTGTGACGGGGATTTCTTTGTTGCTTTTATTTTTTTTGAGATGGAGTCTTGCTCTGTCGCCCAGGCTGGAATACAGTGGCCGCGATCTCGGCTCACTGCAGCCTCCGCCTCCCGGGTTCAAGCGACTCTCCTACCTCAGCCTCCCGAGTAGCTGGAATGACAGGCGTGTGCCACTGTGCCCGGCTAATTTTTCTATTTTTAGTCGAGATGGGGTTTCACCGTGTTGGCCAGGCTGGTCTCGAACTCCTGACCTCAAGTGATTTTCCCGCCTCAGCTTCCCAAAGTGCCGGGATGACAGGTGTGAGCCACCGCGCCCGGCCTTCCCCGGGTTGTTGGAGTCATGCAGGACTCAGTCCGGCCCCCCGCCCTCCCCAGGACACGCTCACGGAAATCTCGGAGTGGCTGGAGCGGCACCCGCGTGAGGTGGTCATCCTGGCCTGCAGGAACTTCGAGGGGCTGAGCGAGGACCTGCACGAGTACCTGGTCGCCTGCATCAAGAATATCTTCGGGGACATGCTGTGTCCTCGTGGGGTGAGGAGGGGGAAGGACGTCCCCACGTCTGTCCCGGGGCAGGGGGATCTCCGTCTGCCGCGCCCCGGGTGTGGGTGCCGCGATGATCCCTGTAGCAGGCGAAGCTGCTGAACGGGGCTCCCTGCTCTCTCGCGGTGCGGGGGGGGACCCTGGTGAGAACTACTTCCCGTGACGGGTTTGGAAATGTGTGCAGCGCCAGCCGGGCGCGGTGGCTCACGCCTGTCTTCCCAGCACTTTGGGAGGCCGAGATGGGCGGATCACGAGGTCAGGAGATCGAGACCATCCGGCTAACACAGTGAAACCCCGTCTCTACTAAAAATACAAAAATCAGCTGGACGTGGTGGCAGGTGCCTGTAGTCCCAGCTACTCAGGAGGCTGAGGTGGGAGAATGGCTTGAACCCGGGAGGTGGAGGTTGCAGTGAGCCGAGATAGCACCATTGCACTCCAGCCTGGGCAACAGAGGGAGACTCTGTCTCAAAAAAAGTGTGTGTGTGTCTGTGTGTGTGTGTCTGTGTGTATATACACACACACAGACACACACACACACATACACACAGCATCTTCCTGGCTCCATGGAGCCCCCACCCCGGGTCAGGGTCCGTGTGGTTTCCCCAGGGCTGCCGGCACCCAGGAGCCCAGGCAGCAGCCTCAGAACGGCAGAGACACGTGCCTGCCCCATTCTGTACGAGGTGCCCCGGTGTGCACGTCTGTTCCTGGCTAC
>NW_012101032.1:81740-83416 GCF_000951045.1 Mandrillus leucophaeus
CTGGCTCCATGGAGCCCCCACCCCGGGTCAGGGTCCGTGTGGTTTCCCCAGGGCTGCCGGCACCCAGGAGCCCAGGCAGCAGCCTCAGAACGGCAGAGACACGTGCCTGCCCCATTCTGTACGAGGTGCCCCGGTGTGCACGTCTGTTCCTGGCTACAAATGTGCCTTTTAAAACATTTGTAAAATAAAAACATTTTTTTGATACTGAGTCTCGCTCTGTCTCCCAGGCTGGAGTGCAGGGGCGCGATCTCAGCTCACTGCAGCCTCCGCCTCCCGGGTTCGAACGATTCTCCTCCCTCAGCCTCCTGAGTCGCTGGGATGACAGGCGTCCACCACCACGCCTGGCTAGTTTTTGTATCTTTAGTGGAGACGGAATTCCACCATATCAGCCGGGCTGGTCTCAAACTCCTGACTTCAGCTGATCCCCCCGCCTCGGCCTCCCAAGTGCTGGGATGACAGGCCTGAGCCACCGCGCCCGGCCAGAATTTCGTTTTCGGTTTATACTCACATGTCGGGCCGTCCTCCCTCTCCGGCGTCCCCACTTCCCGGCCTTCCTCTCTCCCGGGTGCCCCCCGTATCCCCGGCTCTCCTCTCTCCCCCGTACCCCTTAACTCTGGTCCCTTGCAGGAGCTGCCGACGCTGCGGCAGCTGTGGTCCCGGGGCCAGCAGGTCATCGTCTCCTATGAGGACGAGCGCTCCCTGGGCCGGCACTGCGAGCTGTGGCCGGGAATCCCCTACTGGTGGGGAAACACGGTGAAGACCGAGGCCCTCATCCGCTACCTGGAGACCATGAAGAGCTGCGGCCGCCCAGGTACCAGGGCGCGCCTGGTGGGGGTGGATTCCACACGGCCTCCTGGACGCCCTGCCGGAGGCCGGGTCCACGTGGACTGAAAACAATTTAAAAGGAATCCAGGAACTGGGCGTGGTTAAGCCTGCACCTGTAATCCCGGCACTTTGGGAGGCCGAGGCGGGCGGATCACGAGGTCAGGAGATCGAGACCATCCTGGCGAACACGGTGAAACCCCGTCTCTACTAAAAATACAAAAAATGAGCCGGGCGTGGTGGGGGGCGCCTGTAGTCGCAGCTACTCGGGAGGCTGAGGCGGGAGAATGGCGGGAACCCGGGAGGCGGAGCTTGCAGTGAGCCGAGATCGCACCACTGCACTCCAGCCCGGGCGACAGAGCGAGACTCCGTCTCATAAACAAAAAAGCACCCAGGGAGAAAGCAGTCCATATACATTGGTGGGAGGAGGGATCAACAAGGTGTGATCCATCCACGCTGTGGAATATTATGCAGCCATGAAAAGGAAGGAGGCTCTGATGGGCATGAACCTTGAGGACATCACGCTCAGTGAGAGAAGCCAGACACAGAAGGCCACACAGTGTGTGAATCCGTTTACACGAAATGCCCAGAACAGGCCAATGCAGAGACAGAAAGAGGATGAGTGGTTGCCGGGGGCTGGGGAGGGGAAATGAGGACGGACCGCTTCACGGAAACGGGGTCTCCCTTTTGGGGCGATGAGAATGTTCTGGAACTAGGGAGAGGTCGGAGTTGCACAATGTGAACGCACTCTTTATTTTTTTAGTTAATTCTTTTATAGAGAAGGGGCCTCACTGTGTTGCCCAGGCTGGTCTCAAACTCCTCGTGTCAGCCGGGCGCGGTGGCCCACACCTGTG
>NW_012101032.1:90436-92815 GCF_000951045.1 Mandrillus leucophaeus
ACAAACATTAGCCGGGCATGTTGGCAGGTGCCTGTACTCCCAGCTACTCGGGAGGCTGAGGCAGGAGAATCGCTGGAACCCGGGAGGCGGAGATTGCACTGAGCGGACATTCTGCCACCGCACTCCAGCCTGGGTCACAGAGCGAGACTTATCTCAAAAAAAAAAAAAAAAAAATAGAGATGGGCTCTCGCTCTGTGGGCCCGGTTGCTCTGGAACTCCTGGCCTCCAGTGATCCTCCCACCTCAGCCTCCCAAAGTGCTGGGAGGACAGGCAGGAACCACCACAGCAGCCCGAAATACGTGTTTTTTTATTTCTGTATTCTCCTTGCTGTGGCGTCTGGACCCCTTACAGACCCAGGGAAACACTGACCTCTCACAACTCACTAATTACGAACAGGACAACCCGCTTAGGGGCCAGCCTGCCCTGTGCAAGCCAGGCAGCCCCTCGGCTGCTCTCACACCAAAGCCTAGTATATCTATGTGTGTATATGTCTGTGTGCGCGTATATGTGTGTGTATATAGTGTATGTGTGTATGTATGTGTGTGTATATATAGTGTGTGTGTATAGTGTATGTGTGTATGTATGTGTGTGTATATGTGTGTAGCGTGTGTATATATATATACGTGTGTATATGTGTATGTATATGTGTGTGTATATGTGTGTATATATGTGTGTATATATGGTGTGTGTGTGTATATATGTGTGTATATAGTGTATGTGTGTATGTATGTGTGTGTATATATAGTGTGTGTGTATGTGTGTGTGTGTGTATATAGTGTATGTGTGTATGTGTGTATATATAGTGTGTGTGTATATATGTGTGTATATACATATATGTGTGTATATATGTGTGTGTGTGTATATATATATTTTTGAGACAGAGTTTCGCTCTTGTTGCCCAGGCTGGAGCGCAGTGGCACCATCTTGGTTCACTGCAACCTCTGCCTCCCAGGTTCAAACGATTCTCCTGCCTCAGCCTCCCGAGTAGCTGGGATTGTAGGCACCCACCACCACGTGCAGCTAATTTTTGTATTTTTAGTAGAGATGGGGTTTCACCACGTTGGCCAGGCTGGTCTCGAACTCCTGACCTCAGGTGATCCACCCACCTCAGCCTCACAAAGCGCTGGGATGACAGGCAGGAACCACCGTGCCCGGTCGCCAATATTTCTTTAGTTTTTAGGGACAGGGTCTTGCTCTGTCACCCAGGCTGGAGTGCAGTGACGCAGTCATAGCTCACTCAGCCTCAACCTCCAGGGCTCAAGTGATCCTCTCACCTCAGCCTCCCGAGTAGCTGGGACTCCAGGGGCGCACCCCCACGCCCGGCTAATTTTTGTATTTTCGGTAGAGATGGGATTTCTCCATGTTTCACAGTCTGGTCTCAAATTCCCAAGAATTTCGCTCTGGTTGTCCAGGCCGGAGTGCAGTGGTGCGATCCTGGCTCACTGCAACCTCCACCTCCTGGGTTCCAGCGATTCTCCTGCCTCAGCCTCCCGAGTAGCTGGGACTACAGGTGCACACCACCACGCCTGGTGTTTTGTATTTACATATACTAATTGTTTTGTATTTTCAGTAGAGACAGGGTTCCACCGTGTTGGCCAGGCTGGTCTTGAACTCCTGACCTCAAGCGATCTGCCCGCCTCGGCCTCACAGAATTGCTGGGATGATGGACGAGAGCCACCACGCCCGGCCTATATGTCATTTTCTACGTCGCTCGTTGGAGCTGCTGGTTCAAGTTCTCAGCCACGGTGGACACCAGCCAGCACTTTCCTTCCCCTTTCCCGAGCAGGTCTCCCGTTTATTTCATGGTGTAACAGCAGACGTCAGAGTTTCTCAGGATGGTCCTCAAGAGGGTTATCCAGTCCATGCTGGAATAGGTTCTCTTTGGGACCTAATGATTCATTTTCCAAAAACCTGCTTCTGCTTTTGGTACCCGGTTGCCACCGGGGAAATGGGGAAATGAAGGTGCCCCAGACCCAGAAACACGCAGTCCTGGGGAGCACCCAGCGGCTACGTCAGCCCCACGACTCTGCTGGATCAGGGCTCGGGAAGGGCCTGCAGAGACGCTGAAGTTGCAGGGAACCTCTCTGACTTCCGCCGGCCCCGAATCCCCATCGGGAAACCCTGGGGTCTGTCGGGAGCGTTCCACACCACCCCCGAATTCATACAGATCGTTTCAATCAACGAAGACAATGAAAGTCAAGTTTGTGTATGACTTTGGTCACCACCAGTGCAGCCAACACAGCTTTGGCGGCTTTCAGGATGGCAGCGGGAGGCATCTTTAGAAAATGTTCATTCAGGCCGGGCGCGGTGGCTCAAGCCTGTCATCCCAGCACTTTGGGAGGCCGAGGCAGGCGGATCACGAGGTCAGGAGATCGAGAC
>NW_012101032.1:95184-96277 GCF_000951045.1 Mandrillus leucophaeus
GGACGTGGACGTCTTTGGGGCCATTATTCTGTCTCCCACGTGGGGTTAGGACGTGTGGACATCTTTGGGACCATTATTCCGTCTCCCACGTGGGGTTAGGACGTGGACATCTCTGGGTTGTTCACCACCCACCACGTGTTTGTTTGTTTTTCTGGGGGGACGGAGTTTCGCTCGTTGCCCAGGCTGGAGTGCAGTGGTGCGATCTCGGCTCACTGCAACCTCCGCCTCCCAGGTCCAAGCCATTCTCCTGCCTCAGCCTCCCGAGTAGCTGGGATGACAGGCACCTGCCAACACGCCCGGCTAATTCTGTATTTTTAGTAGAGATAAGATTTCTCCATGTTGGTCAGGCTGGTCTCAAACTCCTGACCTCAGGTGATCCGCCCGCCTCGGCCTCCCAAAGCACTGGGATGACAGGCGTGAGCCACCACGCCCGGCCCCACCCACCACCGAAGTTCCCCTGATTTGCTTGTTGGCCGTGATGCTTTCCAACTCGAATTCCTGAGATCTGAACATCCAACCATGTGACTAGGGGGATCAACGGGCAGGCGAGGCACCTGACGGTGTAAACCCGTCCCCCACCGCCCTGTTGCAGGAGGGTTGTTCGTGGCCGGCACCAACCTCACGGAGAACCTGCAGTACGTCCTGGCGCACCCGTCCGAGTCCCTGGAGAAGATGACGCTGCCCAACCTTCCCCGGCTGAGCGCGTGGGTCCGAGAGCAGCGCCCGGGGCCGGGCTCACGGTGCACCAACGTCATCGCGGGCGACTTCATCGGAGCGGACAACTTCGTCGGGGACGTCATCGCTCTCAACCAGAAGCTGCTTTGGTGCTGACGTGGGGGTTCAGGACGCGGGGGCTGAAGTTTCACCCCCTACTTCCAAGTACCGTGACTTTGTTGGGGCCAAATATTGGGGATCATAGGACCGATAATACGTTTCCTTTTTCTTTTTTTTTTTTTTAAATAGAGATGGGGTGGTCGGGCGCGGTGGCTCACGCCTGATCCCAGCACTTTGGGAGGCCGAGGCGGGCGGATGACAGGTTCAAAAGTTCAAGACCAGCCTGGCCAACATGGTGAAACCCCGTCTCTACTAAAAA
>NW_012101032.1:99737-101704 GCF_000951045.1 Mandrillus leucophaeus
CCGGGCGCGGTGGCTCAAGCCTGTCATCCCAGCACTTTGGGAGGCCGAGGCAGGCGGATCACGAGGTCAGGAGATCGAGACCATCCTGGCCAACACGGTGAAACCCCGTCTCTACTAAAATACAAAAATTAGCCGGGCATGGAGGCAGGTGTCTGTAATCCCAGCTACTCAGGAGGCTGAGGCAGGAGAATCACTGGAACCTGGGAGGCAAAGGTTGCGGTGAGCTGAGATCGCGCCACTGCACTCCAGCCTGGGTGACAGTCTGAGACTCCAAGTCAAAACAAAAAAAAAAAAAAAAGGAAAAGTTAATTCACTGGGCGCCTTTTTCAGGTCAGAGGTTTTAAAAAATCAAGTTGTGAGGCTGAGTATGGTGGCCGGGCACGGTGGCTCACGCCTGTCATCCCAGCACTTTGGGAGGCCGAGGCAAGCGAATCACAAGGTCAGGAGTTCAAGACCAGCCTGGCCAACATGGTGAAATCCTCTTTCTACTAAAAACACAAAAAATTAGCTAAGTATGGTGATGTGCACCTGTAATCCCAGCTACTCAGGAGGCTGAGGCAGGAGAATCATTGGAACTCAGGAGGTGGAGGTTGCAGTGAGCCGAGATTGCACCACTGCACTCCGGCCTGGGCAACAGTCCAAGACTCTGTCTCCAAAAAAAAAAATGTTAATTCAGGCCGGGCGCGGTGGCTCATGCCTGTAATTCCAGCACTTTGGGAGGCCGAGGCGGGTGGATCACAAGGTGAGGAGTTCAAGACCAGCCTGGCCAACATGGTGAAACCCCGTCTCTACTAAAAATACAAAAATTAGCCGGGTGTGGTGGCGCACACCTGTTATCCCGGCTCCTCGGGAGGCTGAGGCAGGAGAATCGCTTGAACCCGGGCGGCGGAGGTTGCAGAGACCTGAGATCACACCACTGCACTCCAGCCTGGGCGACAGAGCGAGGCTGTCTCAAAACAAAACACACCAGGCGTTTTGTTTTCCTGTTGGAGACGGCGAATGTACGTGTAACGGCTGGACGGCCTGGCCACACGCAGGTGAAATTCTCCCTGCATCTGTTAGCGGATGGTCTGTGACACACGTCCTGGTCTGGTTTGAAGTTTCTTCTTTAATAAAACTCTTTTCTTTCCCTTCTACTTTTGTGGAACGGTTCTCTGTGCTGCCGGGAAACCTCATTTTTAGTCATTTCCCTGACGCCACCATGGGAAATGAGGCCGTGTGTGAACACAGCCGGGCCGAGGGGCCATTCGGTGCCCACCAGGGCCACGGCTCACGGCAGGTGCAGGAGGAACTGGAAACGCCGCTCACAGAAGTCAAAACAACGGTTTAATGTCCTGCTACGGAAACATTCCGAGGGAAGCCAGTTCACGGCAGGCACCGAGGGCCCGCTGGAATCGTGTGGAGTGGACGCTCGGGCGAGACCCGCTTTGGGGCGCCGTGGCCGTGACACCAGCCTGCGCGTTCATCCCAGCAAATGGCTGGGAACAAGGCGGGCCCAGAGCCAGCGAGGGGGCACCCGGCTGCACCCGACACACAGCAGCAACGCCACAGCTCCCCAGGCCTCCGCGGGGGTCCGCTCATCCTGGAAAGAGCTTCCGGAATTTGCCGTAGGCCGAGTCGCTGATGATGACCGTCACGTCGGCCGCCCCGTCCTCAGGGATCACGTCCACGTCCTGCACCGTGGCCTCCTTATACAGCCAGCTGGGGACAGACGCGGGTTGTACGGAAACAAGCAGAACCCGTAAGTATTTGCTTAGTTTCACAGTAAATAATGATGCTAAAAAGAGCTTAGCCCAAACTATTCATTCATCAGACCGTTCTGTTTCCCTTCGTTTTTTTTTCTGAGACAGAGTCTTGCTGTCGCCCAGGCTGGAGGGCAGTGGCCGGATCTCGGCTCACTGCAACCTCCACCTCCCGGGTTCATGCCATTCTCCTGCCTCAGCCTCCCGAGTAGCTGGGATGACAGG
>NW_012101032.1:101859-103850 GCF_000951045.1 Mandrillus leucophaeus
CTCGGCCTCCCAAAGTGCTGGGATTACAGGCGTGAGCCACTGCATTGGTTTTTTTTTTAAGATGGGGTCTTGCTCTGTAGTCCAGGCTGGAGTGCAGTGGTGCGGTCATGGCTCACTGCAGCCTCAACCTCCTGGGCTCAAGCCATCCTCCCACCTCAGCCTCCCAAGTAGGTGGGACGACAGGTGTGCGCCTCCATCAGCTGCTATTTTTTTTTTTTGAGACGGAGTCTCCGTCTGTCGCCCAGGCTGCAGGGCAGTGATGCAATCTCAGCTCACTGCAACCTCGGCCTTCTGGGTTCCAGCAACTCTCCTGCCTCGGCCTCCAGAGCAGCTGGGACGAAAGGCGCCCGCCACCAGGCCTGCCTAATTTTTGTGTTTTTAGTGGAGACGGGGTTTCACCTCGTGGGCCAGGCTGGTTCCTCGAACTCCTGACCTCGGGTGATCGGCCTGCGTCAGCGTCAGCCTCCCGAAGTGTTGGGATTTTACGCGCCTGGCGTAACTGTTTATTCTGTGTAGAGATGGGATCTCACTGTGCTGCCCAGGCTGGCCTCAAACTCCTCAGCTCCAGCAATCCTCCTGCCTTGGCCTCCCAATGTCTTGGGGTTACAGGCCTGTGCCACTGCATCCAATTCAAGCTCGCCTGCTTATCGGTAGGGAGACCTACATCCCTCGACTGTCAGCACAGGTTAGGCACCTGTTGTATGCAGTCACACACATCCATGTGATGCAAACCCATTCATCGCGTCTGGACATCCTAAAGCTCTCGGGGGATCCCACAGCTCTTTTCGTGCCCACCAAAAGCCCATCTCAGAGGCAGAGACAGGTACTTCCACGGCACCGTCCCGTCTCCTGCCCCGGCAGGCCGCTCACCTGAGCTGGGCCCCGGCGAGCCTCACGCGGAGAGTGAGGATCTGTCTCCCGGTCGCCTTCAAAACGGCCGCATCGAGCTCAGCCTTCAGCTCCTGGAGCCCGTGGCCCAGCAGGGCGGACACGGGCACGGCGTTCGGTTCCGTGGGGCTGTACCTGCCGGGGTGGGGATGCCACAGGCCCCGCTCAGCCTCAGGGCGGCCGGACGAAATCAGGGTCCTGCCCAGGAGTCCGCTGCCCACGGGGTACAGCCCGGGGCCACTCCCTGTGTCTCGGCTGCCACCGCTGCGGTTCACAGGAGGAGACGGGGCATCTCCCCACCCGGCTCCAGCACATGCAGGGGAAGCAGACGCTTGCGGGCACCAGGGCCGCACTCACCCGGGCACGAGGTCCACCTTGTTGTGAACCTCCACCATGGAGTGCAGGAGCGGGGCGGGCAGCTGCAGGCTGTGCAGTGTGGACAGAACGCTGCGTTTCTGGAGCTCCGCCTCGGGGTGGCTCACGTCCCGCACGTGCACGATGAGATCCTGCGGGTCGGGCCGCGCGGTCAGAGCTGCGAAGCGCCTGGTGTCCAACCCCAAGCTTGCAGACCGGCCCGGGAGAGGGGCTGGCACCAGCTCCCCACGACAGGCTGGGAGTGGCAGGTACCCCTGTGTGCAGGCCGCTCGGACACCGCAGGACCAGCCTTCCACGCCACAGGCAGCAGCTCCGCACCCCCAGACCCACACACGAGGGGGTGCCGTGTATGACGACACCACCACCCGCCCACCCGGTGGGTCTTCAGAGCTTTGGGCAGGTTCATCCCCTGTCAGATCTTTCATCTTTAAAGGATGCTTTTTCTCACATTTAAAACCTCTTACGGGCAGGTTCCTGATACAAAATATGAAAAACGCAGGGAAAAAAAACAGCCGTGGCCGGGCGCGGTGGCTCACGCCTGTCATCCCAGCACTTTGGGAGGCCGAGGCGGGTGGAT
Source organism: Mandrillus leucophaeus (assembly GCF_000951045.1). Taxonomy (NCBI): domain Eukaryota; kingdom Metazoa; phylum Chordata; class Mammalia; order Primates; family Cercopithecidae; genus Mandrillus; species Mandrillus leucophaeus. The sequence goes on from NW_012101032.1 coordinate 103,700, forward strand.
CACGAGGTCAGGAGATCGAGACCATCCTGGCTGACACGGTGAAACCCCGTCTCTACTAAAAATACAAAAAAAAACTAGCCGGGCGAGGTGGCGGCGCCTGTAGTCCCAGCTACTCGGAGGCTGAGGCGGGAGAATGGCGTAAACCCGGGAG
>NW_012101032.1:103900-106114 GCF_000951045.1 Mandrillus leucophaeus
TCGCGTCTGGACATCCTAAAGCTCTCGGGGGATCCCACAGCTCTTTTCGTGCCCACCAAAAGCCCATCTCAGAGGCAGAGACAGGTACTTCCACGGCACCGTCCCGTCTCCTGCCCCGGCAGGCCGCTCACCTGAGCTGGGCCCCGGCGAGCCTCACGCGGAGAGTGAGGATCTGTCTCCCGGTCGCCTTCAAAACGGCCGCATCGAGCTCAGCCTTCAGCTCCTGGAGCCCGTGGCCCAGCAGGGCGGACACGGGCACGGCGTTCGGTTCCGTGGGGCTGTACCTGCCGGGGTGGGGATGCCACAGGCCCCGCTCAGCCTCAGGGCGGCCGGACGAAATCAGGGTCCTGCCCAGGAGTCCGCTGCCCACGGGGTACAGCCCGGGGCCACTCCCTGTGTCTCGGCTGCCACCGCTGCGGTTCACAGGAGGAGACAGGGCATCTCCCCACCCGGCTCCAGCGCATGCAGGGGAAGCAGACGCTTGCGGGCACCAGGGCCGCACTCACCCGGGCACGAGGTCCACCTTGTTGTGAACCTCCACCATGGAGTGCAGGAGCGGGGCGGGCAGCTGCAGGCTGTGCAGTGTGGACAGAACGCTGCGTTTCTGGAGCTCCGCCTCGGGGTGGCTCACGTCCCGCACGTGCACGATGAGATCCTGCGGGTCGGGCCGCGCGGTCAGAGCTGCGAAGCGCCTGGTGTCCAACCCCAAGCTTGCAGACCGGCCCGGGAGAGGGGCTGGCACCAGCTCCCCACGACAGGCTGGGAGTGGCAGGTACCCCTGTGTGCAGGCCGCTCGGACACCGCAGGACCAGCCTTCCACGCCACAGGCAGCAGCTCCGCACCCCCAGACCCACACACGAGGGGGTGCCGTGTATGACGACACCACCACCCGCCCACCCGGTGGGTCTTCAGAGCTTTGGGCAGGTTCATCCCCTGTCAGATCTTTCATCTTTAAAGGATGCTTTTTCTCACATTTAAAACCTCTTACGGGCAGGTTCCTGATACAAAATATGAAAAACGCAGGGAAAAAAAACAGCCGTGGCCGGGCGCGGTGGCTCACGCCTGTCATCCCAGCACTTTGGGAGGCCGAGGCGGGTGGATCACGAGGTCAGGAGATCGAGACCATCCTGGCTGACACGGTGAAACCCCGTCTCTACTAAAAATACAAAAAAAAACTAGCCGGGCGAGGTGGCGGCGCCTGTAGTCCCAGCTACTCGGAGGCTGAGGCGGGAGAATGGCGTAAACCCGGGAGGCGGAGCTTGCAGTGAGCCGAGATCACACCCCTGCACCCCAGCCTGGGCGACAGAGCGAGACTCCGTCTCAAAAAAAAAAGAAAAAAAGAAAAAAACAGCCGTGTGTACGTCTACCACGTATACGGCCGGGGTATCCACGTCTCCACTCTGTTTGTTTGGATGCACTGAATACAAATAATGTTCTTCCTGCAACCCCAGCACTGTGGGACGTGGCTTGAGGCAAGGAGTTGGAGACCGGCCTGGACAAGAGAGCGAGACGGTTTCTGCACGAAGTGCAAACATGAGCCGGGCCTGGATGTGCGCACCTGTGCTCTCAGCTACTCGGGAGGCTGAGGTGGGAGGATCGCTGGAGCCCAGGGGGTCGAGGCTTCCTGTTTGTACACCGGCTCACGGCGGCAAGAACGCGGCCCTGAGTGTTGGTGACGCTGGGGCAGCCGCTCAGCCTCTGCCCCGGGGCATGGCAGGCTTCGGGGACACTCGGTCTGAGCCCCAGGAGGCAGGTGTTGTTCTGGCCCCGAGTTCTGTGGGTGTCCGAGCGTCGGGTCCCTGGCTGTGTGTTTCCGAACGCCCAGCCCTTCGCTGTGTGGGTGTCCGAGTGCCCGGCCCCTGGGCCGAGTGGGTGTCCAAGTGCCCGGCCCCCAGGCTGAGTGGGTGCCCGAGAGTCCAGCTCCTGGACTGAGTGGGTGTCCGAGCGCCCAGCCCTTCGCTGTGTGGGTGTCTGAGCGCCCAGCCCCTGGGCCGAGTGGGTGTCCAAGCGCCTGGCCTGTAGCTGTGTGGGTGTCCGAGCGCCCAGCCCCTGGGCCGAGTGGGTGTCCAAGTGCCCAGCCCCTGCCTGACTGGGTATATCTGAGCGCCCGGCCCCTGGGCCAAGTGGGTGTCCAAGTGCCCAGCCCCTGGCTGACTGGGTATCTGAGCGCCCGGCCTGTAGCCGTGTGGGTGTCCGAGCGCCCGGCCCCTGGGC
>NW_012101032.1:106766-109119 GCF_000951045.1 Mandrillus leucophaeus
GCTCTCAGGCCGACGCAGCAGGGCCGCGGTGCGGGCACAGGGCAGCTGGCGGTGCAGACGGTGTGTGTGAGAAGGCGTGGATGGGCGTGGGGTCGTCTGGGTAGATCTGGCAATGGCGTAGATGGTGGGATGGTAGAGACGGGGTGGTGCTGCTGTGGCTGGGAGGATGGTGTAGACGAAGGGAACGCTGTGGTGTAGATGGGTGGACTGTGTAGACGGGGTGGTGGTATAGACGGGGCAGGGGTGATGGTGTAGACAGGAGGATGGTGTAGACAGAGGGGAGGTGATGGTGTAGAGAGGAGGACAGTGTAGACGAAGGGAACATTGTGGTGTGGACAGGTGGACTGTGTAGACGGTGGTGGTATAGACAGGGCAGTGGTGATGGTGTAGACAGGAGGACGGTGTAGACAGAGGGGAGGTGATGGTGTAGATAGGGCGGTGTAGACGAAGGGGATGCTGTGGTGTAGACAGGGTGGTGGTATAGGCGGGGCAGTGGTGATGGTGTAGACAGGAGGACGGTGTAGACGAAGGGAACATTGTGGTGTAGACGGGTAGACTGTGTAGACAGGGTGGTGGTACAGACGGGGCAGTGGTGATGGTGTAGACAGGAGAACGGTGTAGACGAAGGGAACATTGGTGTAGACAGGTGGACTATGTAGATGGTGGTGGTATAGATGGGGCAGTGCTGATGGTGTAGACAGGAGGACGGTGTAGACGGAGGGAAGCCTGTGGTGTAGACGAGGTGGTAAAGCTCTGGATAGGAGGACGGGGTAGACGGCGTCCTCACCATAGCCCTGGTGCACCCCACGCGGACACCGGGGACCCCCTCCCTGGGCGAGTCCTCCCTGGGGTGCTCACCGCAGTTGGTGTACCCCACCACGGAGACCACGGGGAACTCCCGCCTCGCCCGCTGCTGCCGGAGCAGGTGCCTCTTCCTACGAAGCCTGTCCAGGGCCTTCCGGATCTTGGCCTCCTTCTCTCTCAGGAGACGCTGCTGCACCTGCAGGAAGGACTCTCCTAAAAGCAGCCAAGACGGGGAGGCGTGAGCCACGCAAGGGCGGGGGGTGCCGCCGAGCGTCCGCGAGGGCCCGGGGCCTGCTCCCGCTCCCGCATCTGGGGGCCCGGCCGCCTTCCCCAGCAGCGGCCCGACGCTGCCCCGTTCCATGAGAAAGGGCTCTGCTCGGCGGAACGGGATCTCGCCTCCGGGCGTCCACCCTGTGAGGCCGACGAGGGCTTCCCGTGACTCGGGGAGAAAGGCAAGGCCTGAGCACTACGGAGGCCTCCGACCGGGGCCCGGCCCGGGACGTCACTGGGAGTGGGGCTCAGGGACGCCCCTGCACATCCGAAGTCCCAGAACCTGGGAATGGGACCTGATTTGGAAATATGCTCTTTGTAGGATCTCAAGAGACCATCCTAGGTTAGGGTGGGCCCTAAGGCAACGACCTGTGTCCTGCTAAGAGGCAGAACTGGAGTGACGCGGCCACAAGCCCAGGGACGCCGGGAGCCCCCGGGAGCTGGGAGAGGCAGGAAGGAGCCTCCCCTGGGGCCTCCAGAGGGAAGTGAACACAATTGTAGTGGACGGAACTGTGGTCGTCCTAAAAGCTCTGTCCACATCCTAATTCCCGGTGAACGGGACCTTATTTGGAAATAGGGTGTTTGTCGTAAGAGAAGGATCTAGAAATGAGATGATCCTGGATTAGGGCGGACCATAAATGCAATGACAGGTGTCCTAAGAGACAGAAGAGGAGACACAGACACAGAGGAGGAGGCCACGTGGAGACAGAGGCAGAGAGTGGAGTGATGTGGCCACAAGCCCAGGGACGCCGGGAGCCCCCGGGAGCTGGGAGAGGCAGGAAGGATCCTCCCCTAGAGCCTCCAGAGGGAACTGGATATAATTGTAGTGGATGGAACTGTGGTCGTCCTAAAAGCTCTGTCCACATCCTAATTCCCAGAACCGGTGAATGGGACCTTATTCGGAAATAGGGTGTTTGTCCTAAGAGAAGGATCCAGAGATGAGATGATCCTGGAGTAGGGTGAGCCCTAAATGCAATGACAGGTGTCTTTGTAAGAGACAGAAGAGGAGACACAGACACAGGAGAAGGCGGAAGGCGGGTCCCCAAAACTCACGTCTGTCTGGGACGGATGGTATTTGGAACTAAGATCGTTGCGGATGTAATTAGTTAAGAAGGTGGAGGTGAGATCATCTTGGATCATCTTGGAGTAGGGTGGGACTCTGAATGCAATACCAGGTGTCCTTGTAAGAGACAGAAGAGGAGACACAGACACAGAGGAGGAGGCCACGTGGAGACGGAGGCAGAGACTGGAGTGATGCGGCCACAAGCCCAGGGACGCC
>NW_012101032.1:109414-112762 GCF_000951045.1 Mandrillus leucophaeus
CTAAGAGACAGAAGAGGAGACACAGACACAGAGGAGGAGGCCACGTGGAGACGGAGGCAGAGACTGGAGTGATGCGGCCACAAGCCCAGGGACGCTGGGAGCCCCCGGGAGCTGGGAGAGGCAGGAAGGAGCCTGTGGAGGGAGCGGGGCCCTGTCCTCACCTTGATCTCAGACTTCTGGTCTCCAGGAAGGGAGAGCACAGGTTTCTGCCGTTTAAATCCCCGGTTTGTGACTCCCTATTTGGGCACAACCTCGAAGAACCACCGTCATCTCCTATCTCCTCAAATGCCACCAGGACACGGGCCCCCAGCCGGCCCCCACCCTGTCGGCATCTTCCAGGGCTGAGGGTGGTTGCCGCGGACGGACGACCCCATTCCCAGGACGCCCCGGGACGCGGCCGAGTTACCTGACCCCATGATGTAGCGCGAGCCGGCTCCCCGGTGCAGGTGGGCGACGTCCCGTTTCAGGTTCGACCTGGCGTGGCAACGGGACCGCCTCGCTCTCTGCGGACGCCGTCTCCCTCCCAGCAGAGGTCGAGGCGAAGGTGAAGGGGGCACTGAGCTGGGGCCTCCGGGCGGAAGGGAGGGGTTGGCGCTGGGGCCCCCGCTCTGCGTGTAGCTCAGACACTGAGTGACGTGTGTCCCAGGCCGAGGGGACCTACCTCGCCGGGAGCTGGGGCTGGGCGGTCGGGCAAAGCGAGCCCATCAGGCCCCGGACAGAGTGACCCCACGGCGCTTTTCTTTTTTTTTTGAGACGGAGTCTCGCTCTGTCGCCCAGTCTGGAGTGCAGGGGCGCAATCTGGGCTCACTGCAAGCCCCGCCTCCCGGGTTCCCGCCATTCTCCTGCCTCAGCCTCCCGAGTAGCTGGGACTACAGGCGCCGCCACCTCGCCCGGCTAGTTTTTTGTATTTTTAGTAGAGACGGGGTTTCACCGTGTTCGCCAGGATGGTCTCGATCTCCTGACCTCATGATCCGCCCGCCTCGGCCTCCCAAAGTGCTGGGATGACAGGTGCAAGCCACCACGCCCGGCCCCCCACGATGCTTTTCTTCCTCACGTACCCCCAGAACGGCCTACAGGTGAGTGTACAGAACGGAGGGGCCCGGGTACCCCGTCACGGTACCTGTGCAGCGGGATCTCCGCCAGGGCCACCTGAAGCCGGGCCTCCCTTGTGCGGGCGTTGCACCGGAAAATGTGCAGGACGACTGTGAAGCGGTCAAACACCTCCACGCCCCAGGCGGCTTCCAGTTCTTTCTACAAAAGGAGAGAGCAGCTGAGGAGCCACAGGGGAAGGCCAGGCGCTGGTGGCCAACCGCAGAGGAAGGAGGACGTCTGTCATTAACTCCACCGTGTCCCCATCTGTCCCCCGCCCGGCGGGACACTGTGGCGTCCACTCCTTCATCACACGGAATACGGGACACACACAGCCAGCCACGTTCTGTGGTACCTTGGTCGGGGCTGCCATCCTCTCCACGTTCAGGAAGACGCACGTGATGTCCCGAGACCCTCGGATCTTTTCTAACAGAAAGAGGGGGTCCCGTCAGAGGCCGGCCGTCCAGGCCCCTGGACTGCGGGATGAGCCCGCGATGCCCTCTGGAGTGCCCAGGTCACAGGCGTCCGCGACTTCCTGAGCACGGGACCCAGGATCCAGGAAGTCGGTGTGGGACACGGTGTGTCTCTAGGGCTGTGTGTCTCACACACATACACATGTAGACGGTGAGGACATCCCGGCAGGGACACACACACAGTAAACACATCCCAACAGGGACACACACAGACACACACACACACAGTAAACACATCCCAACAGGGACAGACACTGACACACACAGACACACACAGAGACACACACACAGACACACACACACACAGTAAACACATCCCAACAGGGACACACACAGACACGCAGATACAGACACACACACACACACACACACACACATATACAGAGTAAACACATTCCAACAGGGACAGATGCAGTAAACACATCCTGATGGACAGACACACACACACGGTGAGCACATTCTGACAAGGACACACAGACACACACATGCACGGTGGACACAGCCGGTGGAACACACAGACACAGACACACACACAGTGTGACACATCCCGACAGGGACACACACAGACACACATGCACAGTGGACACATCCCAATGTGGACAGACACACAGATGGTGAACACATTCTGGTGCGACACACACAGAGACGTGGTGAACACATCCCGGCCGGGATGACATGCATCTGAGTCAGGCAGGGAAGCGAACCGCCCACCTCGGCAAGTGACCCAGGGAAGCAGACCCCCATGTTGGCAAGAGACCCAGGGAAGCGAACCCCCCACCTGGGCAAGTGACCCAGGGAAGCACACCCCCATGTTGGCAAGAGACCCAGGGACGCGGACCCCCGACCTGGGCAAGTGAGTAGCATCTTCCCCACTCTGCACTATAAGCCGGATGCTCAAAAACCTGGGAAGCGCAAGGATCCCGTGCAGGACCCCAGCCTTAGAGACTGCGCAGGGGGCCACCCAGCAGGAGGATTTGGCTGTCGGGGCTGCAGGGGCAGGTGCGGTTACAGCCGGTCCACTGCCCACCCTGTTTGTTGGACTCTATAAACCGCCCCGACCTAACCTTTATCAGTTTAAATCTCTCCAGGGCCGGGTGTGAGTCTCGACACAGGTGCAGCCTCAGCGTCCTCCGACTCCTACTGGTGTGTGCTCCCGGCTCACCTGGGCAGCCCAAGAGGCCGTTTCCCCCCTGGCCCAGCGAGACCCCCCGTCCTTCAGTGCGTCTGGCTCGAATGTTCTGGGCAGCAGAGGACAGGAAAGGAGGTTTGGGGAAGGAGCAGGTGTGGACGGACCCACCTGTCAGGTGTTGGAAGTTTCCTTTGCCGAAGACGAGCTTCCTGTCCGGTGATTTGGTGGATACGACCATTGTCTGCACCACGGACCAGCCGTCCAGCGTGTGCACCAGCGCTGTGGCCTCCGCCACCTGCCACTCGGCTGCGGGGACACAAGGGCCAGCGTGAGAGATGCTTCCCTTCGGGGTAGGCCCGGGGCCCCCATCCACACCTGCCCAGGGAGGCCTCCTCCTGTCCTTGAGACAAGGTCCCCCGAGAACCCACCCCCAGTCGGCGTTTGTCCCCAGATATGACTCCGTGCCCCGTAGGTCCTCTAAGTAGGAATCTGACGGGGGAGGGACGCCGGAGCCACAGCGGGACACAAGGACGACCCTGCCTTACGTGGAATTGGGGCTCCTGGAGGGCGCAGCAGGGAACCGGGGAGCTGGGGGTGCTCAGGGATTACTGAGGAACCACGGGCAGGTTTTGGGAGGAGAATTGGGGCTCCAGGAGG
>NW_012101032.1:112812-113215 GCF_000951045.1 Mandrillus leucophaeus
GGAGGGCGCAGCAGGGAACCGGGGAGCTGGGGGTGCTCAGGGATTACTGAGGAACCACGGGCAGGTTTTGGGAGGAGAATTGGGGCTCCAGGAGGGCGCAGCAGGGAACTGGGGAGCTGGGGGTGCTCAGGGATTACTGAGGAACCGCGGGCACGTTTTGGGAGGAGAGAGGCAAGAGGTCTGCGCGCTGTTCTGAGCAGTTTGCGGCTTCCGCTGTTCCAAGAACTGACCATTTTGGAAAACAGCCGTAAAAGAAAACCATTCATCGACTACAGGGGCTTCCAAGGGGTAAAAAATCAACGTTTTTAAGACTCTGGCACATGCAGCGACGTATTCATTTGCATTTCCTCCTAGGGGAGTGGGGTGGGGGGACTGGACACAGATTGGTCCGCTGGACACCCTC
>NW_012101033.1:0-1641 GCF_000951045.1 Mandrillus leucophaeus
ATCTCCGCACTTTGGGAGGCTGAGGCAGGTGGATCATGAGGTCAGGAGATCGAGCCCATCCTGGTTAACATGGTGAAACCCCATCTTCACTAAAACTACAAAATATTAGCCGGGCATGATGGCAGGAGCCTGTAGTCCCAGCTACTCAGGCGGCTGAGGCAGGAGAATAGCTTGAACCCAGGAGGTGGAGCTTGCAGTGAGCTGAGATCACCCCACTGCACTCCAGCCTGGGTGACAGAGCAAGACTCTGTCTAGAAAACAAAAAAAAAGCTGGTATATGCTTTCCTACAATGAGGGTTATTTAATGTCATATGGCATTACATGTAATTCTCCTTAAAGGTTGGTATCATATATTTATTATACCTTTTCAACCTGTATCAATACTACATTAAGGGGACTAGATAATACTAATATATTACTGTTGCTTTTAAAAATGACAAGAATACATTTTGTTAGCAAGTCTAATATTTCTTCCTCACTCCAATGATTTTTAGCTTTTTTCCTCTCCATCAACTGATTTTCTTTTTTTAAAAGTAATTTTGTTAGAAGGAATTAATAAACTGTGCTGAAATCTAAAGCATTAAGAGAAAACTCAACATTCACTTAGATAGTCATAGCATCTCACAGTCCCACCAAATGAAGTCATGTTGCACCTCTGCCATAGTAAAGAAACTGCCATTTGTGGAATACAGTGTGATAACCACTGCACTCCAAGATGCTGCTTTAAGTCATGTGTACAAATGATATATATCATTACTTGTACAAAACTAGAATTTTTGTAAGAAATAGACTTTATTATTGAAATAGAAATTCAATACTAATTAATTACAAATAAAAAGCTCACACATTAAGTCATTCTAATTTCTTTTTTTTATTATTATACTTTAAGTTTTGAGATGCATGTGCAGAACATGCAGGTTTGCTACATAGGTAGGTATACATGTGCCATGGTGGTTTGTTGCACTCATCATCAACCCGTCATTTACCTGAGGTATTTCTCCTAATGCTATCCCTCCTCTAGCCCCCCAGCCCCTGGCAGGCCCTGGTGTGTCATGTTCCCCTCCCTGTGTTCACATGTTATTATTGTTCAACTCCCACTTATGAGTGAGAACATGTGGTGTTTGGTTTTCTGTTCCTGTGTTAGTTTGCTGAGAATGATGGTTTCCAGATTCATCCATGCCCTGCAAAGGACATGAACTCATCCTTTTTTTTATGGCTGCATAGTATTACATGGTGTATATATGCCACATTTTCTTTATCCAGTCTATCATTGATGGGCATTTAAGTTAGTTCTAAGTCTTTGCTATTGTGAATAGTGCTGCAATAAACATAGGTGTGCATGTGTCTTTATAGTAGAATGATTTATAATCATTTGGGTATATACACAGTAATGGGATTGTTGGGTTAAATGATATTTCTGATCCTAGGTCCTTGTGGAATCACCACACTGTCTTCCACAATGGTTGAACTAATTTATATTCTCACGAACAGTGTAAAAGCATTCCTATTTCTCCACATCCTCTTCAGCATCTGTTGTTTCCTGACTTTTTAATGATCACCATTCTAACTGGCATGAGGTGGTATCTCCTTGTGGTTTTTATTTGCATTTCTCTAATGACCGGTGATGATGAGCTTTTTTTC
>NW_012101034.1:0-6769 GCF_000951045.1 Mandrillus leucophaeus
TTTTTTCCGTAGCAACAGCTGAGTTTGGCTAGAAAAGGAAACTATGATGACTGGTCTCAGTAAAAATTAATGAGCATAAACTCCCACACTCCCAATTTCTTTACATATCTTCTCTCTCATCAAACTTTCATGAATACCCTTTCTCACATTCAATTATTTTCTCTCTGGAAATATCAACAATCAGAACAGAGCCACTGTGTCTTCCTCCCATCAGATGTGCAGATCCATCTGCACCTAGATCTGTGTTCTTCCTTTCATCGTGTTATAAGGGCTTGGATATCCATGCTTCTATCCAAGATGTCTCTCTTTTTGTACATTTGATCTCATTTCATCTCCTGTTACTTTCACATAATTGATTTCTTATTTACTTCGTGTAAGTTCATTACTATTAACATTTAACCATTCTTCAATATCTACTATTTGAAAAAGAAAGAGACTCATTACAGTCCCACATGTCTGCTTCCCCTTATAGCAGAATCCTCAGTATTTCTTTAGCGATTACAGTCATTTTCCTGCAGCACTCTGCTGAAATAGCTTTGTTTCTTACACCAACTGTTTTATCTTTCTAAATCCAAAGGTCAATTTTCATTTATAAAAAATTTTACTTGAACTCCAAGTGGCATTTGACATAATTGTTCACCACCTTTTTTGTGAAATGTTTTCTGCGTCTGCATCAGTGACACTGTGTATTCTCAAGATTTTCTTCTGCTTCCCCAATCTCTTCTTAATTGGCTCCTTCTCTTCTTCCTGACCTCTAAATTTTGGAATTCTCCCAGGCTTAGTCCTCTTCTTTTCTCTGTCTGCATTCACTCACCAGTTGATTTTATCCAGTTCCATGAATTTATTTAATTACCACTTTTTACTCTTTCATGAATTTCAGACTAGTGTGTATATTCTTTTCTCTCTTCTCTAAGGTTTCATAGACAACTAAAACTGAACATGTCTATCACACAACTTCTTTTAATATCCTGTCTCACCACCTCAACCAAATCTTCTTTCCATGTAATATGCAACACTATTTACCTAATTGCTCAGGCCAAAAACCTAGGAGTTCTTCTTGATGCCTACTTTTCATGACACTTCACATTCATTTCAATCCATTCACAAGTCTTGTTGCCTCTACCTTCAACATATATAGTCTGTTTCTTGCATATTTTTCCAACCTAATTCCCACTATTTTCCCCATACCTTATTCTACTCCTGCCATATTGGTCTTCTGATAAAAATGTTTCTGCCTAGGGCCCTTTTGTACGATATGTTTTCTGCCAAAAATGCCCTTTCCTTAGCTATCTAAAAATCTTGGTCTCTCACTTCATATAGATTTCTGCTAAAATTTCACTCCTCTGAAAGTCTTCCTTGGTCTCTCTAACAAAAGTAGCATGTACTTTACAGGTGCTATGGCTTTGCCTTGTTTTATTTTTGTTCATAGCAGCTATATCTATCTGATATTTATTTCTTTATGTTTTACCTCATTTTAAAATTGCCTTTTGTCTGGGCATGGTGGCTCATGCCTATAATCCCAGCACTTTGGGAGGGCGAGGCAGGTGAATCACCTGAGGTCAGGAGTTCAAGACCAGCCTGACCAATATAGGGAAACCTTGTCTCTACTAAAAATACAAAAATCATCTGGTTATGGTGGCGGGTGCCTGTAATCCCAGCTACTTAGAAGACTGAGACAGGAGAATTAATTGAACCCGGGAGGCAGAGGTTGCAGTGAGCCGAGATCATGCCACTGTACTCCAGCCTGGGCGATAGAGCGAGACTTTGTCTCAAAATATAAACAAACAAACAAACAAATAAATAAATACATACATAAATTTTTTAAAAAGAAAATAAATTGTCTTTCTTTCTCCTTAGTTTGCAGGGGCCATAAAGGTAGAGACTTTATTTTGTTCTACGTGCTATCACGGTGCCTGGTACATACTGGCCATTCAATAACTATTTGCTAAGTGAATGAATTGATGGTATTCCTAATGTGCATCTATCAAAAGGAATAGAATAGAATAACTAGCTGGGTTTCATGTTGCTGAATATTAGAAAGAAAACTTTACACTGATGATGTCATCAAGAGCATTTTCAATAGATGATGAGGCCAACTATGATGAATTAAGGAGTGAATAGAGAAATAAGAAATAAACATATCTTAGATAACCCTTTAGAAATCTTTCGCTAAGAGCAACAGAGAAAGGAAGTTGGTTTTTCTTGAATAGAATGCAGTGTCAAAGGAATCACATAAGCTGATAATGCTTCCTTCTTTCCTTTTATCTGTTTGGAAAGCATAGAATCAAACTTTTTGTTTGCCATAAAAACAATTTTATGTTCAAACTTCTCTTTTTGATTTATCTTATTATTTTATTATTCTCTCCCTCTGTCTCTCTCTCTCTGTGTGTCTCCAATTTCTTCATTTTATTGGGTGTTTCTCTAAGTTTATTCCACATAAGAATCACCTGAAAGGCTTGCAAAGCACAGATTGCTGAGTCCCATCCCCAGAGTTTCAGATTCAGTAGGTCTGGGATGATGTCCAAGAATTTGCATTTTTAACAAGCTCTCAGATGATGCTCATTCTGCTGATCAAGGGAATTGCTCTTTGAGAACCATGGTTTTATTTTAATGTGTTTGTATTTTAGTGCTAACTTGGAACAGGGCAGGAAAGAATATAGAGAAGAAACAGAAAAGGGAAGAGAAGGCAGGAAGGAATGTTGGGGTCCGCGTGTTTCCTAAACAAAGGCATGAACACACAAGACAACATAAGACAAGACAAACATGGCGGCCGCCTCGAATGGCGCGCTCTGCTTTATTTTATACCCTCGTTTTGTGGAATGTTGCCAAGTCACAAGACACATTGTTGTTTTTCTGACCTTTCCCTGACTTTCTGGATTTTTAAGATGTTTACACATAAACAAGCCCCCAACGCTCTGCTTCGTTTGCAAGAGCAGGACTTATCGGGAATGCCTCGTTTGGGAGCACGTAGTCCTCTACAAAGGAAGTATAAAGATACAATAAAAAAAGTTTAATAATTAAAGAGTCAGCTATATAGGCAGATCTAAATATAAAAATATCTGTCTTCCTTCTTATATTCTTCTCTTATATTCCTGTAATTGCCAGAAGCCCAGATCTATCCTTGTAGAAGCTGACATACATTTAGTAGCACAATCGCAGGCCTATAATAAACACCAGCTGAAGCTTCCTGACAAATCATATCGCCAGGGTTTTAATGATAGAAATTCAACTGTAGTTCCACACTGAGGCTACTGTAACCAACATAACAATGTGCCAGAGAGCCAACATCTGTGATGTCATTCCAATGCCAAAATAATAGATCAACTATAGTAGAAGATGCAGGCTGAATTGAATATCCCTGAAAATGGTACCACCCCATCCCATCCCATCCCGTATTTTCATACTGAAATTATTATTTCTACATGACCCTGTAGCTTACTTGATTTTTCCAGTTGTTTTGATGCTTTGACTGGGTCTTTCACAAGTTATTTTTCTTCTACTTCATGGGTCAGGGTTGCCCAAATACCCAGACCTTCTCTTACACCTTTCAGATCCTGCATAGGCAATCATTCCTTCTTTTTATTTTCCTTTCATTCCAACTATGTATTTTCCCTACATTTTCATAAGTGTAAAATGACATAATTGTGAAATAATGAAATGCATAATGCCCCTCTTATTTTCATCTATTTTCACAAAATGTTAAGAGAAAGAATTTACTGAGAACCATAGGAAACCTTTGATGCAAGTTTCACAAAGAACTTGTCAGTGCCTAGCTCATAGTAGATGCTTAAAAATATTTGTTGAAAGAATGATTAAATTAATACAGAATTAATACATTTCTTAGGCTTCATTACTGGATCCTCTTTAAATATAGGTGCTTCTTAGTTTGGCCAGACACTGTTTTCTTGGACAGTGACTTCAACTACCACTTATACACCGGAAGCTTTTAAATCCTTTATCTCCAGTTTTGAGGTTTTCCTTGATTTTTAAAATTGTGTGTGTTACTGTCTACTACATAATTCTAACTGGATGTAATCCAGGCATCTAGATTTTTAAAATCATGTCATTCCATAAATTTGTTCTTATGTTTGTTATAAGAACAAATATCTGCATCATCAACCAAAAAGTAGAAGCTTCTGTATTAACTTTGATTTCTTTTACTTTGACATCTAAGTGATCAGATTCTATAAATTCTGATTTTAGCTTCAAGAAATAAGCTTGTCTTTGCTTTGTGTGATGATTGCCAACATCTTATTTCAAACCTCAGTGTTTCCCTGTTGAACTATCATAACTACTTTCCTGGATACCATTCATTCCTCAATCTATCCATCTTCAAAATTAGTTGAGAAATTCTTCTCTAAAATGGAAATCTGCATATGATTCTCCTGTTTTTATTAGCTACTTAGAGTTCTGAAGTGCAATCTCTTTAGTACTGCAGATTGCTCATAATGTCCTACCAAACTACTATTCTAGGACCACCCTCTCCTCTCCCTTACATATATTTCCTTTTGTTTAAGGTATTTACTTTCATATTTATATTTATTTTATTCAATAATGCATTCATATACTTTCTAAAACTCAAATACTAACCTCAAAGTTTTCCAAAATATATAGTACTATCTTTTTCTCCTTCCTCATCTTGGCATCTGTTCCTCAAATGAACCTCCTTTAACTCTGAGTTATTTCTAAATAACATATTAATACTGATATTTCTTAATGTTTTTCTTTTTGTTTCTACTTCTAATTATATGGAAGATGATGATTTCTAATGTGTCTCTTTTCCACTCTCAAACCATTCCTACATTTTTTTCTCCTTTTATCCCCCCCCCATAAAGCTATGCCATAATTTTAGGTTAAAAAGTTAGTCAGTGTTTTCAATTTTTGTACCTTATAAACATTAGCCACAGCTGAGCTATAGAATCAGAAAGGTTAAAGCATTTATTCCCTAGCTATGATTAAATTTTCTTTCTTCAAATTTTTTATTTTCTATTGGGTTGTTTTGACGTTGTACCCCCTCAGTTTATAAGCTTTTAAAATGTTTAATTGACACATAATAATTATACATATTTATGGGGTACATTGTGATATTTCAATATATGTATACATTGTGTAATTATCAAATGAAGGTAATTAGCATATCCATCACCTCAAACATTTCTCTACGGTGAGATTATTCAGAATCTTCTCTTCTAGCTATTTTAAAATATACAATACATTGTTTTAACAATAGTCCCCCTACTATGCAATAGAACTTCAGAATTTATTCTCCCTCCCTCTATCCTCCCTAGCCTCTGGTAACCACAATTCTCCTCTCTACTTTTATGAGATCAACTTTTTTGGATTCCACATATAGGTGAGATCACACTTACTCCCTTGATTTTCTATGTACCTATCACTCATCCCCTCAAAATTTCCAGCAAAACTGTAACTATCTTCTCAATGTATTCATACTCTATCTGTTTTTATTTTCCTGGGGATGTGCCCTCAGAAGCTCACTGCTTTCTTTTACCTGTACTTGATTTTTTCTAGGTTTCAAAGAGAATGAACTGTCATTTTGGGGAATTCATTTTACCATCGTCTTGGGAATTTCCTCTGCTTCCCATCTGAGCTCCCATAAGAGTTTTAAAAATACATGTGTTCCCCATAACATTTTGGTTAACAATGAACCTCATGCACCATGGGGGTCCCATATAACTATAATGGAGCTGAAAATTTCATATCGCCTAGTGACATCTTGATGATCCTGACCCAGTGTAGGCTAGTTTTGTGTTCGTTTTTAATAACAAAGTTTAAAAAGTAAAGAAAAAATAATAAAAACATTTTAAATATAAAAAGCTTATAGAATAATGATATAAAGACAAATATTTTATATAACTATATGGTGTGTTTGTGTTTTATATTGTGTTATTACAAGAGAGTCAAAAAGTTTTCAAAATTTGAAATTTGATAAAGTAAAAATGTTATAGTAAGTTAAGGTGAATTTATTATAGAAGAAAGAAAAATGTTGTTTTATAAATTTAGTGTCACTTAAGTGTACAGTGTTTATAAAGTCTACCATAGTGTACGGTAATGTCCTAGGCCTTCATATTCACTCACTACTTACTGACTCACCCAGAACAACTTCCAGTTCTACAAGCTCCATTCACGGTAAATGCCTTATACAGGTGTACCATTTTTTATCTTTTATACTGTTTTTGTTTTGTTTTGTTTTTGTTTTTTTGAGACAGGGTATTGCTCTGTCACTTAGGCTGGAGAGAATTAGTGTGATCATGGCTCACAGCAGCCTTGATCTCCTGGGCTCAAGTGAGCCTCCATCTCAGCCTCTCAAGTAGCTAGGATTATAGACAAGTGCCACCATACTCAGCTAATTTGTGTTTAGTTTTAGTTATTTGGAGAGTAAGGGTTTCACTATAGTACCCAAGCTAGTATCAAACTCCTGGGCTCAAGCAATCTCTCCCACCACAGTTGCCCAATATACTATATTTTTATTGTGCCTTTTCTATGTTTAGATACACAAATACTTACCATTGTGTTACAATTGCCTACAATATTCAGGCAGTAATATTGCACAGGTTTGTAGCCTAGAAACAATAGGCATCTAGGTTTGTGTGAGTAAACTCTATGTTTACAAAAAGATGAAATTGCCTAACATCACATTTCTCAGAACATATCCCTGAGGCATAACTATGTTTCTATTTTAGTACTCATCACTTTATATTGTGGTTCTTGAGGTCCTTGTAGTCTGGAGAGTATTTGTTTATCAAACTTT
>NW_012101035.1:0-947 GCF_000951045.1 Mandrillus leucophaeus
ATTTGTAACATATCTATCCTATACTAGAAAGTTTTCTTTCTAGCATTTTTATTTTTATTTTGTTGCATGAATGTTAAAAAATTTAAATATGTTCAATTAATCCCCCCTGCTTCTGATAACAACCTCTGTTTTCTGCAGTGATTAGAAGTGTATGTTCTCCAGGTTGGGCAATATAGTGAGACTGTGTCTCCACAAACAATTAAAAAATTAGCCAGGCATGGTGACGCATGCCCGTAGTCACAGCTACTTGGGAGGCTGAGATGGGAGGACTGCTTGACCCCAGGAGATTGAGGTTGCAGTAAGCCATGATCGCACCACTGCAATCCAACCTGGGCAACAGAGCGAGATACTGTCTTTAAAAGAAAATAAAAATGCATGTTCTTTTTCGCATGTGAGATAGATAAACCACTCTTTCGTCTTTTGAAAAAGTGCTTTTACTTTTTGATACAGCTAGAATTTATTATACTGTTTGTTTCCGTGCATTTACGTATCTAACATGATTTTTGCTCCAGCCTGTTAGCCAACTATTTGGAAGACAATTTATTGTGTGGCTTTCCCTTGCCCTACAGGTTGGATTCTTTTTTCAGACTGTGATAACTCAAGACCGTATGATTTTGATCATTGTTGCAGTGTGCTCAGTTTTCCAAGTTTGCCGAGTTTACCCTTATTAACAATGAAAATGTTTTGATAATGTCATCAATTTATTTTTCACTATTGGTTCTCACAGGAATTTGTAACTGCAATAAATTTATGTATTAAACTTTTTTTTTTTTTTTGAGACAGAGTCTCACTCTGTTGCCCAGGCTGGAGTGCAGTGGCGTGATCTCGGCTCACCACAACCTCCACCTCCCAGGTTCGAGCAATTCTCCTGCCTCAGCCTCCCGAGTAGCTGAGACTACAGGCATGCGCCACCATGCCCGGCTAACTTTTGTATTTTTAGTAGAGAC
>NW_012101036.1:0-1176 GCF_000951045.1 Mandrillus leucophaeus
TTTATTTTATTTTTACTTTTAGACAGGGTCTCGCTCTGTTACTCAGGCTGGAGTACAGTGGCATGATCATAGCTCACTGCAACCTCGACCTCCTGTGCTCAAGCAATCCTCTCACACCTCAGCCTTCCAAGTAGCTGGGACTATAGATGCTTGCTACTGTGCCCACCTATTTTTTTTTTTTTTTGAGACAGAGGCGGGGTTTCACCATGTTGGTCAGGGTGGTCTCGAACTCCTGACCTCAGGTGATACACCCACCTCAGCCTCCCAAAGTGCTGGGATTACAGGCATGAGCCATGGCGCCCAGCCCCAGCTAATTTAAAAAAAAATTTTGTGTGTGTGCTAGGAGTGGTGGCTCACGCCTGTAATCTCAGCACTTTGGGAGGCCAAGGCAGGCAGATCACCTGAGGTCAGGAGTTTGAGACCAGCCTGGCCAATATGGTGAAACCTCTTCTCTACTAAAAATACAAATATTAGCTGGGTGTGGTGGCAGGCACCCGTAATCCCAGCTACTTCGGAGGCTGAAGCAGGAGAATTGCTTGAACCCAGGAGATAGAGGTTGCAGTGAACTGAGATCATGCCATTGCACTCCAGCCTGGGCAACAGTGAGACTTCGTGTCAAAAAAAAGAAAAAAAAAAGCGTGTGTGGAGACTGGGTCTTGCTATGTTGCCCAGAGCAGTCTCAAGTTCCGGGGCTCATGCGATCCTCCCGCCTCAACCTCCCAAAGTTCTGGGATTACAGGCATGAGCCACTGTGCCTGGCCCCCTCCTTATCTTTAAGAAATTCTCCCTGGACCTTAGAAGTCTCTTTAGTCACCACGCCGTTTCTGTGTTCCTCTCTTTCCCCATTTCATCACATCTGATCCATCAGCAAGTGCTGACGGCTCTGCTTCTGAGATGTACCAATCTGCCCACTGCTCACCATTCCAGCTGCCACTGTTCTGGTTCAGACAACACTAGGCTTGCTTGGTCCTTCTGCTTCCACTCTCACTCCATTACCCAACCCACCAGCTAGAGAGATCTTTAAATAATGTGAATCAGATCAAGTCCCTCCACCCTACTGCAAATCGTCCAGCAGCTTCTCACTGCATTTAGAATAAAAGCCAACAACTTTGAGAGGCCGAGGTGGGTGGATCACTGGAGGTCAGGAGTTCAAGACCAGCCTGGGCAACATAGCGA
>NW_012101037.1:0-1059 GCF_000951045.1 Mandrillus leucophaeus
GCTGGGCGCGGTGGCTCACGCCTGTAATCCCAGCTACTCAGGAGGCTGAGGCAGGAGAATGGCGTGAACCCGGGAGGCGGAGCTTGCAGTGAGCGGAGACCGTGCCACAGCGCTCTAGCCTGGGCGACAGAGCCAGACTCCATCTCAAAAAAAAAAAAAGAAAGTGATAGAGTCAGACCCTCACAGAACAAATACACCAAGGAGATGGAAGGGAAGAAATAAAGAAATCCAGGACCTGGAGGAGAGGGTGTGCCTGTTGCTGCACCCCAGGTCATCAGCGAGAGCTGCAGAAGTTCTCCAGTGATGCTGGGAGCACCAGAAGAACCGGCGATGCTGCGTTGCCAAGTGAGCAGAAGCTGGAGGAGTTGGAGGCAGAGGAACCAGGTAACTTCAACAGCCAAGTAGCGCAGAGGGGCCGAGAGTTCTTTGACAGCAACGGGAACTTCCTGTACGGAATCTGAGTCTGGGATTGGCTTGTGGAGATGCCTCGTGAAACACAGCTGGGTGAGTATTAATATATATGGAGCAGCCTGGATTTCTGCATATGGATGAGTCCCCTTGGAACAGGAAGAAGTGATGAGCCTGGACTGTGGGAGGAAAGAGCTGCGTGGATAGCTTCAGACTTCCTGGAGCAGTGCTCCCAGTCTGACCTCTGTAGATCTGCGGCACTCACTCTTCTTGCTTGGGCTCTCTGTATGTTGAAAACCAGGCCGTGTTGCATGTGTTGTTACAATTTTTTGTGACTCTTGTAATATATGTTTGAGAGGAAGTGAAAAGTTTGTCTTCCGAGCTCGTTTCCTTCTTGATCGGTGAACACTAACAGTTTTGGGACAACTTAGTTGATTGGTTTTCCTTACAAGCGAAATAAAGGAAAATGTAGCAGTCAAAATAAATAAACAAAAAGGAAAAAAGGAAGAAACTCATTTTTTAAGTTTAGCCTCATTTAAAATATATTATTGATGAACTTAAGTGCTTGATGGTATATACATATATATGTGTGTGTGTGTATATATATACACATATATATACACACACACACACACACATATATATATATAT
>NW_012101038.1:0-1499 GCF_000951045.1 Mandrillus leucophaeus
AAAAATACAAAAAACTAGCCAGGCGAGGTGGCGGGTGCCTGTAGTCCCAGCTACTCGGGAGGCTGAGGCAGGAAAATGGCGTGACCCTGAGAGGATGAGCTTGCAGTGAGCTGAGATCCGGTCACTGCACTCCAGCCTGGGTGACAGAGCAAGACTCCGTCTCAAAAAAAAAAAAAAAAAAAAAAATTATTTTAAAAAATAGTTTTTATTGATGATGTGTTTATATGTGTTGCAACTATACAGGTCTTCAAAATCAATACGAAATGATTTTGACCCTGTGAAAGTTGGGGACATTACTAAGAAGGATCTGTCATGGATGATAAACATGAAGGCAACTCAAGAATTACTAGGACCTAGGTCCAGGGATGCTGGCAGTCATTAGTTATGTGATACTCAGGAGACCAAGTTCTTTCCAAATCCAAAGGAGTGGTCTAGAGTTGATACAGAAAAAAACTACTTCAGTAAGAAATGTTCAGCAAAGAGCTCATTTTAGGTGTATGACTCAACTTCTGTAGCCAGTTCTCCCTCTTTTTTTTTTTTTAAGCTAGTGATTATTCCCCAGGCAGACAGAATCCTACCTCAGCTTTGATCATTTCCTTGAACAACACCTCAACTTTGCACTAATCCTTTTATCTCCGTCTTTTAACTCTAAAATAGAGTTAAAAAGGTGTGAGCCACTTTTTTTCTAACCACAGGCACTTCTATATACTCCTCTAACCAGTGGGCACTTATGCCAGTATTTACTCATACTAATCTTACTGATTTAGAATTTACTTTTTTCTTTTTTTTTTTTTTTTTTTGAGACACGGTCTCACTTTGTCACCCAGGCTGGAGTGTAGTGGTATGATCATGGCTCACTGCAGCCTCAACCTTCTGGGCTCAAGTGATTCTTGTGCCTCAGCCCCCCAGGTAACTGGGTCTACAGGTGGATATCACCACACCTGGCTCATTTTTGTATTTTTTTGTAGAGATGGGGTTTTGCCATGTTGCCCAGGCTGGTCTTAAACTCCTGAGCTCAAGCAATCTGCCCGGCTTGGCCTTCTAAAGTGCTGGGATTACAGGTATGAGCCACTGTGCCCAACCTAGAATCTACTTTCGCCTTTCTGAAAGTGCAGTTCCAGTAAATGAATGGAACTTTTTATCTTGATTTGAGAGCTCTTGGATATGGATGTTCCTGTTTTTATTAATACATCTTGGATCTGATCAACTGTAGTACTGGAGGCATATGAAATAGCATCCAAAATTTGGATGAAATTAAGGCATAGACTGAATATGATATTTGGATTATAAGTTTCCTACCTCTTCTTTTGGGCATGTGATTTATAAGAGGGTTGTTTGTTTGTTTGTTTTTTGCCCAGGCTGGAGTGCAGTGCATGATCTTGGCTCACTGCAGCCTCCACCCCCTGGGTTCAAGTGATTCTCCTGCCTCCACCACCTGAAGAGCTAGGATTACAGGCATGCGCCGCCATGCCCAGCTAATTTTTTTTTTTTTTTTTTTT
>NW_012101039.1:0-1221 GCF_000951045.1 Mandrillus leucophaeus
CAGGAGATCGAGACCACCCTGGCCAAATATAGTGAAACCCCGTCTCTACTAAAATACAAAAAAAATTAGCCGGGTGTGGTGGCCCGTGCCTGTAGTCCCAGCTACTTGGGAGGCTAAGGCAGGGGAATTGCTTGAACCAGGAGGCAGAGGTTGCAGTGAGCCGAGATCGTGCCACTGCACTCCAGCCGGCAACAGAGCGAGACTCCATCTCAAAAAAATAAATAAATAAAATTAGCTGGGCGTGGTGGCACATGTCCGTAATCTCAGCTACTTGGGAGGCTGAGGCATGAGAATCTCTTGAACCTGGGAGGTGGAGGTTGCAGTGAGCCAAGATTGCACCACTGCACTGCAGCCTGGGCGACAGAGTGAGACTCTGTCTCAAAAAAATTAAAATAAAAACAGCCAGGCACGGTGGCTCACGCCCGTAATCCCAGCACTTTGGGAGGCCAAGGCTGGTGGATCACCTGAGGTCAGGAGTTTTAGACCAGCCTGGCCAACATGGTGAAACCCCGTCTCTACTAATAATACAAAAATTATCTGGGCAGGGTGGCACATGCCTGCAATCCCAGTTACTCAGGAGGCTGAGGCAGAAGAATCACTTGAACCCAGGTGGTGGTGGCTGCAGCGAGCTGAGATGGCACCACTGCACTCCAGCCTGGGCAACAAGAGCAAAACTCTGTCTCCAATAAAAATAAAAAATAAAAACAGCTCCAGATCTACAACTGGCTTGTTTGTTCAATTTGGTTTTAAAGTCAGTAAAATCCATCCATTCAAAGTGCTCAATGTATTTCAACAAGTGTGTGCAGTAAGCATCACCACAATCAAGTCACAGAACAATTCTTGGCTGGGTGTGGTGGCTCACGCTTATAATCCTAGCATTTGGGAGGCCAACGCGGGCAGATCACTTGAGCTCAGGAGTTTTGAGATCAGCCTGCACAACACAGCAAAACCCTATATCTACAAATAATACAAAAATTAGCCAAGCGTGGTGGTATGCGCCTGCAGTCCCAGCTACTTGGGAGGGTGAGGCAGGAGGATAGCCTGAGCCTGGAAGGTGGAGGGTGCAGTAAGCTGAGATCGTGCCAGTGACCTCCAGTGACAGAGAGAGACTCTCAAAAAAAAATTTCTTTGCTTTACTTATTTATAAATATGAAATGTTTCTTTTTTTTTTTTTTTGAGACGGAGTCTCGCTCTGTCACCCAGGCTGGAGTGCAGTGGCCG
>NW_012101041.1:0-2162 GCF_000951045.1 Mandrillus leucophaeus
GTCTCAAGAGCCGAGCTCCCGGTCGAATAAACCCCTTCCTTCTGTAACTCAGTGTCTGAGGAGTTTTGTCTGCCGCTCGTCCTGCTACATTTCTTGGTTCCCTAGTAAAGGTATAACCAACAAAAATTTCTAACCTTTATGTTCAGCTGTTCTAAAACATTCACAAAAATCAACCTTGTATTAAAGTATAAGTACATCATCAATTAATTTACCAAAGTAGAAATAGTATAAATGGCATTATGTGATCATCACATAAGGAAACCAGAAATTAATAGTTTTATTATAGAGCAAAGGAAATTAATAAACATGTGAAAATGCACCATCCGGAAATAATGATAGCAACAGCAATAATATTAATAATAAACCATCTTAAAATCTTAGGTTGGAGACAATTAAAATAAAGTCAAAACATATTTAGAGACTTTCTTCGTCTCAGTTGGGTTTGTGAATTTATACAAGGAAATGTAAGTAAAACAATAAAAATAAATGCCTAGTCTTTAGAAATGGATCTATAAGTGCTGGTTTTTAATCACAAACTGATGATGATATTGATTAGCATTATTATGAAAGAGTTGACAATGCTTTATAAATTTTGCATTGGTAGCTCTTTGGACAATTTTGATCACTTTTAGGCATCAAAAGTATTCGATAATTTTTTTTCAGAATCTAGAATGTGCTTAGGAACTAAGAGTCCAGTACACTGAGTGGCCAGTTGTTGAATAACAACATGTGTGAGACAAACAAAGTATCAGGGTAAATTAGAATTTCCTCCTTCTTAGTGTTGTAACTACCTAATCAAAATATTTTTCAATTATACATACATATCATTTCATACATGAATCAATGTATTAAGTGAACTCCATGAGAGCAAATCAAGTTCATTTTTATTTATTTGTTTTTCTAGAGAAAGGATCTCACAATGTTGCCCAGGCTAGAGTGTACTGGCTATTCACAGGCATGATCATTGCACGCTACAGCTCTGAACTCCTGGACTCAAATGATTCTCCTGTCTCAGCCTCCTGAGTAGCTTGGACTACAAAAATGTGCTACATTTAATATTTTTATATCTAACCATTAACCTAGCAACCAATTGGTAGGAAAGAAATGTTAAATGTATAAAGAATATTGAGTAACAAATTGTAGTAACAAAAAATAATTCTATGGAGTTGTTTGCTGTCCCTAAAAATTAGATTCACTTTTATTTTTACTATTGGTTTTACCCACATAGGATTTCTGCAAGAAAATTATATGTAGGTAAAAGTGGGAGAGTAATCACCAGAGTATAATGCAAAAAGACATGGATCTCCAGCTTCCCAGCTCTTGCTTTCACCACAGTGAAGATAGTGAGCCAGGAAGATTTAGAGGGGCAGTCACCTTCGTGTTTACTTTTCCTGATCTATTCACACCACCTAGAACAGTGTAAGGCATCTAACAAGAGCTTGTTCTTATTTACTAATAAGAGCAAATGAAAAAAGAAATAAATGTTGACATTGATGCATGCATTCCAGTTCGCAGGTTTCAAATAGGGTGATGTGTCATTTAACCTTTTACATAAGATACAAACTTCATAATTAACCCTAGTTTGAAAACATCTAACTAATAGTTAAACACCCAACTAATAGCCATGTAACTAACATAGTGAAAATTTGCATTAAAACCATAATTAAATTTTGTTTTCATTCCTTCTTGTCTGGTTAAATTGCTCTTCTCCTTTATGGTTAGTAACTTCTCCATGTTTTGCCTCTTAACCTGCCCCCAAATGCCCCTTGATGATGGGGCCTCTGTTCATATCTTTGGTTTCTGTCTTAGCCTGTTCTCACACTGCTATAAAGACATACCCAGACTGGGCAATTTATAAAACAAAGATATTTAAATGACTCACAGTTCTGCATGGTTAGGGAAGTCTCAGAAAACTTACAATTATGGTGGAAGGGGAGAGAGAAGCAAAGGCACATCTTACATGGAGGCAGCCTAGAGAGTGAGAGTGAACAAGTGAAAGGGGAACAGCTCCTTATAAAATCATCAGATCTCATAAGAATTCATTCCCTATCATGAGAATAGCATGGGAGAAACTACCCCCATGATCAAATCACTTCCCATCACGTCCTGCCCTCAATAAGTGGGGATTATGGGGACTACAATTTCAGATAAGATTTGGGTGG
>NW_012101042.1:0-1036 GCF_000951045.1 Mandrillus leucophaeus
AATTAATTAAACTACTTAATAAAATGAAATGTAGTCTTAGGACTTTGGAAGGCCAAGATGGGTTGATCACTTGATCCCAGGAGTTCACCACCAGCTTGGGCAACATGGGAAAACTCTATCTCTACAAAAAAATACAAAAAAGCTAGTTGGGCGTGATGGGAAATACTTGTAAATCCACTACTTGAGAAGCTGAAATGAGAAGATCATCTAAGTTTGGGAGGTTCTGGTAGCAGTGAGGCCTGCAAATCAGTCTCGTTGACTGAATGAGACCCTAGTTGAAATATAAATGAGGCCTGGCACGTTGGCTCGTGCCTGTAATCCCAGCACTTTGAGAGGCCAAGGCAGGCAGATCATGAGGTCGAGTTCGAGACCAGCCTGGCCAATAAGGTGAAACCCCCCGTCTCGACTGAAAATACAAAAATCAGCCAGACGTTGTGGCACATGCCTATAGTCCCAGAGACTTGGGAGGCTGTGGCAGAAGAATTGCTTGAACCTGGGAGGCAGAGGTTGCAGTGAGCTGAGATCATGCCCATGCTCCAGCCTGGGTGACAGAGTGAGACTCCATCTCAAAAAAAACCTACACTGAAAAAACACACTAATATGAAACTACAAAACAATAATAAAAAAAAGTTTACTCTCATAAAACCTGGTACGCAACATTGATGTATCATTAAAAAAAAATTTGTCAGGCTGGGCGCAGTGGCTCACACCTGTAATCTCAGCACTATGGGAGGGTGAGGAGGATGGATCACCTAAGGTCAGGAGTTTAAGACCAGCCTGGCCAATGTGGTGAAATCCTATCTCATATAAAAATATAAAAATTAGTTGGGTGTGGTGACACATGCCTGTAATTCCAGTTACTTGGGAGGCTGAAGCATAAGAACTGCTTGAAGGCCGGGCGCGGTGGCTCAAGCCTGTAATCCCAGCACTTTGGGAGGCCGAGGCGGGCAGATCACGAGCTCAGGAGATCAAGACCACCCTGGCTAACACGGTGAAACCCCGTCGCTACTAAAAAATACAAAAAAACTAGCCGGGC
>NW_012101043.1:0-672 GCF_000951045.1 Mandrillus leucophaeus
TCCCATTAAGCTACCAATGAGTTTCTTCACAAAATTGGAAAAAAACTACTTTAAAGTTCATATGGAACCAAAAAAGAACCCACATTGCCAAGACACTCCGAAGCCCAAAGAACAAAGCTGGAGGCATATGCTACCTGACTTCAAACTATAATACAAGGCTACAGTAACCAAAACAGCATGGTACTGTTACCAAAACAGAGATATAGATCAATGGAACAAAACAGAGTCCTCAGAAATAATACCACACATCCACAACCATCTGATCTTTGACAAACCTGACAAAAACAAGAAATGGGGAAAGGATTCTCTATTTAATAAATGGTGCCGGGAAAACTGGCTAGTCATATGTAGAAAGCTGAAACTGGATCCCTTCTTGCACCTTATACAAAAGTTAATTCAAGATGGATTTAAGGCTTAAATGTTAGACCTAAAACCATAAAAACCCTAGAAGAAAACCAAGGCAATACCATTCAGGACATAGGCATGGCAAGGGCTTCATGACTAAAACTCCAAAAGCAATGGCAACAAAAGCCAAAATTGACAAATGGGATCCAATTAAACTAAAGAGCTTCTGCACAGCAAAAGAAACTACCACCAGAGTGAACAAGCAACCCACAGAATGGGAGGAAATTTTAGCAATCTACTCATCTGACAAAGGGCTAATATCCAGAA
>NW_012101043.1:6615-10229 GCF_000951045.1 Mandrillus leucophaeus
CAATGAGATCACTTGGACACAGGAAGGGGAACATCACACACTGGGGCCTGTTGTGGGGTGGGGGGAGGAGGGAGGGGAAAGGGATAGCATTAGGAGATATATGTAATGTAAATGATGAGTTAATGGGTGCAGCACACCAACATGACACATGTATACATATGTAACAAACCTGCACGTTGTGCACATGTACCCTAAAACTTAAAGTACATAAAAAAAGAAATAAAGAATGAAAATTTAAAAAAAGAAAAATAAATGGGCTATCAAGCCATGAAAAGTCATTGAGGAACTTTAAATGTGTATTGCTAAGAGAAAAAAAGCTGTCTGAAAAGCCTATATACTATGTGATCCCAGCTACATGACATTCTGGAAAAAGCAACACTATTGAAATAATAAAATGACCACTAGTGGTTTCCAGGGATTCAGAGAAGGAGGTGAGGGAAAAATAAGTGGGGCCCAAGGCACTTTTAGGACAGTGAAACTATTCTGTATAATACTGTAATTGTGACATATGATATTATGCAGTTCTGAAAATATGTAGTATGAACACAAATGTAAAATACATGGACTTAGGCTAATAATAATGTGTCAACATTGATTTAACAAATAAAGAATGCACTGCAATAATTGAGAATGTTAATAATAGGAAAAACTGTGCAGGATAGGGAGGCCACAAGGGAATTTGATATTTTCTGTACATTTTTTTCTGTGAAACTAATATGCTCTAAAAATAAAGTCTACTGAAGAAAAACAAAAAGAAAATAAGATTATCATAGACATGATATATAGAGATACAGGCCAAGCACAGTATGATTCCATTTATATAATGATCAAGGAAAGGTCAAAATGATGGTGGTAGAAGTCAGGACAGAAGTTATATTTAGAAATATAACACCTGAGAGGCAGTACAATGAAGCCCTACAGGGCTCTCATAATATTGAAGCTATTTATTAGGTATGTTCAATTTGTAACACTTTCATTAAGCTAAACCCTTATGATTTAGGTGCCATTTAGTGTATACATTACGTTTAAGGATATTTACTTTAGTTAAAATAATTAGAGTTCCTCTTTGGGGAATAGTGAGCTAGAAATTTTCAGTCAACCCACAGACTAGTAATAACTAGAACAACTACACAAAATATTGGAAAAAAAATCAGACTGAAGGCATCAGACTTTAACAAAGAATTAGGATTCAGGAAAGTCAAGTAACCTGGGATGTTGTCCTGGTATTTGGGAGTAATTACCTCCCAAGGAGAATCTGACAATTCTGGAAGATATTACCAAAATGTCAAGAGGTTGAGACACATGGAGGTAAAGGGCAAATATATAGATCATGAACCACTGAAGAGTGATCAGGCTGGTGAACTTCCCAAGCTTTGATAGACATGATATATAGAGATACAGGCCAAGCACAGTATGATTCCATTTATATAATGATCAAGGAAAGGTCAAAATGATGGTGGTAGAAGTCAGGACAGAAGTTATATTTAGAAATATAACACCTGAGAGGCAGTACAATGAAGCCCTACAGGGCTCTCATAATATTGAAGCTATTTATTAGGTATGTTCAATTTGTAACACTTTCATTAAGCTAAACCCTTATGATTTATGTGCCATTTAGTGTATACATTACGTTTAAGGATATTTACTTTAGTTAAAATAATTAGAGTTCCTCTTTGGGGAATAGTGAGCTAGAAATTTTCAGTCAACCCACAGACTAGTAATAACTAGAACAACTACACAAAATATTGGAAAAAAAATCAGACTGAAGGCATCAGACTTTAACAAAGAATTGGGATTCAGGAAAGTCAAGTAACCTGGGATGTTGTCCTGGTATTTGGGAGTAATTACCTCCCAAGGAGAATCTGACAATTCTGGAAGATATTACCAAAATGTCAAGAGGTTGAGACACATGGAGGTAAAGGGCAAATATATAGATCATGAACCACTGAAGAGTGATCAGGCTGGTGAACTTCCCAAGCTTTGAATTGACATTTTAAAGGGGATATATATAGGAACAAGATTAAACAAAAAAAAAATCAACTTTCACAGGAGCCAAACTCAGTTTCAAACAGCCTTAAACCCTGGTAAACTTGAGCCAAGACCTCATTTAATATTCCATCTCCATAAGTCCCTACTCTGAAAAGTAGATCTTAGCGGCATTTTAGGTCTCCTGGGATCTGAACAGGTTAATAGACAGTATATCTTATGATCCCTAGAAGGCCTGGGTATTTTTCTTTATCCAGTACACAGATACCTTAGTAGATGGCAAATTTCTCTAGGGAAATATTGTAACAAGATTCTCAGGATATAATTGTGGCCATGCTGTTTCGTCTTTCCTCAAAATTCCCCATCTACTCTCACAATCAAGGGGTTTGGGTTTGGGAATTGGTGTTGAATTGGCAATTGGGTGGGAGGACGTGAATTAAAACACTAGTAACTTACTTTTACCTGTTTGTAAGACATGAAATAAATGTCAAACAACTTTAGTTGTCTGCTCATCTGCTTCATTGCTAGAAATCCTTTATGCATCAGCCATTTCTACAGATCTCTGCAGGACAAAACTCCTCTCATTACTCTGAACTTCAGGTTTATATTGGTTATTTCCCGTATCTTCTCCCTGACAGTTTCATGTAACCTCTTGCCTTCCATCCTCTAGAATACTATTACTCTTATTGATAGCAGTGAGCTCAATTTCTCTGTAGCATCATCACCATCACCTCTAGTTTACTAATGACAGTTTCTACAGAACTCTTCAAAGATGTTTATATTCTCATCACCAATGCATTTATTGATGCATTTATTAATACATTGGTGGATGATTATTTTCTAGGTCTCCTATGTAATGGTGGTTAGGGATTAGCCAAGGAGGCTGTCCAAATAATTCACTCCAACACATACATTTCTCTGAACCTTTGAATTAATTCCTTTACAGTGAGTTAAAAGATGTGGCATTTCCAACTTATTAACCATAAATCAAGTTTAGTTTAGGTTTTCTTTAGTCTATTAACTAGCAAAATATTAATGCCACTTTTGGATGCATGAACCAATATATTAAATTCTGAAGCCCAAGGGAATACTCCCATAGCAATGAATTTGATTGAATTCCAATTTATGTTTCTTCTCCCTTGGCTAAAATCTTACAATTCTTTCCTAAATATACTCTCTTAAGTCCCACAGATACAAATTGGAAGGCATATTATTATTATTATTTATTATCATTTTTTCAGTTTGTCTGTTCTCAGAGCCAACCTTGTACCTCTCTATCCGATTACACTGTGATCTAGTTCTTGTTGTAGGCCTAGAAACAAAGTTAAGTGACCGGGCAATTATTTCAGGTGCAACCCCGAGTCTTTTATGTAGAGGACGGTTGATTACCTTAGATGTGGTGTGTGTGCCTGTGTGTGTGTGTGTGTGTGGTGGGGGGGCGGTAAGGGTAATTTAAAAGAAATGGGTCTTCAAGATCTCAGCCTCACATGGATCTGCTGAAAAATGTCCATTTTAATGTCTCAGAGTGTTACTTCTTATTGAGAAGAAGAGCGCTGGTCAGGCTGATATTTGAAAGCTAAATGAATCAGTTTGTGTGCTTCATCTGTAACCATGGCTGCCCTAAAACC
>NW_012101043.1:10664-22271 GCF_000951045.1 Mandrillus leucophaeus
AAAAAAAAAAAAAAAGATATTAAATGCTGGGATGAACATTTACCCCAACAAGGAAGTTATCCGTGTATTCATTAGATATACAAGCAACCCAATCCAAGAATCCCGTTTTCAGGAATTTTTTTTGTAAGTCACTCTTGCTCCTAATCACTGCTTCAGCCAAGGTCCACTAGAAAATAAATAACACATCAGAATATGGGAAATGAAGAGACAGGAAAATACCATAGACAATGGAATAATCTGGGATTAGCAGCATCCCAGTTTTTATATCTTCTATATTTACACCCTGTTACTGTGATCCATATAGGTCAGACTTCTGAGGAAGGAAGCTGGGTGAAGAATGGTAAAGAGTAGATCTGGACTGAATATGTACATACTGAACATCAGCATAATATTGACTAAAAAGTCTGACAAAAAATAGTACAATAAAAGAAAATTTCAAGCCAATCTCTTGACCATGGGTGCTGTGAAAATCAAGCAGAGGTTTTAAGAACTATGGCACAGCTCTACCATCCCGTTTTTTCTCCCTTAGTGAGAACAGCATGCTATTCTCTTAAGGACTGTTTCTTCAGTCTTAATCACAGAATAAAAAAAGAAGAACTGTTTGAGGGCGAATACCCACATACAACTTGTTTAGGAAACAGAGCTTTGTGGTTCTAAGCCATTTAGAGTTTAGCATTATTTGCTATTGGAGAATAACCTAACAAAGGCTGACTAATAAAGATGTAAAAATTAAATAACTAAAGGCTTACAAAACCCAAAGGAATGTAGTGTAGATGTATTAAAATCTGATATACTAGGTTTTATAACAAAATTACCAATGATAGAGGGGTTCGGTTTATAATGCATGAATTTTAATTCATTAGGAAGCCACCAGTATATATATACACATACTCGGAACTACAGAAAGAAATACAAAAATCTACAATCATTTGGGAGGTTTAACAAATCTTTTAAAATAATACCATTGTCTATACATAAATAATATATTTTTGACTATATATTTCCTTCTAAGTACTATTTTAGTTAACTATCACAAATTTTCATGTACAGTATTTAAAGATATTTTCCTGTGAATAAATTATTTCTTTTTAAACTATTATTTACAAGTGTGCTTTCTAAGTTTCAAACATATGGGGATTTTCTTTTTTTATTATACTTTAAGTTCGGGGGTACATGTGCAGAATGTGCAGTTTTGTTACATAGGTAGGCATGTGCCATAGTGGTTTGCTGCACCCATCAACCTGTTACCTACATTAGGTATTTCTTTTAATGCTATCCCTCCCCTAGCCCCCCACACCTCGACGGGCCCCAGTGTGTGATGTTCCCCTCCCTGTGTCCGTGTGTTCTCATTGTTCAACTCCCACTTATGAGTGAGAACATGTGGTGTTTGGTTTTCTGTTCTTGTGTTAGTTTGCTGAGAATTATGGTTTCCAGCTTCATCCATATCCCTGCAAAGGACATGAACTCATCCTTTCTTATGGCTGCAGAGTATTCCATGGTTTATACAAACATATCAGGATTTTCTAATATATTCTACCCATTTTGTATGCAATAAATATTTATTGCTTGTCATGTACCATGCACCCTTCCAGCTCTAGACCTGCATCAGTGAACAAAATTAATAAATATCCCCACAAATATATTTATGGCTACATATTTCTAAGTACTTCGTTTTCAACATAGAAAGGAAGAAAGACTAAAAACTGCATGTAGAGCCTTAAAGTTATATAGGACTTGAATAGTTAAAATAGAAAACAAACTTACCATACAGATACCAACAAAACCAAAAATTTGTTCTTTTTAAAAAAACTGAAAAAATTGACAAATCTCTAGTGAGAGTGATTAGTGAAAGAAAAGCCCAATATACATTATCAGAAATGATAAAAGAGCTATAACTACCAATGCTGCAGAAAATAACAAGGTTATAAGGACATACTGTAAAGGATATTATACATAGCTATGTATAATTTGGATGAAAACAAATGAATTGTTAATAAAATAAACCATAGCATGATTTATTCTGGAAGAAAGTGGGGACTTATACAAACATTGAACAACTGAATTATTTGTAAACTTTTCAATAAAGAAATATCCAGTCCCCAATGGCTTCAACAAAGATAATAAAATTTCAGTGATTCACAAATTCTTCAGAGAATATAAAAGAAAAATCCCAAGTCATTTTATGAGGCCAGAAAAACCTTGATTTAAAACCCTAATGAGAATTGTTAAGAGACATAAAAATTTCATACCAATATTCATTCATAAGTACACACAACGTACACACACACACACACACACACACAAATATGGCATATCTAAATTGTCTCAGTCTGAGTAAGTGTGGGTGTGTGTGAGTGCACCCTGTGATGGAATGGTGCTCTGCTCAGGCTTGGCTCCTGCTTTGTGCTTCAGCTTTCCAGAACCCCGAGCTGAAATAAACGAGTTGGAAAGTGAATGAATAAATACAAATTATTTCAAGATAAAAAATTTAAAATTATACAATAATGATATAAATGCATGACGATAAAAGATGTGATCTGAAAGTGTTCAGCGAGCCTGCCATATTTGTGATTGTTTTGAACTGCCTGGCGGTAGGAGGTGCTCCTTACGATGTTCTCTTTGCAAGCATTTATTCCTTAATTTAACCTCCACAACTATGATCACCATTACTTATTGATTCTCTTAAAATTGGGTAAACAATTATCATGGTTTTATCAATCTTTTGCAAATGTATGGATAGCTCAGATTTATTACAACATTTATTGTAATATTATTATTACAGTAAATGAAGACTTACTATACAAAGGTGATTTTGGAGGGTTCATTAATTTCACCATTATCTTGTTCTGTCTTTTTTACTCCCTCTTCCACTTCAGCTATCTTTTGTTTTTAAGTAGCAAGTCCCCCTTGGACACTCTAGGGTTGGGGAGACATTGTGAATAACATTGGCCATCACTTGTTGACCTAATATGTGTAAGGAAATTACTTAAAACTTTACACAAATCTTCATGATCAGAAAACAAAAGAAAAATATTATGTCAATTGTGAGGTAATAAATGGCATGTGTGAAAGTCAGGATAGAAGTCCTGGGTCCCCCATCACAGTGTTCATTGGAGCAATGGATTTCTTGATCTGGATAGCTCTCACATCAGGACCTACAAGACTTCCCCCTGGGCAGGGTTTGCAATACTTGCCCAGATCATGGGTTGAGTGAGATATCAGGGACGTTTATGAGTTTTGTCTGGGCATAGAACCAAGTGGCCTAAGTACTAAGCTTGCCTGCCACCAAGCAGCTGTGTGGTACATTGGACAAGCTATATTACCACTCTAGCCTTGGTTTTCTTCTCTGTGAAATAGAGATTACATAAAGACCTTTGATATCTTTGAGATTCTAAGACATTCCTGGATAAGATATCTGACTAGATAGTGTATGCTTGGGGAGAAATAGAAGAAAAGGTTGAATCCAAGGAATGGCTACAGGGAAAGACCAAGTGGATTTACCTAGACAGGGAGTTGAGAGACGATACAAAAGTATCCTGCCTCCTGCATACTTTGCCTGGATCTGTGCGCTAGCATACAACCAATTTCCATATGACAGATCCTGAGACCCTCAGGGCTGCAAAAAGCCTTATAACCATCTAATACTACTTTTGCTAGCCTTTAGAGGTTTGTTCATCAGAATCAGCCAATTTCTGCACAGGAGAACACAGGAAAAATAGAAATAGAGTGTCTAACTGGTTATGCAGAACTAGTGTCCTATATTTGATCAGCACTAATATTATTGGCTCTTCAATTTTTTTTTTATTTTAAGTTTTGGGAATATCCAAGATAGTGAAAATTGCTGAGAAAGTAACATTTTTGATTTTTCTCTTTTGGTTCCTTCAAGTTCAATGCACCATAGCAATTAGGAAGTATTAGCATTGGTTCTAGTAAGGGGTTAGGATACATTACTGCAGGTTAGAGATGTTCTGTAAGCAAAACACCCTGAGCCAATAGGGAGAAAGAATTAACCCAAGGTCAGCACGAAACAGGGACAGAGAAAGGTTTAACAATCTGGACTGAGGTCCATACAAATAAATAAAAAATGCAGTAAATCCTGACACAGGTATCAAAACAAAGAAACAGCCAAGCTAGAAGCAAATGCATCATTTTGTTATGCAGAATGAAGTGAAATGGGTAAGAATATAATTTTAACATTTGTGTTATACTTAATATAAGAACCAAAGAAACAAGACCAGAAAAAGTCCTTTGCTGTGGGAAACGTGCATTGACATTCATTCACTGCAGATTTAGTTTCAGAAGCTACAAAATGGGAGACAGAAGATCAAGCACCCACGTAGGAGGAGGAGTCAGTGCCCAGTCAGTGCCAAGTGAAGTGTGCCTGGGAACAACATGGCCATAAACAGCACCAGGCAGTTTAAACTGTGTAATCAAGAAAAGCACCAGGTTTCCCAGTTGGTGACAGACTCCAAAATCCATTCACTTTACACTTAGGGTGCATAATGCAGTTCACATTAATGACTACAAAAATAAAACATTTAAAATAAATAAATATATTAAGAAGACAATAAACTTTCTGTGTACTCTTACCACCCAGATATCAATCATTTTTATTAACATGTTCACATATATTTCTGACTTTTCTATGTGCACGCTGTGGAGAAAAGAGTTTTATGGCAGGCCTGAACTGCTATTCTTAGGAAAGCCTGCTTGCAAGATTGGCCATTGGCTAGCATCTGAAAACTTGGCTGGCAAGCAGTTCCTTATACAAAACTTTCCCTAATTGATAAGGTGGCTCACTGTCCCTCTCGGTTTGTACAAAGAATGCAGAATTTTGGTACATGCTAGGTGGAGGTTGCCAATGTGACCAATTCTGAATGAAGTCCTCAGACACTGCATTTCTAATGGGTTTTCCTGGGTAGAAACATAACCTAGATATTGCTGCATTTTTGTTGCTGGGGAAGGATGCACTATGACTCCTATGGGGAGAGGTAGCACGAGAAGTCTGCAGGTAGATTCCTGCAGACACTGCCTGTATCTTATGATTTGACTGTGTGGTGAATTCTCATTAAACTCCTGTAATCAATATTAGCTGTGAAGACAATCCTATTGTGAGTCTTGAGTCCTGGTAGTAAAGCTTTGAATGTGGGGTTGGTCTTGGGACCTCCCCCACAAAACAAACACATGTAATATTTTTAAAAGAAGAGATCATATTATCTGCAGCATTTTCTACCTTTTTATATAGAATACATAGTAAATATGTTTCTACATCAATAAATATAAACCTATAATAATATCATAAATTATTGCATAGCATTATAGTTAGCATTGGACTTTTAAGTTTTGCACATTTTACCACACTGTGACTTAAAAAAACACCTTGCAATATAGCAGCACTTAATCCTCATTCATTATTACTTCTGAGGAAATTTAAAAAATAGTAATTCTGGGTCTACATACATTTTTATAATTTTTGATACATATTGGAAACTGGCCTTGAGAAAGCATGTGCCAGTGTCCACATAAAGATAATGTGTAATCAAAAATCTCATTTCCCATTTCCAGAACAATAAAATCATTGTTTTTTAAAAATTTGATTGAAGCAGTAGAGTAATAATTCTTTGTTTTAAATTGCATTACTTCAATTGTTTACACAATTGGACAGTTTTCAAAATTCTTCTAAAAATTGACTATGATTTCTTCTTGCTTACTTATATTTTTCATTTAAAAATTATTTGGCTTTACTTTTACAATATTTACATTTCTTTTTATATTAAAGAAGTAACTATTTATCTTTCATAACTGTTTAAAATATTTTTTACTCCTTTTTAAGTTTTATTTAACAGCCACTTCATATTGTTATAAAAATAATTTACACGTTCAAATCTTTTCCTTCATGCTTACAACTTCTATTTTCATGTTTATAGAGTTTGTCTATGTTTAGAGAACTCTCCAACATTAGATGAATTTACCTAAATTTGCTTTTAAACTCACTATAATTTTGAAAATATGGTAATATCTGATCTATTTTATTTTAGATTATATTACAAACATAATCTAATTGGCATCCTTTAGTATTAAACAATGTGCATACTCCTATTTCTTTAAAAAATAACCTTTCCTCACCAATTGAATATTACTTTTGAGTATTGCATTCTGTGCTTTGATTTGTGTGTCTAGTTTGCTCTAATAGCACATTGGTCGAGTAGTTATTTTATAGTACATTTTACTTTCTGACAGAGCAAATCTTATCACTATTATTTAGAAGCTCTTTGAATATTAATTCATGACCAATCTTTCACTGGAAATTCAGGGATATTCATCATATTATCAAAAATAGGTATTTGATTGGAATTTATTTAAACTTTGAAGTGAAATAAGGATTAATTGGCATCTCTAAAATTGAGAAATCCTATCCTTGTATAATGTGTGCCTGTATTCATTCATTTTTCATTCTGTATTCCTATGAAAAGTTTTTAATGGCTTCACTTTAATAGGCCTTGACTAGAAATTGTTAAATATATTTCTGGAAGTTTTGGGAGCTGACTAATTTAAATTTCCCATTTTCAATCACTTTCCATCAATCTCACACAGGTGTGTTGAGTTCCCTAAAGGATCTCATACGTCTCACACCTTACACTGTCCTCTTGCTTTCCTCATTTGTAGGCTGTTCAGGGATTTACTCTTAAACTATCAGAATCCGGTGGTCTCTAGCACATTCCCCTACTTTGTTGAATCACTGCTCTGTGGAGTTTGTCTCTTCTACATGGTCCTTCTGAGCTGTTTCCTCACTGATGACCAGTGATGTCCCCTTTGGTCTCTTGCCAACCACAGATAACAACATCTGCTCGTAGCCGTGCTATCATATCCTTTGGGATTGATTACTGCACTATGTTTTAACACCAGTTCTTTCTACCTTGCTAATAAAGATTCATCAAGGGAAATGAACAACTTTTTTGACAAAGACATGAAAGTGAAGAAGCAAAAAAGTGGAATCAAATTCCAAAAGGTTTCCATGATGGAAAGTTTAGAGTAGAGTGGAATGGTTGGGAAAATAATCTCAGGAATCACAGAGGTTTTGGGGAAAGGACACAGGAAGTCACCTAACTGAACACTGAGAAAGGATGAATCAATGCGCGGATGTGGAGTCAATTAGCGTCAGGAGAACTGTGGGTAATTTGCTAGAGAATAAGTGTTTCTAAAACCTTATTCTGCCATGATTTAATTACTCTATTCCCATTACATATAGTCATACTATATTTTCTGGTCGTTGGACTCAGCATTCTATTAAAAATAGGTACGCTTGTGCTATAGACACATTTTATTTTATTTTTATTTTTTCAGGCTGGAGTGCAGTGGGACAATCGTAGCTCACTGCAGCCTCAAACTCCTGAACTCAAGCAATTCTCCTACCTCAGCCTCCCGAGTAGCTGGGACTACAGATGTGCCACCATGCCGAACGAATTCATGTATTTATTTACTTTAGAGATGAATGGGGAGTCATTTTGTTGTCCAGGCTGGTCTCAAACTTTTGGCCTCAAGTTATCCTCCTGCCTCAGCTTCTCCTAGCTGGGATTACAGGTGTGAGCCACCATGCCCAACCACAGACACAATTTAATTATGAGGGATTATAAGAATAGGATAGCTCTACACATTTTTAAATCTGCATGGGCACTTTTGTGAGGAATTGCCTTTTCAAATGAAAGATCCCTACTGTCCTAGAAAAGTGTCCAGGACTCGACTAGCCTACATAAAACTAAATGTTTTATTGTACAATGGCTGACTTTCTAAAAATGTGTGAAACTATTAATATCTCACTAAAATCAGTAGGACATAAACTGATTTAGAATAATTATGAGTTGGATTTTTTTCTTTGAGTATATCTACCCAATCAACCTAATTAACTCTTGGTCTTTGTGACCATTAAGATTGTTATATATCAATGCATAGGAAAACAAACTGTAGTTTTAAATAATCTCTCACTAACTTGTGTGGAAGATATACCCTTGATGTGGAAGACTCTCTATTGTTAAACACAAACCTACTCATCTTCCTTGGTGTAAATGCCTCTATGACAGTTATTTACCTGTTGCCCCTCAGCAATACCCCATTCTTCTATATTTTGCAAATTGTATTTTCTTTAACTCTCTTGCTTTCTGGCTTTTGATATTTGTTAAGCACTGAAAAAAAGATGTAAGAGAAGGTGCTTTCCTTCTGCTTCCAGCTCCTGTTGGAATTTCCCAGCAACAGTAGACAGCTGTGGATCCAGCCTCCAGTTTCCTTTAACACTCTTAGTGCCAATCTTGCTGTGTTCCCTCAGAGGTACCAGCCACATCCATGCCAATCCTCTGGGTAATCATAATACTACTGCATGCTCCCACATCCACTGGGTATACCCAATAGATCACTTAATAAACAGTCAGGCCATTCCCACTCCTGGAAGGTTCTAGCATTGGACCTCCAGGGTTTCTTCTCGAACTCCTGGTTTCTATCAATACCACATTTTCTCCATCCATTGCAGGTCTAAGCAGAGTAGCCATTTTCCTTAATTACATATATGTGTTCCCCTAGCATTCCTTCTTTACTTTATCAAATTTTCACACTCACGTAAGCAATTCCCTGTATTAAAACCAGTTCTGTTTGAAATAATTGCAATTACTTTTGTTTTATTGGCTTACCCTTGAGAGTTAGAGCCTCGGACATACCAGAATATAACAGTGAATATTGAGTGTGGGTAAGCACTTTAGACTTCCATGATATGCAGGAGAAACAGAACGCTCAGAATAAGACGGAGTGAGTAACAGGAGTGGTACCCTGGTAGAGATTCAGGATTGACACATGTTCTCAAAAGTGGGAGTTAAACAGTGCGTACACACGGACATAAAGATGGAAATGACAGACACTGAGGACTCCAAATGAGGGAGGTTGAGAGGGAGGTTAGTGTTGAAAGATTATTTATTGGGTACAATGTTCACTAATTGGGTGATGAGTACACTAAAAGCCTAAACCTCAACATCACACAATATATCTATGTAACAAACCTGTACATGTACCTGTTGAATCTATTTTTAAAAAGGCTTTTGGTTTGAGAAAGAGAAAGTAGGGTCAATTGAAGGAGTAGGAGTCTGGCAATCTAGGGAAGAGATTTGGGAAGAGATGTCTAAAGGCAATAGTTGGAGTGGAATGTGGTTCTTCGCTAAGTGCTTTTTTGAAAATAAAAATGTATCCGAGGGGTTGGATATCGGTTTATATGGGGAACGGAAAACAGCTACTACATGGGTTGCCTTCTGTCAGTGTAAATGTGTACTTGTCCTGGCACTTGGTGAGAGCTTATGACTTCAATTGTCATTGATATGTTCAATGTTAAAGGATGTCTTAGAAAATTGGTCCTGATTTACAAAGCCAGCCTCATAGGCTTGTAAATCTAGTTTTAGTGCCATTATAATTTTTTGTGGCCAAGGTAACAGAAATTTCATAATCTTAACTTGATATAACTCTCTTTCCTATGATGTATTCAAAAACATATATAACTAATAGATAATGATGAATGGGAATTCAAAATACCACTTTATTATTATTGGCTGAGTTTATGCTTAAAACTCAGGTGGAGATTTCTCTGTAAGCTAAACAGGCATACATGGCCTAGTTAGAAGGCCTAAGGGACTTTACTGTCTTGCTAAAGCCAACTACAAATCTAAAAATCTTACCACTCTATGACTGGACAATAGAGATACGTGTGTATGCACGTATGTGAAAAGAGGAACAGAGAGAGCAGGATGTTCAGTTTTAACACATGGGAGTGCAGGCCCACCGTCAACTTAATTCTTCATTCACATGGAAAAAATAAGAGGAAGGATAAAATGCCAGGAGAGTCATTTTTTTATATTCATGACCTTTTAACACAAAGTGATCCTGTCCACTTGTCAGTGTTGTGGCATCAGATCCCAAAATAATAGTATCACAGCTCTTGGAAAGGAACAAGGTTTAAAAGACTATTTATTTAACATCAAGAGTATATCTTCCCACAGATGACACATGGCTTAATCTTCTATTGTGAAAGGTGAACACTTATGCATTCTACCCTATTAATTTTAAAAAATCACATTCTTTTCAAGAGGCCATGTGAGAGTATTATAAAAGTATTAATAAAGAAAATAGATCATGTGGACTCAGTATTAATTACTTTACTCATCAGTAGGCAAGTCATTTTATCTGTCTGAGTGTCATTTTTCTCATCTACAAAATGTAGATTATAATATGTACTTCCTCTTGGTGTTCTAAAGTTTAGATGAAGTAACATTTTAAAACTAGCACACAATGCAGATATAAATAATTAACACATTAAACTTAGCTCATTTACTTTTCACAAATCAACTTGATAGTGGAGGCCTAGGGTGGGCAGTATGGCCAAGGAAAAGACAACTAGGTGGCCACTGAAATTAATTTTGCATCAATCTGTGATTTTCAACCCCTATCAGCAGCAAGTTTCAAGCTTCAAAGAAATGGAAGAAATGGAATTGACGTACATTCTTGGCAGACGTCCTACAATGAACACGGACTGTGAACAAAACATTCCACTTCCTTCCCTCCTTCTTCAACCCCTAAAAGGTATATGTCATTGATGAAGAGACAGGTGGAAGAAGAGGAAAAACTTAGAAACAAAATAAATCAATCAGGAGACTTTTATTGACAAGTGGATCTTGAAAAGAACTATAATGTGAGAAAGCATCACTATGGTGAAACTTCCTTTTTGCTATCACTCTTGCAGAAAGGACAAAGAATGAAAACATCAAATTCAAGTTCTGGTCTCAAATGTACATGCAAACTTTTGAGTTGCATGGAGAACAGACTGATTGTTCCATGTGCAAAGCTTTCTACTTGGTGAATATTTAGTGAAATTGACTTAAGCTTTAGCTTGCTTTGCCTGGTCATTCTGGGTGATTTTACGTCTTGTCATTAATCCATTCCCCTGCGAATATCTTCAGGGCATGCTGACCAAATTTAGGTGTGTGCCACTGCATATAAAATTAGAAATAATCATATTTCATTAATACACTAGAAGCATGGAAATGGATAACTTTTCATAATTTTCTAACTTGAACATTATTTGGATATATCTTATGCATCAAACATTATAATGGCACTTAACAAGTATCTCATTTAACAATTGTGATCTATTTTGGAAGAATGAGGTTCAGAAAACATCTAGAAAAATCCTAGAAGCTTCCTGAGTCCCTAAGACAGAGAGTTATGGTTGTGCCACATTTTGCAGGGTTAGTTTTCAGCTTAGCTGAGATTGGGTGACAGTATTTACTAGAGCCTAAAATTCTGAACATACATACACTTTCCTATAACAGCCATCTGTTATTTTTCACTCAATTGAAAAAAAAAACTTCAATAGGCAGTAATTCATGTAAATGTGGCAAGCAGTTGTGTTTTTCTAAATTTTATATTTGGAAAGGAAGGGAAATGATCTCTGTTCCTGAACGTAATGATCAATTGCTTGATCATTTGTGTTCTGGGAATTTTTCCCTATGTATCCTATATAACTAGTGCTTTATGGTTTGGAAAGAGCAGAGTCAAGATACATATATCTATACACACACA
>NW_012101043.1:23591-27734 GCF_000951045.1 Mandrillus leucophaeus
AGGGATGAGAAGCTGAGGAAGATGAACTCTCTCACCACAGTCTCATTGACCTGCTCCATGGAGCATACATCATCAGGAGACAATTTGGTAAAGAAGAGGAGTCAGCACCAAAAGAAATCCCTGAAAATTAGTAGATTCACAGAAAATTGATCATCAGCATTTGTTCTCAGATTTTGAGTTCTAAACTCATCTTTTCTCCTCCCTCTTGTTCTTCCAAGACATGATGTTGCTAAAATCAGGCAAGCATTCATCAAACGTTGAGTCTCCATAGTAATTCTAACACCATAACTGAAAAGTTCTTGATATTTTTCAGATTCAAACAACCCTTCACTTCCATTCCCATGATGAGGCTGTTACTGAGATTCTCAGTCTCTCACTCTTAGATTTTCTTGCAATGCTTGTCTTGTTGGCTTTCTTGCATCCATATTCTCTCAAAAAAAAAAAAAAAATTCTTGCATTTGCAAAGTAAACCATCTGAATATACCATAGTTATCTATAACTCAGTGGTTCTTAATTGTCATTCTCCTTACACATAAACCCCCACTCTTAGTTTTAATCTCTCCCTAACTTAGATGCAAATTCTCTTCAACACTGTTTTCCTTACCTCCCGGTAGGAATTATCAGTTATACATTTATTATGCTGGCTTTTGCTTCTGTAGCTTTATCCTGGTGCCAAAATGGAAAAAAAAATTCTCTTCTTCTTTCTATTCATTAATTTCAAGATGGAATATGTCTATACCTTCTCCAATACCTATATCAGAGTCTTTCCTCTGGCAGAGAGGACCACAGTCTTTCTTCAGGATTCTGTCCGTTTTCATCACTTCCTTTAACTCCTTTTGAAGTCACATTATGGCTCCTTTCCCATGGCCACTCTTACATCTCTGCAACACATCTTTCCCCTGATGACAGCCTAATCTTTTAAAATAT
This sequence comes from Mandrillus leucophaeus, assembly GCF_000951045.1. NCBI lineage: Eukaryota > Metazoa > Chordata > Mammalia > Primates > Cercopithecidae > Mandrillus > Mandrillus leucophaeus. The sequence continues at coordinate 24,519 of NW_012101043.1, forward strand.
AAATTGTATTATATTTGCTTCACTCTTCAAAAATTTTACTTATGGCTATAGTATAGAGTTCAAACTCTTCATTGTTTCCAAAATTCTTTCCTTTGGGGAAATAAACTATGTTTCTATGCTCATTTTCAGACCTTTATGGGATATATCACTATTGCTCAAATATGTTCTGTACTTCCTTGCCTCCATTCCTTGCTCATATCAGCTTTTCACTTTTATTTACAGATATTTTATGGTTCTTCTGAAGCCTCCTTTAAAATCTACCTTTTTGAAAGCTTCCTTGCTACCTCCTGGTGAAAGGAGTTGTTTCTTCCTCAGAACTCATATAAGACATTGATTGCCAAAATTATGTGGTGTTTACTTAATTTTGAAATACTGTAATGAATTGTTCTTATATCTATTTTCTCCACCAGATTTTGTACCTTTGAGGAAAAGATGTGAATTGTATGTATCTTTGCCTGAGTTCTCCTCAGCATCTAGAACCATATTAAGTACTTAACACCTTCTCAATACATAATTGTTATATAAATAAGAAAGTTAACTTGCCACATTATCTATGTTATTCATGGGCAGCACAGACTTCTTAGAATTCACAGAGTAAGAGAATTCTCAGTGTTATTTCATTCTAGGCACAAGGATTGCTCAGTGTCAAGAATACCAAGAACGTCTGCACCACATAAAACTAAGTCTGGCCCATTTAAACCTGAAAGAGAAATCTCTGTTTACAATAGAAAACTGGCACTGAAGAGAGCATCTGATCATCAGAATTCTGTGTACATAGATGATTCTCAATTCCTAGTACATTTGCTGCTCTTTAGAGTATATTAGATTTCAAATAAGTGAGAGAAAAATCATAAAGATAACCTTACAATTATCCCATTTAAAAAATATTATTAAAATTACCTTAACTAATATTAATAACAAAATTAATAACAATGCATTTTTATGTTACCTAAGAACCACCAAATCAAGAATATCAGATGGCACACATGTATTAAGCAGTGTGATTAGAACAGTGTGTCAGCTACTAGGTCTGCAATGAAGATACACATTTAAATAAGACCCAGTCCCCAGCCTCTAGTTCATGTTTCAAGGGTGAGACACATCCCGAAGAAGATATTATTAAAGATGTGGTGATTGAGATGATAGATATGCATTTGAAATTATAGGAGCACTCAGGGGACAAATCTTGTATACATCCTTGAAAAGTAATATGTATTTTTAACTTATTTCTGGGTTTCTTTACATATGTTATGAAAAGGCTGAACTAAAGTGTACTCGGAGAAATATAATAACATGGGCACTCTAGTTTCTATAACTTTTAATCTAAATATATAAATAGGACAAGTAAGTACATTTGCTCCTCCTTGCTTCTGGAAGAGTGCAAGGATGTTTTCTGCTTGCATATTCTACGTTATATCACTCCCTCCCTCAACCTCATGAAAGGGACAAATACCCTCCTCCTCCTCTATCTTATTCCTCTGGTTATTCACCCTATATCTAGCACAAGGGTTTTTTTTTTTTGTTGCCTAGGTGGTTGGCATATTTATTACTAATATACTATTAACTTTCAAATTCTATATTCTCTAGTTTTTAGTACTACTACAAATTTCTACATATAGAATCTGAAATTTTACTCTCACAAGCACATGTAGAGTTGAGTAATGTAGGAATAAAATAGGCTTTAGATTTAGACAGATGTAGGCTTTAATCCTGACTCTGGCAAGTTCTAGTGGTAAAACCTTAATAAATTCTCTAAGGCCTATTTTCTCATTTGTATGGTAAGAATAATTCCTGCCTCCCGGGCTATCATGAGAATTAATTCAGCAATATATATGAAAGAGATTTGTTCCATAAATAAGCAGTGCTTAGTAAGTACTTCTGTTTTATTACTTTATTGTTGTTCTATAGGTATTGGTATCAGAAATATTTTCATTAGTGAGGTAATAAGCATTTAACTCATGGCAAGTTATTGAAACTGATTATTCTGAACTTACTTTCTCTTTTTTGGCAGCAGTTACTGATGGTGTTCTTTTCCTGAGTCTATGTCCTTGTGCTAGTGTTTCTGCCTGTTTCTGTTTTTGGGTTCCCAGAGGGCCAGGTTTCTTAGTCTTTATATCTGTTAATTATAACTATTTCAGAGTATTTATTAAGTTCTCAGCCATATATGAGGTATTATATCTTTGTATAGATCCTATCGGATACAGCCTTTTCTACAAAAATGTCACTATTTAAAATTTTGTAATTAAAATATTGTTGAGTGCCCTGTCGAATTAACTCAGAACCAAGAGAATGCGTATATAAATTTAGAAAGAAAAATGAATCAGTTAATTTAAACATATATCAAATTTATATGCACAATTTTGCAGAAATGCACTTTAAAACTTAATCCTGATTAACATTATCTGATGTCCTGTTAATTGTGGGTCTCTCTTTCTGGTACTGGTAGTGCACCTGCATGGGCTCATCACCCTTCTTCTCTTACCTGAGATGTGAAAACATAAGTCCTGCTGGAGGATAGATGTTTATTCTCATTTCCTGTCCATGACCCAGTTTCTCAATGCTGTAGGTGCTTAGTCTAAGCAAGATGGATGTCTGTTATTCATAGAGTGCTTCCATTTTTCTCTGCCTCTCCGTAAGAAGCTAGGGACATAGAGGCTACAAGAGACAGAATTCAAGTTGGCCTGTAGAATGGAAAAAAGTCAAAATGGGTCACAGGCTACTGATCTCTACCAGAGGTAGAGATGTGATGATGGTCTAGGGTCTTAGACCCAGACCAAAGTCAAATGTAACCAGTCTCCTGCCATTTTATGTCAATTGACTAAAGATCACAAACCACAGCTAATAGTGACCATAACGCAGTAGGAATTTTCATTATATTTGTTGGCAGCAGGTGGTTCTTCTGTGGGTCTCCTGACGCTAAAGCCATTGTCATGGAGACATTGCACTGGGTTTAATTAGCTACTGAGTTGATTGTGGAAAATAGAGGCAAGTCACTAAATGCCAAATTGCTCAAAATTGGGCCCAGACGTTAGGGCTTAGGGAGCAGAAGGCTTTAAGCCATCCTCAGATGCAGCAATTTTAGAAAATGTGACTAATTTTAAGCTTATTTCTCATTTTGTTATATTATTGAAGAGACAAAAGAGAATTTTTATGCAGATATTTTATAATAATAGGTGCATTGTAAAACATGTTGGCTTAACTGAAAATCTGTTTTTG
>NW_012101043.1:27784-32503 GCF_000951045.1 Mandrillus leucophaeus
TTTCTTTACATATGTTATGAAAAGGCTGAACTAAAGTGTACTCGGAGAAATATAATAACATGGGCACTCTAGTTTCTATAACTTTTAATCTAAATATATAAATAGGACAAGTAAGTACATTTGCTCCTCCTTGCTTCTGGAAGAGTGCAAGGATGTTTTCTGCTTGCATATTCTACGTTATATCACTCCCTCCCTCAACCTCATGAAAGGGACAAATACCCTCCTCCTCCTCTATCTTATTCCTCTGGTTATTCACCCTATATCTAGCACAAGGGTTTTTTTTTTTTGTTGCCTAGGTGGTTGGCATATTTATTACTAATATACTATTAACTTTCAAATTCTATATTCTCTAGTTTTTAGTACTACTACAAATTTCTACATATAGAATCTGAAATTTTACTCTCACAAGCACATGTAGAGTTGAGTAATGTAGGAATAAAATAGGCTTTAGATTTAGACAGATGTAGGCTTTAATCCTGACTCTGGCAAGTTCTAGTGGTAAAACCTTAATAAATTCTCTAAGGCCTATTTTCTCATTTGTATGGTAAGAATAATTCCTGCCTCCCGGGCTATCATGAGAATTAATTCAGCAATATATATGAAAGAGATTTGTTCCATAAATAAGCAGTGCTTAGTAAGTACTTCTGTTTTATTACTTTATTGTTGTTCTATAGGTATTGGTATCAGAAATATTTTCATTAGTGAGGTAATAAGCATTTAACTCATGGCAAGTTATTGAAACTGATTATTCTGAACTTACTTTCTCTTTTTTGGCAGCAGTTACTGATGGTGTTCTTTTCCTGAGTCTATGTCCTTGTGCTAGTGTTTCTGCCTGTTTCTGTTTTTGGGTTCCCAGAGGGCCAGGTTTCTTAGTCTTTATATCTGTTAATTATAACTATTTCAGAGTATTTATTAAGTTCTCAGCCATATATGAGGTATTATATCTTTGTATAGATCCTATCGGATACAGCCTTTTCTACAAAAATGTCACTATTTAAAATTTTGTAATTAAAATATTGTTGAGTGCCCTGTCGAATTAACTCAGAACCAAGAGAATGCGTATATAAATTTAGAAAGAAAAATGAATCAGTTAATTTAAACATATATCAAATTTATATGCACAATTTTGCAGAAATGCACTTTAAAACTTAATCCTGATTAACATTATCTGATGTCCTGTTAATTGTGGGTCTCTCTTTCTGGTACTGGTAGTGCACCTGCATGGGCTCATCACCCTTCTTCTCTTACCTGAGATGTGAAAACATAAGTCCTGCTGGAGGATAGATGTTTATTCTCATTTCCTGTCCATGACCCAGTTTCTCAATGCTGTAGGTGCTTAGTCTAAGCAAGATGGATGTCTGTTATTCATAGAGTGCTTCCATTTTTCTCTGCCTCTCCGTAAGAAGCTAGGGACATAGAGGCTACAAGAGACAGAATTCAAGTTGGCCTGTAGAATGGAAAAAAGTCAAAATGGGTCACAGGCTACTGATCTCTACCAGAGGTAGAGATGTGATGATGGTCTAGGGTCTTAGACCCAGACCAAAGTCAAATGTAACCAGTCTCCTGCCATTTTATGTCAATTGACTAAAGATCACAAACCACAGCTAATAGTGACCATAACGCAGTAGGAATTTTCATTATATTTGTTGGCAGCAGGTGGTTCTTCTGTGGGTCTCCTGACGCTAAAGCCATTGTCATGGAGACATTGCACTGGGTTTAATTAGCTACTGAGTTGATTGTGGAAAATAGAGGCAAGTCACTAAATGCCAAATTGCTCAAAATTGGGCCCAGACGTTAGGGCTTAGGGAGCAGAAGGCTTTAAGCCATCCTCAGATGCAGCAATTTTAGAAAATGTGACTAATTTTAAGCTTATTTCTCATTTTGTTATATTATTGAAGAGACAAAAGAGAATTTTTATGCAGATATTTTATAATAATAGGTGCATTGTAAAACATGTTGGCTTAACTGAAAATCTGTTTTTGCACTCATAATTGAAAGACAGTTCTTTGTTAGGCTGAGAGGGTAAATTGGACAATGGCTTTTTAGAGTGAAGATTATGCTCAGAATAAGCTGGAGGAAGATTCATTTCACCATTTTAACCCCTGAGTTGATTTTTTTTCTACCTCTCTACTCCATCACCCATAAGTGAATATAGTGTGCTGTTATATGTATGAGGCACTAAATAAAATGTGCTGAATGTTGAGTGAATAAATGGTCGTATTCAACAATACCCCAATTACATAAATACCTCAGCTAAATAAAAATACCATCATTCATATTCTAGTCTCCAATATTTCTGGTTTCCACTTTACCTCATGGTTCAACTGGCAATTAATATAATTTTTTTTTATTATACTTTGAGTTCCAGGATACATGTGCAGAACGTGCAGGTTTGATACATAGGTATACATGTGCCATGGTGGTTTGCTGCACCCATCAACCCGTCATCTACATTAGGTATTTCTCCTAATGCTATCCCTCCCCTAGCCCCCAACTCCTGACAGGCCCCAGTGTGTGATGTTCCCCTCCCTGTGTCCATGTGTTCTCATTGTTCAACGCCCACTTACGAGTGAGAACATGTGGCGTTTGGTTTTCTGTTCCTGTGTTAGTTTGCTGAGAATGGTGGTTTCCAATCTCATCCATGTCCCTACAAAGGACATAAACTCATCTTTTTTTTGGCTGCATCGTATTCCATGGTGTATATGTGCCACATTTTCTTTATCCAGTCTATCATTGATAAGCATTTGGGTTGATTCCAAGTCTTTGCTATTGTGAATAGTGCTGCAATAAACATACATGGGCATGTGTCTTTATAGTAGAATGATTCATAACCGTTTGGACAAATACCCAGCAATGGGATTGCTGGGTCAAATGGTATTTCTGGTTCTAGATCCTTGAGGAATTGCCACGCCATCTTCAACAGTGGTTGAACTAATTTACACTCCCCCCAGCAATGTAAAAGTGTTCCTATTTCTGCACATCATCTCCAGCATTTGTTGTTTCCTGACTTTTTAATGATCGCCATTCTAACTGGCGTGAGATGGTATCTCATTGTGGTTTTGATTTGCATTTCTCTAATGACCAGTGATGACGGGCTTTTTTTCATATGTTTGTTGGCCACATAAATGTCTTCATTTGAGAAGTGTCTGTTTATAACCTTTGGCCACTTTTTGATGGGACTGTTTGTTTGTTTTTTTCTTGTAAATCTGTTTAAGTTCTTTGTAGATTCTGGATATTAGCCCTTTGTCAGATGGATAGATTGCAAACATTTTCTCCCATTCTGTAGGTTGCCTGTTCACTTTGATGATCATTTCATTGGCTGTGCAGAAGCTCTTTAGTTTAATTAAATCTCACTTGTCAATTTTGGCTCTTGTTTCCATTGCATTTGGTGTTTTAGTCATGAAGTCTTTGCATATGCTTATGTCCTGAATGATATTGCCTAGGTTTTCTTCTAGGGTTTTAATGGTTTTAGGTCTTATGGTTTAAGTCTTTAATCCACCTTGAGTTAATTTTTGTATAAGGTGTAAGGAAGGGGCCCAGTTTCAGTTTTCTGTATTTGGCTAGCCAGTTTTCCCAATGCCATTTATTAAATAGGGAATCATTTCCTCATTGCTTGCTCTTGTCAGTTTTGTTAAAGATCAGATGTGTGGCATTATTTCTGAGGCCTCTGTTCTGTTCCATTGGTCTATGTATCTGTTTTGGTACCAGTACCATGCTCTTTTGGTTACTGTTGCCTTGTAGTATAGTTTGAAGTCAGATAGCGTGATTCCTCTAGCTTTGTTCTTTTCGCTTAGGATTGTCTTGGCTATATGGGCTCATTTTTGGTTCCATATGAAAGATCAAGTAGTTTTTTCTCATTCTGTGAAGAAGGTCAATGGTAGCTTATGGGGATAGAATTAAATCTATAAATCACTTTGGGCAGTATGGCCATATTCACAATATTGATTCTTCCTATTCATGAACATGGAATGTTTTTCCATTTGTTTGTGTCCTCTCTTATTTCCTTGAGCAGTGGTTTGTAGTTCTCCTTGAAGAGGTCCTTCACATCCCTTGAAAGTTGTATTCCTAGGTATTTTATTCTCTTTGTAGCAATTGTGAATGGAAATTCACTCATGATTTGACTCTCTGTCTATTATTGGTGTATAGGAATGCTTGTGATGTTTGCACACTGATTTTGTATACTGAAACTTTGCTGAAGTTTCTCATCAGTTTAAAGAGGTTTTGGGCTGAGACAATTGGGTTTTCTAAATATACAATCATGTCACCTGTAAACAGAGACAATTTGACTCCCTCTCTTCCTATTTGAATACCCTGTATTTCTTTCTCTTGCCTGATTGCCCTGGCCAGAACTTCCAATACTATGTTGAATAGGAGTGGTGAGAGACGGCATTCTTTTCTTGTGCCAGTTTTCAAAGGGAATGCTTCTAGTTTTGCCCATTCAGTATGATATTGGCTGTGAGTTTGTTATAAATAGCTCTTATTATTTTGAGATACTTTCCATCACTACCTAGTTTATTGAGAGCTTTTAGCATGAAGGGGTGTTGAATTTTATTAAAGGCCTTTTCTACATCTATTGAGATGATCATATGGTTTTTGTCATTGGTTCTGTTTATGTGATGAATTAAGTTTATTGATTCGTGTATGTTGAACCAGCCTTGCGTACCAGCAACGAAGCCAACTTGATTGTGGTGGATAAGCTTTTCGATGTGTTGCTGGATT
>NW_012101043.1:32553-53424 GCF_000951045.1 Mandrillus leucophaeus
TAGTTTTTTCTCATTCTGTGAAGAAGGTCAATGGTAGCTTATGGGGATAGAATTAAATCTATAAATCACTTTGGGCAGTATGGCCGTATTCACAATATTGATTCTTCCTATTCATGAACATGGAATGTTTTTCCATTTGTTTGTGTCCTCTCTTATTTCCTTGAGCAGTGGTTTGTAGTTCTCCTTGAAGAGGTCCTTCACATCCCTTGAAAGTTGTATTCCTAGGTATTTTATTCTCTTTGTAGCAATTGTGAATGGAAATTCACTCATGATTTGACTCTCTGTCTATTATTGGTGTATAGGAATGCTTGTGATGTTTGCACACTGATTTTGTATACTGAAACTTTGCTGAAGTTTCTCATCAGTTTAAAGAGGTTTTGGGCTGAGACAATTGGGTTTTCTAAATATACAATCATGTCACCTGTAAACAGAGACAATTTGACTCCCTCTCTTCCTATTTGAATACCCTGTATTTCTTTCTCTTGCCTGATTGTCCTGGCCAGAACTTCCAATACTATGTTGAATAGGAGTGGTGAGAGACGGCATTCTTTTCTTGTGCCAGTTTTCAAAGGGAATGCTTCTAGTTTTGCCCATTCAGTATGATATTGGCTGTGAGTTTGTTATAAATAGCTCTTATTATTTTGAGATACTTTCCATCACTACCTAGTTTATTGAGAGCTTTTAGCATGAAGGGGTGTTGAATTTTATTAAAGGCCTTTTCTACATCTATTGAGATGATCATATGGTTTTTGTCATTGGTTCTGTTTATGTGATGAATTAAGTTTATTGATTCGTGTATGTTGAACCAGCCTTGCGTACCAGCAACGAAGCCAACTTGATTGTGGTGGATAAGCTTTTCGATGTGTTGCTGGATTTGGTTTGCCAATATTTTATTGAGGATTTTGGCATCAATGTTCATCAAGGTTATTGGCCTGAAATTTTCTTTTTTTGTTGTGTCTCTGCCAGGTTTTGGTATCAGAATGATGCTGGCCTCGTAAAATGAGGGTCCCTCTTTTTTCTATTGTTTGGAATAGTGTCAGAAGGAATGGTACGAGCTCCTCTTTGTACCTCTTGTAGATTTTTGCTGTGAATCTGTCTGGTCCTGGGCCTTTTTTGGTCCTGGGCCATTAATGACTGCCTCAATTTCAGAACTTGTTATTGGTCTATTCAGGGATTCAACTTCTTCCTGGTTTAGTCTTGGGAGGGTGTATGTTTCCAGGGGTTTATCCATTTTTTCCAGATTTTCTATTTTATTTGCGTAGAGGTGTTTATAGTATTCTCTGATGGTAGTTTGAATTTCTGTGGGATTAGTAGTGATACCCCCTTCATCATGTTTATTGTGCCAATTTGATTCTCCTTTCTTTTATTCTTTATTAGTCTGGCTAGCGGTCTATCTATTTTGTTGATCTTTTCGAAAATCCAGCTCCTTGATTCATTGATTTTTTGAAGGATTTTTCATGTCTCTGTCTCCTTCAGTTCTGCTCTGATCTTAGTTATTTCTTGCCTTCAGCTAGTTTTTGAATTTGTTTGCTCTTGCTTCTCTAGTTCTTTTAATTGTGATGTTAGGGTGTTGATTTTAGATCTTTCCCACTTTCTCCTGTAGACATTTAGTGCCATAAATTTTCCTCTAAACACTGCTTTAGCTGTATCCCAGAGATTCTGGTACATTGTGTCTTTGTTCTCACTGGTTACAAAGAACATATTTATTTCTGCCTTAATTTTGTTATTGACCTAGTAGTCATTCAGTAACAGGCTGTTCAGTTTCCTTGTAGTTTTGAGTGAGTTTCTTAATCCTGAGTTCTATTTTGATTGTCCTGTGGTCTGAGAGACTGTTTGTTATGAAATCTGTTCTCTTGCATTTTCTGAGAAATATTTTATTTCCAATTATGTGGCTAATTTTAGAATAAGGGCAACATGGTGCTGAGAAGAATGTATAGTCTGTTGATTTGGGGTGGAGAGTTCTGAAGATGTCTACCAGTTCTGCTTGGTCTAGAGCTGAGTTCAATTCCTGAATATCCTTGTTTATTTTCTGTCTTGTTGATCTGTCTAATATTGACAGTGGGATGTTAAAGTCTCCCAATATTATTGTGTGGGAAACTAAGTCTTTTTGTAGGTCTCTAAGAACTTGCTTTATGAATCTGGGTGCTTCTGTATTGGGTGCATATATATTTAGGATAGTTAGCTCTTCCTGTTGAATTGATCCCTTTACCATTATATAATGCCCTTCTTTGTCTTTTTTGTTCTTTGTTGGTTTAAAGTCTCTTTTATCAGAGACTATGATTGCAATCCCTGCTTTTTTTTGCTTTCCATTTGCTTGGTAAATATTCCTCCATCCTTTTGTTTTGAGCCTATGTGTGTCTTCACGCATGAGATGGGTCTCCTGAATACAGCACACCAATGGTTCCTGACTCTTTATCCAATTTGCCAATCTGTGTCTTTTAATTGGGCATACTTAGCCCATTTACATTTAAGGCTAATATTGTTTTATATGAATTTGATTCTGTCATTATGATGCTAGTTGTTTTTTTTTTGCTCGTTAGTTGATGCAGTTTCTTCATAGTGTCGATGGACTTTACAATTTGGTATGTTTTTGCAGTGGCTGGTACCAGTTTTTCCTTTGCATATATACTGCTTCCTTCAGATGCTCTTGTAAGGCAGGCCTGGTAGTGACAATATCTGTCAGCATTTGCTTATCTGTGAAGGATTTTACTTCTCCTTTGCTTATGAAGCTTAGTTTGGTTGGATATGAAATTCTGGGTTCAAAATTCTTTTCTTTAAGAATGTTGAATATTGGCCCCAACTCTCTTCTGGCTTGTAAGGTTTCTGCTGAGAGATCTGCTGTTTGTCTGATGGGCCTCCCTTTGTGGGTAACCCGACCTTTCTCTCTGGCTGCCCTTAACATTTTTTCCTTCATTTCAACCTTAGTGAATCTGACAATTATGTGTCTTGGGGTTGCTCTTCTTGAGGAGTATCTTTGTGGTGTTCTCTGTATTTCCTGAATTTGAATGTTGGCCTGTCTTGCTAGGTTGGGGAAGTTCTCCTGGATTATATCTTGAAGAATGTTTTCTAACTTGGTTCCCTTCACCCTGTCACCTTCAGGTGCACCAATCAAACATAGATTTGGTCTTTTCTCATCATCCCAGATTTTTTGGAGGCTTTGTTGATTCCTTTTCATTCTTTTTTCTCTAATCTTGTCTTCATGCTTTATTTCATTAAGTTGATCTTCAATCTCTGATATTCCACTTGATCAATCCATCTATTGATACTTGTGTATGCTTCACAAAGTTCTCCTGCTGTGTTTTTCAGCTCCATCAGGTCATTTATGTTCTTCTCAAAACTGGTTATTCTAGTTAGCAATTCCTCTAACCTTCTTTCAAGATTCTTAGCTTCCTTGCATTGGGTTAGAACATGCTCCTTTAGCTTAGAGGAGTTTGTTGTTACCCACATTCTAAAGCCTACTTCTGTCAATTTGTCACACTCATTCTCTGTCTAGTTTTTTTTCTTGCTGGTGGGGAGTTGTGATCCTTTGGAGGAGAAGAGGAGTTCTGGTTTCTGGAATTTTCAGCCTTTTTGCACTGGTTTTTCCATATCTTCGTGGGTTTATCTACCTTTGGTCTTTGATGTTGGTGTCCTTTGGATGGGGTTTCTGTGTGGATGTCCTTTCTGTTGATGTTGATCCTATTCCTTTCTGTTTGTTAGTTTTCCTTCTAACAGTCAGGCCCCTCTGTTGCAGGTCTGCTGGAGTTTGCTGGAGGTTCACTCCAGACCCTGTTTGCCTGGATATCACCAGCGGAGTCTACAGAACAGCCAAGATTGCTGCCTGTTCCTTCCTCTGGAAGCTTCATCCCAGAGTGGCACCAGATACCAGCCAGAGCTATCCTGTATGAGGTATCTGTTGACCCCTGCTGTGAGGTGTCTCCTAGTCAGGAGCTACAGGGGTCAGGGACCCACTTGAGGAGGCAGTCTGTCCCTTAGCAGAGCTCAAGAGCTCTGCTGGGAGATCCGCTGCTCTCTTCAGAGCTGGCAGGTAGGAAGGTTTAAGTCTGCTGATGCTGCACCCAAAGCTGCCCCTTCCCCCAGGTGCTCTGTCCCAGGGAGATGGGAGTTTTATCTATAATCCTTGACCGGGGCTGCTGACTTTCTTTCAGAGATGCCCTGCCCAGAGAGGAGGAATCTAGAGAGGCAGTCTGGCTACAGCTACTTTGCTGAGCTGTGGTGAGTTCCACCCAGTTCGAACTTCCCAGTGACTTTGTTTACATTGTGAGGGGAAAACCACCTACTCAAACCTCAGTAATGTTGGACACCCCTCCCCCCATCAAGCTCGAGTGTCCCAGGTCTGCTTCAGACTGCTGTGCTGGCAGTGAGAATTTCAAGCCAGTGGATCTTAGCTTGCTGGACTCCATGGGGGTGGGATCCCTTGAGCTAGACCACTTGGCTCACTGGCTTCAGCTCTCTTTCCATGGGAGTGAACAGTTCTGTCTCACTGGTGTTCCCAGCCCCACTGGGGTATGAAAAAGAAAAAAAAACAAAAGCAAAAACAAAAAACTCCTGCAGCTAGTTTGGTGTGTGCCCAAATAGCCACCCAGTTTTGTGCTTGAAACCTAGGGCCCTGATGGTGTAGACACCTGAGGGAATCTCCTGGTCTGTTGGTTGTGAAGACTGTGGGAAAAGCATAGTATCTGGGTGGGAATGCACCATCCCTCATGGCGTGGTCCCTCAGGGCTTCCCTTGCCTAGGGGAGGGAGCTCCCCAAACCCTTGTCCTTCCCAGGTGAAGCTATGCCCCATCCTGCTTCAGCTCACCCTCTGTGGGCTGCACCCACTATCTAACCAGTCCCAATGAGGTGAGCCGGGTACCTCACTTGGAAATGCAGAAACCACCTTCTGTGCTGATTTCACTGGGAGCTGTAGACTGGAGCTGTTCCTATTCAGCCATCTTGCCAGCCACCTAATTAATAAAATTTCAACATCACTTTCCATCCCTATGTCAGTGGGTGTTGAGGACCTCTAACAATACTTCAGTGCATAGTGAGAGCTCACCAATAATGATACCAAAAACAAAAAGGTTACTGAGAGCAAGAAATGTTGCCCATAGAAGTAAGAAGCAAGAAGAGTGGCATTTAATATACCAAAATGCTGGACATTTGGTTTTTGTTATTTATTCTCAAGGTTCACTCCCACTACTTATTGTAATAGTGGCCCAACTTTATTTTGGTTTGTTTTGTTCCCAGTCTCATCTAATTGCTTCATCCTAAAGTTTCAGTGAGCAATAGGTGCCATGTACTAACTCAGGTGGTCAGGACATTTGTGTTTCTCTGCTAAAATATCAGGTTCAGGATGGGCATATGCTCCAACTCTGGACAATCAGGAATAAAAATATTCCATCTCATGATGCTTGTTTTAACATCTGGTGAAACAAATTCTCTCTTCCTCTTGACTAGGTTTTATGAGCTGAAAGTGTCAAGACTACTGTGTTTAGGCTGAAAACAGAACCAAGTTACAAGAAGCAGAGCTATGAAATGCATCCAGATAACAGTTTGAACTTTGAATCAAGGTGTACCTGAAAACATTATACTACTAGATTGCTTAGCTTATGGGGGCCAATAGATTTATGCTTACTAGTGCCAGTTTGAATTTTATCTGTTATTTACAACCCAAAGATTCCTAAATAATAAGAACATATCTCATTTCAGAAAGGATTTGAGATTTTTTAAAATAGGTACTATTAAGGCAAGGATAAATATATTAAGTAAATGTGTTAACAAATTAGGGCAAAGATAAAGTAATGGTGGACTAATAAGGTGAATTTAGGAGGAATCATGACATAGAAACATATTCCATGAGGCCCAATTTATTTATTATTTTTTAGACCAAAAATTAAACAGCAAATTTCACACTAGCTAAATTCAATAGACAACATAAATATGTATAAGTCATGTTGTTCACAGAGATAAAACATGCGAGGAATGTGATTTCTAATAGGGAAGTGTTGGCCATATTAATGAAACCCTAATTATTGGATATCTGAGTAGAATGGAAGAAGTACTATGAAACAATGTGGCTGTACCACACCTTAAACATCAGATTTACAGCCTAAATGAAAAGCATAGTTTTACTTGTCTTGCCTCAGCTCACCCAGATCTCTGGTTTATGTGAATCATTACTCTGAATGAAGATTGTCCAGACCTTCCCCAGTACAATTCCCACTCTCCAACCTCTTCAGGGGCTCGGGAGTTCAAGATGACAAATGACAAGACATGAGGACTTATTGTGACTTGTTTCTAAACATCCCAGCCCATTTACCCATATTTCCTCTCTTCCATAGAACAAGAGTGTGGTTCTGCAGCCCTTGAACCGAATAACTTCAACTTCTGTTATTTTACTCCAAAGAGCATTTCAAAATCACCTGACATTTCCATACCACCTACTTTATTTTTCTCTTCTCTTCTCAATAGTTCCTTCTTTTAAAATTATGCCTCGCGTTCCTTCACTTCTTTGCTTGTTCTTCCTTCTTGTGGTCTGAATTTCAGAGACCTATCTCACTTCCTTGCTCTACAGGCATCTCTCCCAGAAGAACTGAAAGGATGAAAGCCTCTTTTGCTCAGGTTTTCTCCTTCCACATCCTCTATATTCGTCCTCCTGCACAGTCAGGATAATAAGTCTCAACCTGAAATGGGAATAGTGGAAAAGGAGAGGAGAGGAGGAAGTAAGTAATTCATTCTAAGTGTCAGATCTCTGAAGTTCAATTTTGTCTCTGGACTGCGGACAAGATGGCTCATAGCCAGGCCCCCAGGGTGTTTTTAGGTTGAGGGCAGGTTGTGAAAAATAACAGAGAGAATGCCTAAAGCCAGCATACAAATGGATATTGGTACAAGTTCATTTTTCAAAATAGGAAGTAACTGACACATGATAACCAATTATAAAAACAATCAAAATTATTGTAAAAATGTATTTATTCATTTATTTATTAGATACTTTTGCTATAAACAGAATGTTAAAATTTTTATTAAATATGTATTTACTGAATAACTACTCTATGACTTAGACTATTCTGATACTTCCGGGGATGTGAAGATAAATGAGATACAGTTCTCGCCCTCATGGAGTTTTAATGTATTTATGGAGTATGAAACAATTAGAAAACAGTAGTATTCTGTATATTAAACTAACAATTTGTGCCCATATGATAGAAATTGTCCATTATTCCTTTGTCCTTGTATTTTCAACTTGGCCTTTCAATGTTAATTTTTCCTAAATTTTAAGAACCTTTTATTATAGTGTAACATACGCAAAAGTACACAAACTAAAGTCTATACCTGGATTCACAAAGTGACATACAACAATCCACAATGAAATTTAGAAGTAGAACGTTACCCACTTTCTTGCCTGAGAAACCATTATTCTGAACTTCTATGATGGTATATTGTTTTTTCCAGTTTTTGAAATTTATCAGTGGAATTACAGAGTATGTAAGATTTTTGTTTAGTTTTCTTTCACTTAGATAATGTTTGTGAGATTTACCCATGTTATTAAATATAATAGTAAAATTTCACTGTTGTACAAAAATAAATTATTTGAGGGTACTTCCATTTATTTGTCCTACCACTGATGGATATTTAGGTTATTTCCAGGTTTGGGCTATAGTGGAAAGCAGTGCTAGGAAAATACTTGTATGCTTTAAGTAACATATGACTCAATTTATTTGGTATCCACTAACAATGAAACCACTAAGTCACAGCATATTGCTGTAGGTTAAATTTTTAGCCACAATTCTTTATTCCTTTCTATATATTTTGCTATATGACTTTTCAGTTTCTCTTATGAAAGGCAGAGTATAACTTCCTACCCCTAAACTTTGGGCTTTGTATTGGGATTTATATTAATCAATGAAATGTGGGTAGAAGTAATAGCCAGTTCTAAACATTGGTCAAAAGAAGCATTTCAGGTTTTGTGCCATCACCATGAAAAGAGCATTTTTCCCAAGTAGCTTCTGTTCTTTTAACCTGAGCTCTAGGATGAATATATCTGATGCAAATCTAACTCCAATCTACCAAAAGGGGTCAAATCCAAGAGACATGCAGCTTGAAGGAGAACCACTATTCTAAGCCCAGCTTAGATCCCTAAGTTGACTTGCAGACACAAAAGCAAATAAAAAATTTTAAAAATGTGGTTAAAAACTAAATAATGTAAAATTTACCATCTCAATAGTTTTAAGTGTAAAGTTCAGTAGTGTCAAGTATATTCGTATTACTGTAAAATAGATCTCCAGAACTTGTTCATCTTGCAAATCAGAAACTCTGCACCTACTGAACAACCTCTCTTTTCCTAAGTGAAATAGAGCCACAAAAACACAAGCAAGGACTTTCACTCGCTGTGTTTGGAAGTGATTTGTTACACAGCAAAAGGTAAATAAAAATATATACATGTTCTAGTGTACTTTACTCTGACAAATAGTTTTTCAAAGTGACTGTATAAATTTACACTCATGCCAGCATTGTATGGAAATTCCAGTTGCTTTTCAGCAGTAACAACATTTGCTATTATAATTCATTTTTGTGTGAGAAATTCTGATGAGTATATGTAATTAGACTTACCTTTTCATGATATTAATGACATTGAACACATTTTCATGTTTACCAGCCACTTGAATTTCCTTTCTTGAAAGTCTTGTTCAATATTTTGTGCACTATAGGGATATTCGTTTTTATTATTGATTCAAAATATTTTATATAATAAGAATATCAAATACTTTATTGATTATATGTACTTCAAATATTTTATGTGACTTTGAAAATTTCATTTTCACTCTATTGAAGATATCTTTTGATGAACATGTTTACCTATTGTTTAGCTCTCACTTATAAGTAAGAACATGTGGTATTTCACTTAGACTTTTGTCCTCTTTGACTTTTTTAACAAAAAATTACTTTTGTACTCTTTGACTTCTTGTATTTTCATATTTTATATTCCTAGGCATAGTAATTCTTTCTGCTGACACACAGAAATAGAATTTATTTTTGTATTACCAATTTCGCATAAGACAATCATGTAAAAACATTTCATTTTTAATTATTATATTTATCTGCCTATTCTGATGTAATTTTGTTTTTGTGTCTCTGTACTGTTTATATATTTATTAAGGAATAATTGACAGAAATTATATATATGTATATTTCATATCCAATGTGAAGTTTTAATATACAAATACATTGTTCAATAATTGGTACAATCAAACTAATGAATATACTTGTCACCTCACAAAAAAGTTACCTTTTTTTCATTTGTGTGTGGTGAGAATACTTACTCTCAACAACTTTCAAGTATAAAATACATTATTGACCATAGTCAACATTCTGTACATTAAAGTATCTAAAACTTATTTATCTTATAACTGAAAGTTTCTACATTTTGACCAAAATGTTCTCATTTCTCCTACCTCCTTGCTTCTAGCAACCACCCTTCTACTCTCTGTTCTTGTAAGTTTGAATATTTTAGATTCCACGTATAAGTCAGATCATGCAGTATTTGTCTTTCTGTGTCTGATTTATTGTACTTAGCAAAATGTCCTCTGGGGTTCATCTATGTTGTTGTAAATTCCAGCATTTCCTCCTTTTTAAAGTCTGAATGGTATTGCATTGCATAAAAGTGTATACCACATTTACTTTAGCCTTTTGTGTGTTGAAGGACAGTTCATTATTTCATGTCTTAACTATTGTAAATAACGTTTCAATGAACATGGGAATTCAGATCTCTCTTTGAGATAGTGATTTTATTTTCATTGGATATATACTCGGAAGTGGGACTGCTAGATCATGTGGTGGTTTTATTTTTAATTTTTTGAGGACATTCTGTACTGTTTTCTTTAATGGCTATACCAATTTACTTTCCCACTAACAATGTACATGGGTTCCCTTTTTTTGCATTCTTTCCAACACTTGTTATCTTTCGATTTTTCGACAATAGCCATTCTAACAGGCATGAGGTAACATATCATTGGGGTCATCTGCATTTCCCTGGTTCGTCATGTTGAACACCTTTTCATATACCTTTTGGCTATATGTTTGTCTTCTTTGGAAAAATATGTCTACTTAGATACTTTAACCATTTTAAAGTGAGGTTATTTACTTGTATTTCTATTGGGCTATATGAGTTCCTTATGTATTTTGGATATTAACCCTTTATCAGGTGCTTGGATTACAAATATTTTTTCTTCTTCTGTAGGTTGACTTTTCGTCTTGTTGAGCACTTCTTTTTCTGTGTCCTTAACAAATTAAGGATAGAGGAAATGTACCTTAGTACGATATAGGTTATACATGGCAAGCTCACAGCTAATGTTACATTCCATAATAAAAAAGCTTTTCTTCTAAGATCTGGAACAGACAAGGATGTTCACTCTCATCAGTTCTACTCAACATAGTGCTGAAAGTCTTAGACAGAGCAATTAGGGAAGGAAAAGAAATAAAAGTCATCCAAATCAGAAATAAAGAAGTAAAATTATTGCTGTTTGAAAATTACATAGTATTATATCTAGAAAATAAAAACTTCACCAGAAAACTGTTAATATCAAAAAATGAACTCAGTAAAGTTGCAGGGTACAAAGTCGACATATATAAATAATTCTACCAAAAAGACACATGAACTTGTATGTTCACTGCCATGCTATTCACAATAGCAAAGACATAGGCTAAACATAGATGTCTATCGTTGTTGAATTGGATAAAAAAAATGTGGTACATATACACCATAGAGTGTTATGCAGCCACAAATAGAAGGAAATAATATCCTTTCATGATAGATGTCCTTTGCAACAACACAGATGCAGCTAGAGGTCATAATCCTAAACAAATTAGGAACAGAAAACCAAATACTGCATGTTCTCACTTATAAGTGGGAGCTAAAATATTGAACACACATGGACATAACATGGAACAATATTCACTGAAAACTACATATCCAAACATGGGAACAATATTCATTGTAAACTATTAGAGGAGGAAGTGAAAAGGGGGGTCATGAGTTTAAAAACTTCCTATTGATTACTGTGCTCACTAGCTGGGTGATGGGATCTGTACTCCAAAGCTCAGCATCACACAGTATACTCATGCAACAAACCTGCACATGTACTACCTTTATCTAAA
Organism: Mandrillus leucophaeus; assembly: GCF_000951045.1. Taxonomy (NCBI): domain Eukaryota; kingdom Metazoa; phylum Chordata; class Mammalia; order Primates; family Cercopithecidae; genus Mandrillus; species Mandrillus leucophaeus. The sequence continues at coordinate 43,691 of NW_012101043.1, forward strand.
ATTAAGCAAAAAAGAAATTTAAAAAATCAGTTGCATTTCTATACGTTAACAGCAAACTATCTAAGAAAAATATTTAAAAATGCCATAAGAAGAATACAATATTTAAAAATAAATTTAAGGAGATTAAAAATCTACAAACTGAAATCTATAAAACATTGATGGAAAAAATTGAGGAAGAAAAAACAAATGGAAAGAATACACAAAAAATAAACTCAAAATTAATTAAAGGCTTAAATGTCAGACTTAATTAAAGGTGCAAACTTAAAACTTCTAGAGGAAAACACAGGAGAAAATTTCCATGACATTGGCTATGGCGGTGATATTTTGGATACGACACCAAAAGTAAAGACAATGAAAGCAAAAATAAGAAACTGAGACTACATCAAACTAAATGGTTTCTGAAGAGCAAAGAAAACAATCAGCAGCGGGGTGCGGTGGCTCACGCCTGTAATCCCAGCGCTTTGGGAGGGCGAGGCGAGTGGATCACCTGAGGTCAGGAGTTCGAGACCATCCAGGCCAACATGGTGAAACCTGGTCTCTACTAAAAATACAAAAATTAGCTTGGTGTGGTGTCAGGCACCTGTAATCCCAGCTACCTGGGAGGCTGAGGCAGGAGAATTGCTTGAACCTAGGGGGAGGAAGTTGCTGTGAACTGAGATTGCTCCATTGCGTTCCAGTCTGGGCATGAAGAGTGAAACTCTGTCACCAAACAAAACAAAAACAAAAACAAACAAAAAAAAAGAAAACAATCAGAATATTATTAGGTAATTTCTATGTTACAAACAAACTACTACTCTTTTGTGTGTTTTCCTTATATTAAGAAATAACTCTAATAAAATATTGAATAGAAGCAGAGATAATGGGTACTATTGTCTCGTTGCTGATATTAATGGAAAAATTTCCTCTTTCATCATTAAGTTTATTCATTATAGATTGTTAAAGATACTCTCAAATTAAGACAGTTTCTACCATTTTCAGTTTTATGTTTTCTCAATTATATTTGCATGTTTAAATTAGAGATTGTTTTCTGCATCTATTGATACAATAATATTCTGTATATTTATATATGGAATTTATAATCTGTACCTATCTACGGTATGGCCTATTATCCATCTATCTATTCATGTATCTAGCAATCATCAAAAAGTCTATCAATGTATTTTTCCTTTTGTGTTATATATATGGTAACTTTAACATGTGAAATATGTCAAGCCAAGCCACAGTTGGATAAAATCTGTTTTTTTCCACATCAATGAATTCAATCTGACCTGTTTTTTTGTTTTGTTTTGTTTTTGAGACAGTATCTCACTCTATCACCCAGGCTGGAATGCAGTGGTGCCTTCTCGGCTCACTGCCGCCTCGACCTCCTGGAACCACATGATCCTCCCTCCTCATTGCCCCCCAGTAGCTGGGATTACATGCATGTGCCACCCCATTCTTCCTACAGACGGGGTTTCACCATGTTGCCCAGCCTGGTCTCAAACTCCTGGGTTCAAGTGATCCACCCACCTCGGCCTCCCAACATGCTGAGATTTCAGACGTGAGCCATGGCACCTGGCCCAATCTGACCTCTTTAACTTAAACTACAAAAGCCCTTCCCAATAGGTTTACATTTTCTGCCTTAACTTTATAAACTTCTGTCACTCCAGAGCTCTATTTTCAGGCACATGAGACACTTAGATTTACTCATCTAGGCCATGAGCTCTTTCTTTGCATCTGTGTACACAATGCAAAGTGCCTGAAACACTCTTTAACTTCTTAGTTTTCACTGGTTTCTCTAGCTTAAATTTAAGTGTCACTTATTCTGAGAAGTCTTTCTTGATTCTCCAAAATTCAGTTATGTCCTGATACTATATTCAGCCTCTGTATCCCAGTTAATTATTTATTACACTGCACTGTAATTGTCTCTCTATTTGTCTGCAATATTTTTCCTTTCTCTGTCTTTTTTATTCTCACTGTGCCTAGTGAGTGATACATGACAAATAGGTAATTGTTAGATAAATAAATGAAGAAGAACATAGACTATATTAGAACGTGGAATAAGTATTTTCTGTCTTTCTTTTTTAGAGATGGATCGCACTGTGTTGCCCAGGCTTGCCTTGAACTTCTGGGCTCAAGCAACCTTTCCTGTTTGAGTCTCCGGAGTATTTCCTACTCCTGCAGGACACCCTACCTGCTTCAGAATAAGTCTTCAATCACTATCTAATTAAATCAATATTAAAAGAACCATTAAAGATGCAGAAAAAAGTCCATTCAGCTTTGTGCTAATTTTTATCTACAGATAAATTAGAGAAACTTGGATTATCCAACATTTATTTTCATTTATTAATTTAAAAATGATTTTGAAAGCCTAGTGTAGGCCAGGTGTAGCTCTTCACTAATATCACCATCACCATCATGGTCATCTTCAAATGCTAATTCAGTACCAGTTGTGTTATTCTCTGAAAAAAATGACAAGTCATCTAAGGATTCAGGGTTTAAGACAAATTAATGAACACTCTCATATCTGTAGCAAACAAAAGAGGTACACATATCATATGCAAATCAGAGGGAAGTACATTTTACAGATGTGTATTTGGGTGTGTGTTGAGTAGGTGGAGTTGAGGAAAAGTGGTGTTCTGGGAATTCTGAGGTCACGGGGAATGAAGCTGAAAGTTGCCTCTCACTCTCTTCAGCTTAATCTTTCCTATAGTAGAAGCAATCACAGAAACCTCAAACTACTCTCACCAGTGAGTGGTGTCAACTTTATCTCAACAAACAAAGCTCAGATCTTTGAATCAAAAAAATCTAAAATAAATGATCATGTTCTCATTTAGGTATCTTCATCAAAGAAATGTCCTAAGGAGGTTTTAATCATTGTATTCTATGAATATGAATACATTAGCAACTCAGTTTTATCCTTCAGACACTCATTGCTAAACTGTTGGGTATAGCATGTAAAAAATGCTACAAGTAGCATTTTTTCCCCAGGTAGTAAAAAAAAATCAGGTTGGCATTTAGTAAATTCAACCAAGGCTTCTATCACTCTTTTATTTATTTGTTTTCTTTTTCACCCTTCTTTCAATCCTAGTTTGTTTTTTTTATTGTTCCTTCTCCTTATATTCTGCATTCTAAGGTCTTTCTTTATCTCTGAACATTACATATAGCATACAAATAATAATTATTAAAATATACCAAATACATATGTTTCAAACCGTGTGCTAAATAAGGAATTCCCCCCCATTTAATTCTTACAGCAGCCCTATTTTGATCATTTTCAATGTATAGAGTTAAAGTTATCATTTCATACTTACAAGTATGTGAAGAAACCTCCTTTTAAATCCGCATAATCTATTTCCCAAGCAAGAGTTACTAAACTGCATGTTGTTCAAGTGAAAGACTGAGAAATGAAAACTTTTGATATTAATATCATATAATTCCATTGTTTTACTGAAGCACACCTTTAGCAAAAGCCACAGTAAATTCATTCAAATGTATATGATGCACCTATATTGGGTGGCTAAAATTTGACTATTTCTTTAAATGAGGCATGAAGAAAAGAAGGGACTGTGCTGTACTTTTCATTGTACTTGCTACAGTGCTTGCTTCAATGCCTTCAACGCCTTGCATATGGTAGCAGATGCATAACCAGCGCAGGGCTCTTCAATGGTCAACTTACCTTTACACTTTATCTGACATAGAGTCTAACCCTAGATTATAGAATAAAGAAAGGAAAATGAAAGGGAAGTAAAAATAGAAGTAATTTTTTAATACCTTCTGTCAAGCAAGCATGGAATTGTTTTACATCTATTAATTGAACTAGATTTTGCAATACTACCACTGAGAAGGTATTAAAGACCCCATGTTACATAATACATAACTAACAATAAAAGAAGTTAAACTTGGCACAAGGCACTTAGCTGGAAAATGATCCAAGTAATGATTGAAACCCAGGTCTTTGTGACTCCAAAGTCTGTGTTTTCTATTCTATCATCGACCTCTTAGAACTTTAATCACCACGCTCCTCATTTTGCCAGAAGAAAATTTATATTTATTATTTAGAAATAATTTACTGCATGTATTTCTTTTTAGGCATACATGTATAATATATATATGTGTATGTGTGTATATATATAATGTGTGTGTATATATATATAATATGTGTGTGTGTGTGTATATATATATGTAGATCGGGGATAGGAAAGAATCAGGAGACATGAATAGTGACATACCCCAATTTAAAGATATCTGAAGTAATTTATCTTTATTTTTACAAGTTATTTCTATTCTTTGTATTACTATGTGCATAGAAGCTTTGTACTGTAAAATCAAACTATGATGGGAGCTCATCTTATTGAACACTCATTTTATGGAAGAAGAAAATGAGACTCAAAAAGATTAAACCATTTGCTTTAACCCATTTCCTGTTTGACCCGAGAATTCTATACTGGCACAGAACTGAGCTTTTTTTTTTTTTTTCTAAATGGGAAATGGGTTAAACTTTATATATATATATACACACACACACATATATACACACATTCATATATATACACACATATGTAGGTATGTGTGTGTATATATATGTTTAATAAAGAAATAACTGCAGTAAATTGTTTCTAGAAAATATTGTTTCTTTCACTGTAAAGGGAGTATCAACAATCCGGGAATTCTGAGAAAGATAATGCAGCATTCGTAGTGTTGATCTGACAAAGCAAACACTTGCAATGCATAAAAACAATGTAGCTTGTGTTATTGAAAGTTTCTATGTTCACAAAATTTTCTGGAGACCAATTGGTATAACTTTTGCACTGGATATAGGCTAACATGAAAAAGAAATTTTTGATATAAAGAGTCAAGGTTACCTAAAGTCCTTATTTCTTTTCTTTTCTCTTTTATTTTTTGTCAAGGAGTCTTAAAAAAAGGACAAATCTGTTTATAGATCTGAAGTGCTATCTAGGAAACTTTCATGAATATAATTTGCTGCTGTATCAGCCCACTCATACCGTTTTGGAATATGAGCATCTACTCAGAACCTTTCTCAGAGCTGTCTTTACTTCCTTATTTCTCAGTGTATAGACAAGGGGGTTGAGCAGTGGGGTAATGACAGTATAAGTCACTGCCACGAGCCGGTCCTTATCTGAAGAGTACAGGGATGTGGGCCTCAAGTAGATAAAAGAAGCACAGCCATAGTGGATGACGACCACTGTGAGGTGGGAAGCACAGGTGGCGAAGGCTTTGCACTGTCCTTCCACCGAGGAGATCTTGAGGATAGTGGAAACTATGAAGACGTAGGAGATGAATATCAACACAAGGGGAACCAACAATACCAGAATGCTGAGGAAAAAGACGATCATCTCCTTCAGGTTGGTGTCTGTGCAGCCCAGTTTTATGACAGGGGAAATGTCACAGAAAAAATGGTTGATCCGATTGGAGGCACAGAAGGGCACACTGAACACCAGGATACTGACAATCATAGAGATCAGGAAGCCACAAAAGCTGGAGGCTAGAACCAGCTGCATGCAGGTGGCTCGGCTGACAATGAGTGTATAGTTAAGAGGGTTGCAGATGGCAACATAGCGATCATAGCCCATCACAGCAATGAGAAAACAGTTGGTACAAGCCAAGCCCACAAATAAATAGAGCTGGACTGCACACCCAGAGAAAGAAATAGTTGGAATTGTGGATAGCAGGTTGGTGAGCATTTTGGGTACAATGACCAAGGTGTAGCAGGTTTCAGAGCATGAAAGGACAAAGAGGAAGAAGTACATAGGAGTGTGCAAAGCCCTGTCCAGGCGAATGACTGTTATGATGGTGGCGTTGGCCATCAGAGTGGTCAGGTAGACTAATAGGAAGACAAAGAAGAGAAGGATCTGCAGATCCCCCAGTTCTGAGAAACCTGTAAGGATGAACTCGGTGAGCTCACTCTGGTTCTGTCTTTTCATTGGTCAGTGGAATTAGACTTTGGTAACCTGGAATTGAGAAAAGAGTGAACTTGACAAAAGTGAACTGACCCTAGAGATACACAGTTCCTATTTCTGTAAAAAGCTGATAATACTGGTCTGAAAAAATACATAACAAACATTTAATACATAGATCAGAGTATAAGGAAGGATCAAAGGACATGAATAGTGACATACTTGAATTCAAAGATATCTGAAATTATTTATTTTTGTAAGTTATTTTCATTCTCTGTATTCCTATGTGCCTAGAAAGTTCATACTGTAAAATAAAAATGTGATATAGACTTCATTTCATTAAATACTCTCATTTTATGGAAGAAGAAAATGAGGCTCAATAAGATTAAATCATTTGCTTACCCACATGACAATGACAGTCCTTGAAAATCACCTGTCTTTGCTAACACCTTATAAAAATCTGATTCAGAAAAACAAACAAAACAAGTAAAAAGGAATGTACCCAATCTCTCATATACATGACTCAAATAATGCTTGTTCACATGTGGAGAGCTATTTTAATCTACTTAAAAGTATTCAGATTCTATTTACCCATGATCAATTGTGAAGACTTTGAGATGGCTCACATATTGGGGTTTCCCTTGTCATCAGTTCAGGGGAATCTGAGATTAAGAACCTAATTAAAGCTCAAATTAAACTCAGAGCATTATGAGGCTTGGACTGAGATCTCCACTCTTCTGGCCTATGCCTCAATCTCCATTGCCTCCATAATGTTCTAAGAAGAACTTTCATCATTATCTGTGAGAAGATCTGTGGTTTGATTGGGAGATCAAATAAATGTTAAAACTTTCATATCAGACTTAGACAATCAGATTATTTTTATTTTAGAAAAAAGATCAGAAATCTAACTCAATCTGCATACAATTCTGTGAACCTCTTTATAGGAATGTAGGAAGTATTGTCCAACCTCCATAGTCAAGGACAAATTTTAAGGAGTCACTGATTTCCAAAATAGGCTGTTCCCTTGCTAAATAGTTTATCTGGCTACTTCTGAGTAGAACTATGCCTCCTTGAAATAGTCACCCATTGTTCTTGATTTGTCCTCTGCAAATACTCACAATAATGTTAAATTATTTCTATGAATGACAGCTAGCCTTTAGTTATTGAAATAAAATGATCATATATCTTTATGGGTCTTATTGTCCTTCTAACTAATTATCTAATATATAGCTTATGGCAATGTTTCTAGAACTTTCTCTGTCCTCATCACCATCTTAGGTGTGTTTGTCCTCAGCATTAGGTCATGCATCTGCCCTTCAGTTGTAGACAAGCTGGTTGGCTGCAGCCATCAATCATAACTTTGTCTCTCTGCTTCTACACATAACATTACATTTTCTTTCCTATTTTTGTTATCCGTCAGAATTAATATTTATCTTTCCTACAAAACCTTAGTTTATTATTCATCCTGGGAGGCTCCCCTATGTAGCTCTCAAAGACTGATTCCTGTTTGAATTCACTTCTCTGTCAGTTTGCTCTGAGATCGTTGGTTAGAATGGCAGCATAGTGAGGCTGGATGGACACAGGCTCTGGAGTCAGACTGCCCAGGTTGAGACCATGGCTCTGCCAATGTACAATGTTGGGGAAATCACTTTGGGTCTCATGATTTAATCTCTAGAATGGCAATAATAATAGCATAAGCCAAAAAGTTTGTGTGAGCACCAAATGCCCACAACGAAGTTCCTGATGCATAAGTGGCCAACACAGGCAGGCTGTTAAATTCTAGTCAAGCCCCCTTATGTTACAAATGAAGAAACAGAGGCCCAGAGAAGTAAAATATTAAGAAGTAGCTTGCATAAGTTATGAGGCAAGAACTGTATCCCAAATACCTTAAGTCTTCCATCTAGGGTTTTGTCTTTTGAATTACCTGGGTTCTAGTTTTGATATTTCCTTTGCACTGTGTGCTTATACATCAGTGACTTAGGAAATAGATCGATGTCTTCTTTACTCTGTATGATCCCCACAAAGCTTTCTGTTCCACTCTTCCATCCACTCCTATCTCTTATTGTTCCGTCTTAATCCATCATATATTTTTCCTTATGCTAAGGTACATATTAGGCAGTTTCTCCCTATTTCCTAGTTTAGGTCTATTTTAGAAATATTTTGCTATTTACACTCTTAGCTATTCTCTTCATTTACTATATCTCCCATGCTCACATGGTCAGGGTTTGTTCAGCTACATCTTTGCCCTCTCCATATGGTCTCTGTCCTGTCTCTCACTCTAGATTCTGATGCTGTGGCCCACATTTCACCAGTGCATGGTTCCCATGATTTCTTCTGATTCTAAATCTTTCTTTGGTATTGAAAGTATTTTTAGAGAAAATTGACAGATATTACTCATAAGAAAGAGTGTTCCTACAACTCTAGTACAAAGGAGACACTTACATGCACAGGCAGTTTCTCTCATATCCCATCAAAGTCTAAAAAGGAGAGAGAAATAGGCAAACATTAAAAAATATATATCACGTAGCACATTTCTTCCAGATCTTACAGGGGAAAGTCCAGGGGCCATTTGCTTTTAAAGATGAAAGACAGCTCAGCCTGGTCTCTGAGCCGAAAGTAACTGTACAGCCAATCTTAGCAGCTCTGTGCCCTTGACGACACATACTCCAGCAAAATCCCTGGGTCTTATACATTAGGGGTGCCTCAGGGGATTGAGGCTTTGGAGGGAGGTTCTTCCTTGGACTCTAGGCATTAAAAATGTAACATTCTACCTTTAAAAAAGAAAAGAAAAGAGTAGAAAAATTATGTGGTTTACTTGATCTGTGTAAAAGATGAATAGCTTTAAATACTATAATTTTTTTGCACTGATCATTCATTTTGGAGCAAGGTTATATTTGCTGAATAAAGTGATGACTGTGACTTCTTTAGTAATTAGCTTTACAGACGCTAAACATAGAAGAACTCTTTTAAGGGATAAAATAAATGACATTCTTGACAATTTTTTTCTTCCTTCTTAAAGTTGCTAGTTGAATTATGATGCTATTTTTTCTGTAACTATCTTGATTTTTGAATAAGTTATACTAGCATCATAAGAGGGCACACAGTTTAACCTTTTCTACATTCCTCTACCTGCTCAATTTATCTCTTCAAATATGTTAATCAATATAGACTTTTGTCAGGGCATTAGTTAATTTAATCAATATGCATTGAGTACCTATAATGCTCCAAGCACTCTGGTGAGTGTTTTGGTGGGGAAGGTGACACAATGATGGCTTAGTCTGTGCCAATGGTGACATATGGACCCATATACATCTGGGCTTCCTGAGGTGCATGTGAAGATGCATATTTTGGGGCTTTACTGTGGGATCTCCTAAATAAGAAATATTTTAGGTGGAGCTTGGAATCTTGCAATCAGTTTATGTAATTTTTTTGATTTTCAGAAAGTATAGAGCTACTGACTTCTTTCTGATAAAAGCTTGATGTTTAGAAGATGAGATGAAGAAATAAGTGAATAATTACAACAAGCAAAGAGGGTTAAGCTAGAGACAAGCACAGGGCACTACAGCATTACTGAAAGGAAGTAAAGTTATCACATTTAGTACTAAAATGAGTGGGTCTCAAACTCCCCTTACACCTTTTCAATCCAACAATATTTCTTTTATAAGTTTATAAGGAGAATACATGACAAAACTAGGACAAAACTCAGTAGGGAGAAATGAAAGTATACTATAAAAAAATCACAATACAAATAAAGTGCTACAATATTATTTGAGGATTGACTGTGATGAGTTATAAATGCATATTTTATATCTCATAAAACACAAAAATTAAACAAAT
>NW_012101043.1:54974-57579 GCF_000951045.1 Mandrillus leucophaeus
GCTTTCTGTTCCACTCTTCCATCCACTCCTATCTCTTATTGTTCCGTCTTAATCCATCATATATTTTTCCTTATGCTAAGGTACATATTAGGCAGTTTCTCCCTATTTCCTAGTTTAGGTCTATTTTAGAAATATTTTGCTATTTACACTCTTAGCTATTCTCTTCATTTACTATATCTCCCATGCTCACATGGTCAGGGTTTGTTCAGCTACATCTTTGCCCTCTCCATATGGTCTCTGTCCTGTCTCTCACTCTAGATTCTGATGCTGTGGCCCACATTTCACCAGTGCATGGTTCCCATGATTTCTTCTGATTCTAAATCTTTCTTTGGTATTGAAAGTATTTTTAGAGAAAATTGACAGATATTACTCATAAGAAAGAGTGTTCCTACAACTCTAGTACAAAGGAGACACTTACATGCACAGGCAGTTTCTCTCATATCCCATCAAAGTCTAAAAAGGAGAGAGAAATAGGCAAACATTAAAAAATATATATCACGTAGCACATTTCTTCCAGATCTTACAGGGGAAAGTCCAGGGGCCATTTGCTTTTAAAGATGAAAGACAGCTCAGCCTGGTCTCTGAGCCGAAAGTAACTGTACAGCCAATCTTAGCAGCTCTGTGCCCTTGACGACACATACTCCAGCAAAATCCCTGGGTCTTATACATTAGGGGTGCCTCAGGGGATTGAGGCTTTGGAGGGAGGTTCTTCCTTGGACTCTAGGCATTAAAAATGTAACATTCTACCTTTAAAAAAGAAAAGAAAAGAGTAGAAAAATTATGTGGTTTACTTGATCTGTGTAAAAGATGAATAGCTTTAAATACTATAATTTTTTTGCACTGATCATTCATTTTGGAGCAAGGTTATATTTGCTGAATAAAGTGATGACTGTGACTTCTTTAGTAATTAGCTTTACAGACGCTAAACATAGAAGAACTCTTTTAAGGGATAAAATAAATGACATTCTTGACAATTTTTTTCTTCCTTCTTAAAGTTGCTAGTTGAATTATGATGCTATTTTTTCTGTAACTATCTTGATTTTTGAATAAGTTATACTAGCATCATAAGAGGGCACACAGTTTAACCTTTTCTACATTCCTCTACCTGCTCAATTTATCTCTTCAAATATGTTAATCAATATAGACTTTTGTCAGGGCATTAGTTAATTTAATCAATATGCATTGAGTACCTATAATGCTCCAAGCACTCTGGTGAGTGTTTTGGTGGGGAAGGTGACACAATGATGGCTTAGTCTGTGCCAATGGTGACATATGGACCCATATACATCTGGGCTTCCTGAGGTGCATGTGAAGATGCATATTTTGGGGCTTTACTGTGGGATCTCCTAAATAAGAAATATTTTAGGTGGAGCTTGGAATCTTGCAATCAGTTTATGTAATTTTTTTGATTTTCAGAAAGTATAGAGCTACTGACTTCTTTCTGATAAAAGCTTGATGTTTAGAAGATGAGATGAAGAAATAAGTGAATAATTACAACAAGCAAAGAGGGTTAAGCTAGAGACAAGCACAGGGCACTACAGCATTACTGAAAGGAAGTAAAGTTATCACATTTAGTACTAAAATGAGTGGGTCTCAAACTCCCCTTATACCTTTTCAATCCAACAATATTTCTTTTATAAGTTTATAAGGAGAATACATGACAAAACTAGGACAAAACTCAGTAGGGAGAAATGAAAGTATACTATAAAAAAATCACAATACAAATAAAGTGCTACAATATTATTTGAGGATTGACTGTGATGAGTTATAAATGCATATTTTATATCTCATAAAACACAAAAATTAAACAAATATGTTGCTAATAAACCAATAGAGGGGATACAACAGAATATTACTAATTACTCGATTAATCCAATGGAAGTCAAGAAAATAGGAAAACAGTGACAAGAAATAAATGAAACAAAGAGACATCACATAGTACAATGGTAGACTTAAACACACTCAAAATGAAACTTATATTGACTGTAAATTATTTACACTTCAATAAAAAGAGATTGTCTGATTTGTATAAACAAAGCAATTATATATTTTCTGCAAAAGACCCACTATAAATCTTAAGTCTCAGGTAACAGTGATGTTCTAGAAAAAAAGCACAAAACTCTAACTCTTAGAAAGGCAGAATGACTATACTAACATGAGACAAGTGGACTTCAGCACAATAAATATTAACAGAACTAAAGATGGACATTTGCTAATAATAAAAATTTTAGCCCTGGGGTGCACCCAAGATGGCTGAATAGGAACCGCTCCAGCCGCCAACTCCCAGCGTAAGTGACACAGAAGATGGGTGATTTCTGCATTTTCAACTGAGGTACCGGGTTCATCTCACTGGGGAGTGCTGGACAATCAGTGCTGGTCAGCTGGTGCAGCCTGACCAGCCAGAGCTGAAGCAGGGCGAGGCATCACCTCACTTGGGAAGCACAAGGGGGAAGGGAATCCCTTTTCCTAGCCAAGGGAAACTGAGACAGACAACTCCTGGAAAACCAGGTAACTCCCACCCTAATACTGTGCTTTACCAAGGGTCTTAGCAAATGGCACACCAGGAGATTATATCCCACACCTGACCCAGAGGGTCCCACACCCA
>NW_012101043.1:59716-59962 GCF_000951045.1 Mandrillus leucophaeus
CAATAAAAAATGATAAAGGGATGTCACCACCAACCCCACAGACATAGAAACTACCATCAGAGAATACTATAAACCCCTCTATGCAAATAAACTAGAAAACGTAGAAGAAATGGATAATTTCCTGGACACTTACACTCTGCCAAGACTAAACCAGGAAGAAGTTGAATCCTTGAGTAGACCAATAGCAGGCTCTGAAATTGAGGCAATAATTAATAGCGTGCCAACCCAAAAAAGTCCAGGACCAGA
>NW_012101043.1:62505-82984 GCF_000951045.1 Mandrillus leucophaeus
AATAGCAAAGACTTGGAATCAACCCAAATGTCCAACAGTGACAGATTGGATTAAGAAAATGTGGCACATATACACCATGGAACACTATGCAGCCATAAAAAAGAATGAGTTTGTGTCCTTTGTAGGGAAACAGATGCAGCTGGAAACCATCATTCTTAGCAAACTATCACAAGAACAGAAAACTAAATACCGCATGTTTTCACTCATAGGTGGGAATTGAACAATGAGATCACTTGGACACAGGAAGGGAAGCATCACACACCGGGTCCTATTGTGGGGAGGAGGTAGGGGGGAGGGATAGCATTAGGAGATATACCTAATGTAAATGACGAGTTAATGGGTGCAGCACACCAACATGGCACATGCATATATATGTAACAAACCTGCCCGTTGTGCACATGTACCCTAGAACTTAAGGTATAATAAAAAAATTTAATACAAATTCTAATTTTCAAATATAAATATGCGTTTCATAAAAAGTTAAAAAACAGGAAGTTCAAAGTGACAAGACAGAAAAGGAAGAAGCCAAATCCAAACTATAAATATTTCTACATTTCTTCTTATGTAATTGATAAAGCAAGTAGAAAAATATTGGTAAGAATTATAAGATGCAAACAATAATAGGCTTGACATAATTACTATTTACAAAAAGATACACGTAAAAATAGCAGAAATTTTTTTTTTATCAAGTGCACATAGGCTGTTTATAAAGGTACAGCACTTCCTGGGTAATCAAATGTATAGGTTAAGTAATTTTTATGCTCAGAACAAAAGAAGAACATCTAGTTTCATTACTTCAATCCAGTACTGTATGAGAATTCCTAGCGAATGTAATAAGCAAAAAAAGAAAGAATAATTTATATTAACAAGATATAAATTTGTATTTATTCACAGAAAATGTGAATGTTTACATACCAAATCCTAAATAAACAAAGAAAAAGATTATAAAGACCACTAAATGAATTTAACAGGTCCAGCAATGTAAAAATAATACAAGTAGTACTAGACCTAAGAATACAGTTTGAAAGCAATACAATTATAATGAGGGCCTTCAACATTTTACTGACAATATTAGACAGATCATTGAGGCAGAATATCAATAAAGAAACTCTGGATTTAAACTTGACTCTAGACCACATGGACCTAACAGATATTTACAGAACATTCTAACCAACAACTGCAGAATATACACTTTCCTCATGTGTGCATGGATCATTCTCCAAAATTGACCATATGCTTGACCATAAAGAAAGTTTTAATAAATTCAAAAATATCAAAATCATATCAAGTATTTTCTTGGACCTCAGTGGAATAAAATTAAATGTCAATGCCAAAAGGAACTTCAAAAGTACAGAAGTACATGGAAACTAAACAATTTGTTCCTGAATGACTTTTTGGGAAATAATTAAATTAAGGCAGAAGTCAAAAAAATTTCAAGGAATAAAAATAGGGACCTAACAAACCAAAAGCTCTGAAAGGCAGCAAAAACAGTGCTGAGACAAATTTAAAGCATTAAACACCTACATCCAAAAGACAGAAATATCTCAAATTGGCAACCCAGTGTTGCACCTCAAGGAAACAGAAAAATGAGAACACATCAAGCCCAAAGCTAGCAGAAGGAAAGAAATAACAAAAATCAGAGGAGAATCAAATGAGATTTAAACAAAAAAGGACAACAGCAACAACAAAATAAAAATAATACTAAGTATCAACAACATGAAAAGTTGATTTTTTGAAAGAATAAATAAAATTGGTAGACCAACAGCTAGATTAACCAGGAAAAAAGAGAGAAGATTAAAATAAGAACAATAAAAATGGTAATGGTGACATTACATCTGATATTACAGAAATACGAAAGATCATCAGAGACTAATACGACTATTTCTTTGTGCACAAACTAGGATTCCTGAAAACATACAAACTCCCAAGATTGAACCAAGAAGAAACAGAAATCCTGAGCAGATTAATAATGAGCAATGAAATAGATCAGTAATAAAAAATATCTTCCAACAGAAAAAAGCCCAGGACGAGATGGATTAACAGTCAAAGTGTACCGGATATACAAAAAAGAGCTGGTACCAATATTACTGAAAATCTTCCCAAAAAATCAAGGAGAAGGGATTCCTTCCTAATTCATTCTATGAAAGCAGTATTACCTTGATGCCAAAACCAGTCAAGGACAGAAAAACAAAAAAGATAACTATAAGCAAATATCCCTGAGGAATATAGATGCAAAAATTCTTAGCAAAATACTAACAAACAAAATCCAACATCACAAGGAATGATAAGTTATCACAATCAATTGAGTTTTATTCCAGGAATGCAAGATGGTTGAACATATGCAAATCAATAAATGTAATTCACCACTTAAGCAGAATTAAAAACAAGAAAAAAACATGATCATCTTAATAAATCCAGATAAAGCATTTGATAAAATCTGACATTCCTTTATGATAAAAACTCTCAACAAACTAGGCATTGAAGTAACATATCTCAAAATAGTAAGAGCTAGGTATGACAAACCCACTGCTGAAGTCATACTGAATGGGAAAAAATTAAAGTTAGTGAAGTTGAAATATTGTAACCTAGAAAACCCTAAAGACACCTAGATTTGATAAATGACTTCGGTAAACTTTCAGGATACAAAATCAATGTACAAAAATCAGTGGAATTTCTGATTTTTGCATGCAAGCTGATAAGCAAATCAACAACTCAAACTCATTTATAAAAGCAACAAAAATAAAATAGTGGGTAATACATTTTAAAAAGGAGGTAAAAATATCTACAAGAAGTATGAAACACTGATAAAAGTAATTATAGATGACAGAGGCTAATAGAAATATCCCAAGGTTATGGATTAAAAGAATCAATATTGTTAAAATGATCATCATGCTAAAAACAATCTATAGATTCAAGTTCCCTTCACGGCATCCGTCTCTTGCCAAACGGAAGGCTGCTGCAGGCCACTGAGTTGCCTGCCATCCAAAGGGGATGAGCGGGATTGGAAGGAGGCTGTGGCAGCTCTTTTTCCTGTTCACCTCCCCCTGCCAAGGAAAACAGGACCCACTCTGCCAAGGGCCTTCTGTGTATTGCCTTCTCTCTGAGGAACTGGAATTTTTGTCTCTGTTGCACGTAATTCATAATGTTCCCTGACACCAGTGTGTGGATTTTAAACATCACAGTGAGTCTGAAAGGACCATGGGTTTTTCTACAGCTATTTTCTAGCATTTGCCAGTCCCTATGCCTGGACTGATTAGAATACTTCATTTTTCTCCCTGTGCCATCTACCCTCCTACCTTTCCATCCTGCCTTCTACCACCCTTAGATAAATGAATTTTGTAATTCCAACTGTTGTATTTTGCGAATTTGTTATTTTTGTTGTTTTTCTGCAAAGCGCATATATTGGATATGGGAGGTAAAGGAGTGTCCCAGTTGCTTCTGGTCACTCCCTTTATAGCCATTACTGTCTCGTTTCTTGTAACTCAGGTTAGGTTTTAGTCTGTCTTGCTCCACTCCCCCCCGCTCCCCCGCCCCCAAAAAAAAAGCCTGAAGAGATGAGATAAGAGAAAAGATCTCATAGCTAGATCTGCTGGGTTTTGAGGAGTCATATTTTTTCTTTCCCTTGAAGGGGAAAAAGTTATTTTCACTGATACATTTAAAGTCCCCCAACCATGGGGAGGTACCAGTTCTGGACAAGTGCCACTGCAGCAACACTAAACCTGAACTTTTCAACCCCATTGGGGGTGGGAGGCGGTGGGCAGAAATGTGCTGTTGGCCACTGCCAGGTCCCTTTCATATTTCAAAGGAATATTGGATGTTGAAAATAGGAACTGAAGGGGTAAATGTATTAAACCTGTGATTGATTGATGTTTTCCTGTCATTTTAAGAGACTAAATGTGGGAGGCATATGTCAAACTACTTGTACAATTTTAAAATGTCACAATTAAACATGACCTAGTTTTCCACACACACAAAAAAAAAATGCACATATACAGCATGGGATACTATGCAGCCATACAAGAATAAAATTGTGTCCTATTTAGCAGCATGGAGGGAACTGGAGGCCACTATCCTAAGTAAAATAACTCAGAAACAGAAAACCAAATCTCCCATATTTTCATTTATAAGTGAGAGCTAAACATTCGGTACACATGGACATAAAGATGGAAATGATAGACACCAGAGACTCCACAAAAAGGGAGGGTGGAAAGGACTTGAAGTTTGAAAAATTATCTTTTGGGTACAATGTTCACTATTTGGGTGATGGTTACACTGGAAGTCCAAATGCCATCAGTACACAATATATCCATGCAACAATCCTGCATATGTGCCACTTGAAACTGCAATAAAATAAAATAAATACAAGAATAAAAGGTCATAAGCTTATAACAGTACAAAACTCAATTGTATTTGTTTAGAATAACACCAAAAAGTAAAAATCAAAATTAGAAAAGCTCTATAAAATGCTCTTAAAACCTTGAAATAGTTACGTGAACTGACAAACAAAATAAAAGTTGTTGAGAAAAATTAAAGGAGGCCTGAATAAATGTAGAGGTATACCATTTTCATGGATTGAAAAACCCAAAATAGTCAGGATGGCAATTACCCCTCAGTTTAATCTATAGTTAAACACAATCACAATATAAATCCTGGCGTGATTTTCTCTAGAAATTGATGCATTGATTATAAAATGTATATGAAAATGCAAAGCACATGAAATAATCCAAGCAATTTAGAAATATAGAAAACATTTAAAATATATTAGCACAGGATTTCAAGACATACCATAGAACAACATTGACTAAGTGATATTATCATAAAAATAAACACGCAAATCAAAGGAACAGAATGTATATTATAGAAATAGTCTTATGCATATATGCTTAATTGACTTTCAATAAAGTTGTCAAGGTAGTTTCATAAGGAGAGAATAGTTTTCAACATACTGTTCTGGAAATCTTGAATACCCGTACAAAAAATAAAAATAAAATTCGATCCTTACACCACCACATACATAATTACACCTCATATAGACATTGTAACTTAAAAATGTCAAAACTGTACACATTTTAAAGAAAGCACAGGGGAAAATTTCTTCAACTTGGAGTAGACAAAGACTTATTAGGAGACAGAAAACATGAATCTTAAAAAGAAAAAAATGGCAAATTGAACTATGTTAAAATTTAAAAAGTCTGCTTTTAAAAAGTTAGGCAATTTGATGGGTGTAAAACTGTGAAAATACTAAAAAACACTGAAATTTATAAATTTATACGTAAAAAGTATAAATTTTATGATATAAAATTATAGCTCAATAATTTATATAAAAAGGAATGATTAATGAAATGGAAAGGTAATTCACATGCTAGGCTAACATATTTACAAAATATATACCTAATCAGGGACTTGTATCCAGAATAAATATATATCTCTTATATAATAAAGGAAGACACATAATTAAAAGATGGTCAAAGATTTGAACACACACTTCACAAAACAAGATATACGAATAGCCACAGAGTACATACAAATGCTCAATATAATTATTCTTCAGAAGAATGCCTAATAAAACTAAAAGGAAAGATAACTACACATGTAATAAATTAAAAGACTGGCAATGCCTAGAGGTGGATAAGATAAGAAACCATTGGAAATTTTACAACTTTGTTGGTAGGATTGAATTATGATGCAACCTCTTTGAAAAACAGCTTGGAGGTTTATAAATAGCTAAACTCATATCTATGATGTAGCAGAGTCACTCCACTCCTAGGTATGTACCAAACATAAATGAACATATATGTCTATACAATGACTTGGAAACTCATGTTTATAACAGTTTTATTCCTATTAGCCTCCAACTAGAAAGAATCCAAATATCTTTCAACAGTTCAATTTGTCCTTCACTGAATAAATTGCAGTGTATTCATAAAATGGAATACTATTAAGCAGTGAAAAGAATGAACTGACAAATGACACATCATGAGTGAATCTCAGAAATATGTTAAGTGAAAGAAACTAGACACAAAAGTTAACATACTGTTTGATTCCATTTACATGAAATTCTGGAAAAGGCCAAACAGTATTGACAGAAAACAGATTATTGTTTCTCTGGGACCAAGACTGAGTAGAATTGACCACAAGTGGTGAGGGGGAGAGTTCTGGCATTGTAGAGATGCTCTGTAATTTGACTGGAGTGTTTCTGGCACCAAGGCTGGGTAGAATTGACCACAAGGCTGGAGGGGGAGATTTCTGGCATTGTAGAAATGCTTTGTAATTTGATTGAGTACTGTTGCTTAGTATTGCTTAAATGTATCAAACTGTACATTTAAGTTGGGAACATTTTGTATGATGTAAGTTAATCCTCTATAAAGTTAATTGTTAATATTAAAAGTTTTCTAATAAAAATAAAAGACAAGGTGGAACACTTTTAATTCAAAGGTCAAACACAATTATTGAACCAAGTAGCCTCTCAAATCTGTAAAGAAAAAAATGTAATAGGAAAATAAAATAAATAGATAATTTTCAAAAGTTGGATAACACTGATAATTTTTTAAAAAGTCTTTTACTTCTACTAGTAATCAAAGAAATGTAAATGGAATCAGGATATCATTTTTATATTTCATCTTGGCTAGAATTTAAGATTAAAAGTAACATTATATACATTATGGAGAAATTGGCATCTTCACATATTGTTAATGAAAGTGTAAGTTTTATAACCTTTGTGGAGATTATGTGCCAACACAATGCATATTAAAATTTGAAATAAGAATATATTTTCATTCAGCAATTTCATTTTGTGAGTAATGTGCAATTTTTCAAAAAACTATTTCATTTACCCAAACTCTGAGAAATTTATAAAAATTAATAAAATGGCATTTATAAAGTTATTCCAAATATAGACAAGAAAAGTCAAAACTCCAGCATCTATTGCTAAGATTGAGGTAGGTTTACATACTGTTACTTTTTGAGAGTCTAGGAATTTAAAATAATAGATTTGATAGAGAAAATAGAGGCTTGTGTATGCAGTGGAAGATTAGGAGAATAAATGTCAGGAAAGCCGCTCTTGATTTTCTGAATTGCAAGGATCACAGGAAGCCCTCCCAGATGGTCTTGGCCGCTGTAGTACTGATGGATGATTCTCAGGAAATCTAAACGTGAAGGTTTAAAGTCCACATCTGTCATCTGATAAGTGCTGGCATATCATGTTGCCCCAAACAACTGGCTTCCTTCTTCTGCATCCACATATTTCATGAATGCTCCTTTTTCATAAAACCCTTTTGGCAAGGTGATATGGAAAATGGACCTCAGGATTTCCAGAATTTTTATTCCTACATTGTGGTACAGAGAACTTAGAAGTGTAAGTATGATACTAAGTATCAGTAAAATATAGTCAGCACAGGTTTCCCTTCTAGGTATTCACCATCCATACACATCCTTCTGTTGATGTTTAAATTTCCAAACAGTAATAATGAACATAATGCAAATACATCTCACATAAAGAGGTACCCACATTTATCTCTAAAAATAAAACAGAGTTCCACAAGTTAATAAATGATTATTTGATAGCCTTTTCTTTGTAGATGGAATTATAATGTTTTGTACCATCAACACACCTTATATACACTGGTAGGTTAAGACAAGGTGGGAAAATGATCAACACACACATATATACATAATAAAGCAAGCAGTAAAATAAAACAGCTACTGCAATCCTTGTTTCTGTAAGTAAACATGACTATCACTGACATTTATTATTTGTAAAAATTTCACCTATTTGTATTCTTTTGAACTCATCTCATCCCCCAACATTTCTGAAGGACTTGAACCATTAGTGACTGCCTAAATTATGTTGTTTTAGTCTTCTATTAAATTTTGCCTTTATATATGAAGTAATAAAAAATGCCCTAGAGCATCTAGATTCTAGGCATACTCTTTTCTGCCTTGGTAGTATAGCAGCAACACCCTATTTTTTCATTAAAAAAAAAAAACAGGATTCATTTCTGTCTGTAGATTACTGGCACAGAAGAAAAAAGTAGACAGAAGTGGCCAAGGGGCCATCTCAATCTCCATTTTTGTGTTTGCTGGTGGAAGTAACACTCCTTTGTGAAATAACACTTCTAATCCACAAAGCTCAAACTTATGCGTGTAAGTCATTAGGAGTAATAACAGAAGGAATCATTTCATCTCCCCTTACATCGGTTCTCAGACTTTTACATTCTTGTTATTAGAGAATGGACACAATCCTTTGGTTGTTGGTTCAGAGTATATTCTGCTTTGTGCAGACACATGAGGCTGTACTAGGTGCTGTGCAGTAACTGAACCTCAAGTAAACCATTTCATATTCTACCAAGTCACCTCCTTCTGAGTGGTGGAATACACAGAGGCTTCCTAGTATAATTTAGTAAATAATTATAATTCTCTCACTGACTTGTGAGGTCACTTCTCCCAAAGACCAAGTTCTCACACAATATACACATACATTGTACATACAACCAAATACACATACATTAATTTCTGAGCTCTCCTTTCTGTCTCTATACTACTTGTTTCTTCCTGCACCAATAGCATGCTCTTTTTTATTACTAAAGCATATTGTTTTTAGTAGGAAGAGTGAGGGCCTATATTACTTGCCCTTTACAAAATTGTTTTGTAATTTCATGTAAATTTTGGAAATCTGGTTGTCAGGGTGACTTCAAAATTTATGTAGGGATTTAGGTTGGAATTATATTGGCTTTATAGATTAGCTTGAACAAAATTCACAACTCTGTATTATTTTGTCATTCTGGTAAAACGCATTCATAAGATAACACACCGTTTGATGATAGAGCTCAGCTAGATTTTGTATACTTACTACAATATTAGGTTTTTGCAAAATATCTCAGTGTTCTCAATTAGAGTTTCTAGGGGCAGGGCCCTGGAAAATATAATTCAACCCTCTTTTGATTCTTAGAAACACTGAAGTTGAGTATCACTGGACAAATACATCAGTCTTCTGACTTAAAATTCAGTAAAAATTTTCCAGTTGGACTGCTGCACTGTAAGTCTTAATTGTGGTGGGCTCTCCTTCAGAATCCATCACAACTGTCAAATGGACTCAACTTTCAAAGCACACATGGGCCAATTATGCTCATGACTTCAACTCCCCAGGCTCCCCAACTGAGGCCACCTTTGAGAAACTGGTGACATTATTGTTTTCCAAAATGAACTTGACTTCTAATTAACCCCAAGACAACAGCTCCAGGGCAGTAGACCTCAGGAGTCCAGTGATTACAGTACTTGCTTCTAATTAACCACAACCCATGTTGGTGATCAGAACTTCTGAAGATAGTGACTTATCTGGAGAAGCTGGGAGTCCTGATAGATGGAAGAGGCTAGCTCTGTTGATTCGGATGAGAGTTTCTATCTCAAGGCAGCTTCCCTCTCATTTGCTGTTATTTCCTCAGGCTCTGATCTGTGGCTCTGATGCTACTTATCAGGAGACTCCCAAATACTGAATAGCTGCTTCTCTCTAAATTAGAAGGGAGAGAGCAATGTAAGTACTTACTGAGCAATGCGAACATTGACCTAGTTTGGGGATTTGTGGGACTTGAATGATGAGTAGTGTTTGAGAAAACCTCTCTCTATGCACCCCATGGAGATCACTGATGGCATTTCTGGTAAGTAGCAGAGTTAAAAAGGAGAATCAGAGGCTACCTTTCACTGAAGGTACTAAGAGTGACTGGGAATGACCTTTACAATGCTCTGAATTTGGCCAGGTGTGGTGGCTCACCCCCATAATCCCAACACTTTGGGAGGCCAAGGCGGGCCAATCACCTGAGGTCGGGAGTTTGAGACTAGCCTGACCAACATGGTGAAACCCTGTCTCTACTAAAAATACAAAAATTAGCCAGGCGTGATGGCTTGTGCCTGTAATCCCAGCTACTTGGGAGGCTGAGGCAGGAGAATTGCTTGAACCTGGGAGGCAGAGGTTGCAGTGAGCCAAGACTACGCCATTGCACTCCAGCCTGGGCAACAGAGTGAGACTCCGTTTGAAAAAAAAAAAAAATCTGAATTGTTCTCGATGATCATATGGGGTCATTCTTACAGCTAGATTTTATTTTCTTTTTTCTTTTCCTTTCCTTTCCTTCCTTCCTTCCTTGCTTATTTCCTTCTTTCCTCCCTTCCTTTTTTCCTTATTTCCTTCTTCCCTTCTTCCTTATTTTCTTCTTTCCTCCCTTCCTTCCTTCCTTATTTCCTTCCTCCCTTCCTTATTTCCTAATTTCCTTTCTCCCTTCCTTCCTTTTTTCCTTCCTCCCTCCCTCCCTCCCTCCTTTCCTTCCTTTCTTCCTTCCTCCTCTACTTCTCTTTTTTGTTCATTGGTGGACTCATGGATTAAATGAAACAGATACTGCACTTGTCCCTCATTTCTCACTATTCTGCTTCTCTTTCTGCTGTGTACTCCTGGATGTATGCTTTTAGGTCTAATTGAAATCTAGTACTTAAACTCCATTTTAATGTGGCAATCTGGAGAAATTAAAGATTTTTATTTGTATCTAAGAAGTTAAAAATTCCACTCCTTTCATATCTGAAGTTGCCTACATAATTTCTCTCAGTTAACTGATTGATGTTTTCCTTAAAATAAATATTTGTATTTCTTAAAAGTTTTACATGTGAAAACTCTGTAGATTGCCTTCTTTTGGGGGAACCCAGCACCCTCAAGTATTATGTTTCTATTTTAATCCAGATTACATAAAATCCCAGTGGAGCATCTGAGGAATTAGAAAAATAAAACACTGAAGTACCATCTCCAAGGATCATAGCCTGAATTCTATTCATAGGTTCTAAAATATCACAATTAAGGGGATTTTGAGATCATTTAACTGGAGAATCTTTGATTCTCTGAGCAAGAAAGGCTCCTAAGGGTCATACTACTCTGATACTATCTTAGTCAAAATTCCTCTGTAAAATGTTCAGGGATCCTCTGCCTCAGTGCCTCCCATGTATCCCAACAGTTTATTCCATTACTGTTTATGCTATCCCTTTAATTAAAAAAAAAAAACAACTAAATATTGAAGGTAGGTACCTCATCTAAGGTCACATGATACTAGACCTGAAACCTAATTACTTTCACATCACCCTAAAAATCTTTCATCTTCATTTTACAGCTTGAAGGTATTTGGCAGGATGAGAATTTTTATTTTCCTGGCCTTATGTCTTTCTATCAGTACAGATGACAACACACTATGGTGGTCCCTAATGGCATCTTGAGCAGATGGGGACTGCCTTCTCAGATGCACCATGGAGCTGAATCCATAGATCATAAAAAGGTAATTACATCGATCACATGATTCATTTAGGCTATGGATTTATATTAATACTATATAAAAATCCACTGGACTAGAATCAGCTGTCCTCATGTGCCTTAGCAAAAATTAATCCAAACAATTCTCTTTGGTATCAGTTGGATACAGGTACTCCTTCAGAATCAGAGAATTCCACCTTACATGGTCTATATTATTCATCATATTCAGTCGAGTGAGGGCCTAGTGGTGGTTAGAGGTTGATTAGTTGAAAGAAGATTCAAATGAAAGCCTTTTGGGAAAGCAATGAGGCAAGGCTAAGCAATGACCATAATTTTAGATTTCCTCATTGTTTTGAATAAACAGGAATTCATTTGTCCAGGAGGAGGTATTATGTAGGGAAACTTTTACCTTTCTGTATATAAAAACATATAACTAATACACACACGCACTCATACACACAGATATATATGGAGGAATACATTGTACTTACTTTTTCTATGTTTATGTATAATAGTAATATCTTTATAGTTATACTAATGTTATTAAAATAAGTAATTATATTAACTAAGTTTAGGACCAGTTTCTAGTAAGTAAGAAAGAAAAAAAAATCATCTCCAAATTCTATGAATAGATATAATGAATTTCAGGAATGTCTGATGAATTAACTAGGGTTCAGAAAACAAAAAAAAAGTTGCTATTGAATAGAAAAGTGGAAAAGTAACAGCAACAAAATTCTGGTAGCAGATGCCAATAATTTCCCAACACAAAATGATGTAGTAACTTCAGAAGTATATAAATGAAGACTGGATACCAGCAAGACATACTGGATGATTTTCTAATCCAGGTAGTGCTTTTTTAATTTATTAGGTTGGGTTATTGAAAATGTTCCCATGAAAAACAATTAGGCCTAAGATGGCTTTAGAAATAATTTGTTATAGCAGTTTGCAAAATAATTTTAGTGGCAGAATGTTCAAAGAAATCTTATTAACATAACAATATACAAAAGATACAAAGTCTATGGTTTACAGCAGAAGAGGGGAAACTGGCAAAATTCCCACGTGTGCCATTTTCTCTCACACTCTGTGGCAAGCTCTGTCATTTCTGCAAAACTCTTATTTCTCTGAGTTTCTCCAAGTTATCTCAGCATGGAAAAGTGAAATGTGTTACAAAATGCCACAAAGTCAATCATCTCTCTTTACCACCTGGTGACTGTTTTCTTCCTGAAAAAATATTTTTTTTTCTTTAGACTAATGTACTAATGTGATTTTTATTTATTTATTTATTTATTTATTTATTTATTTATTTATTTTTACTTTTTTGAGACAGATTCTCACTGTGTCCCCCAGTCTGGAGTGCAGTGGCGTAATCTTGGCTCACTGCAATCTGCGCCTCCCGGGTTCAAGTTAATCTCATGCCTCAGCTTCCCGAGTAGCTGGGATTACAGGCGTGTGCTGCTATACCTGGCTAATTTTTGTACTTTTAGTAAATACGAGTTTTTGCCATGTTGCCCAGGCTGGTCTTGAACCCCTGGCCTCAAGCAATCCACCCACCTTGGATTCTCAAAGTGCTAGGATTACAGGTGTGAGCCACCACATCCAGCTAATGCGGCTAATGTTATTTTTTGTTTCACTCTTGACTCAATGTTTCAACTTGTGGAACTTCCAATAGTATTTATCATTATTCTCTTGGAGATATAAAAAGTTCCCAATAAATACATGTGTCCTCACACCTTTACTTAGAGATCATGGAATACTTTCTCTCCTTTCTCATTTCGTGGTTAGATAAACTGAAGTCCACATCATTATGTCTGAACATTATTCATTCTTTCATTCTACATTCTGATCAGCTTCAGGTAGCTGAAGTTAACATTTTTCACTTTGGAGAGTGAGTTGCCTCGGGTTTATAGTGAGTAACAAAAACAATAATCTGTATGTTACATTAGAGGGAAAACTATTAGCATATTTCCTAATCCTTGGACAGAGAGATAACCTGTTCTTCACATTAGAGAAGGCCTCCAAACTGGCTATCAGTTATTCTTTTGCATATTTTGCCTAATTCTTCTTTTAGCAGACATTTTAATGGGAGAATGAAGAATTTCATCAAATATCTGGAAATGCCTGCCACCTGCAAACTTTGTGTGAAATTTCCCGCACATTTCCACTCTCCTTTCTGGATCCTGGTTTCTACCTCTGTCCCTGACTCTCCTGTGTAGAAGTGCTCTCCATGGAGCGGGTCAATGAGACTGTAGTGAGAGAGTTCGTCTTCCTCGGCTTCTCATCCCTGGCCAGGCTGCTGCAGCTGCTCTTTGTTATCTTCCTGCTCCTCTACCTGTTCACTCTGGGCACCAATGCAATCTTCATTTCCACCATTGTGCTGGACAGAGCCCTTCATACTCCCATGTACTTCTTCCTTGCCATCTTCTCTTGCTCTGAGACTTGCTACACCTTTGTCATTGTATCCAAGATGCTGGTTGACCTGCTGGCCCAGAAGAAGACCATTTCTTTCCTTGGCTGTGCCATCCAAATGTTTTCCTTCCTCTTCCTTGGCTGCTCTCACTCCTTCCTGCTGGCAACCATGGGCTATGATTGCTACATGGCCATCTGTAATCCACGGCACTACTCAGTGCTCATGGGACATGGGATGTGTATGGGACTAGTGGCTGCTGCCTGTGCCTGTGGCTTCACTGTGTTCCTGGTCACCACCTTCCTAGTATTTCATCTGCCCTTCCACTCCTCCAACCAGCTCCATCACTTCTTCTGTGACATCTCCCCTGTCCTTAAACTGGCATCTCAGCACTCTGGCCTCAGTCAGCTGGTCATATGCATGCTTGGTATATTTGCTTTGGTCATTCCTCTGCTACTTATCCTAGTCTCCTACATCCGCATCATCTCTGCCATTCAAAAATCCCTTCCTCCGTTGGAAGATACAAGACCTTCTCTACCTGTACCTCCCATCTTATTGTGGTAACTGTTCACTATGGCTGTGCTTCGTTCATATACTTAAGGCCCAAGACCAATTACTCTTTAAGGGAAGACACCCTAATATCTGTGTCATATACCATCCTTACCCCAGTGTTCAATCCAATGATTTATAGTCTGAGAAATAAGGAATTCAAATCAGCCCTACGAAGAACAATCAGCCAAACTTTATATCCTCTTAATTAAAGAGCCATTTTTTAAACTGCTAATGCTTAGTACATGCCAGGCAAATTGTGTGCTTTTATACATTTTTTTTTCATTTAATTATTCAACTCCACTGTAACATAAGAACACTTTACATATGAGAGGAATGAGGCTCACAGAAGTTAAGACAGTCTGGCTTTCTACTGTCCATGATACTTCAACAAGACTAATCACATATGGGAACAGAGCACTCAGTTCCATAACAAATTTAATTATATTTTACTGCTTTAAATATTGCAATTTAAAAACTAATATGAGAGCAAAGATGAAGCCGAACTGATGAGAGCTATGTCTCAAAGTAGACAGCCTAGATACATCAGGAAAGAAAAGATGTATCCGAAAGAAAGAAAGGAAAAAAAGCCACATTTAATCTCCTTTGCAGCTAAGAGGCAACATACATGGGAAAAAAAAAAAAAAAAGAAAAAAAGGAAAAAAGCAGGAAATCCATCTATCCATACTTTTCTTTTCCTAAAGACAGCAGAAAACTTTGGTCCCACACATTCTGCTACAAATCTTGGTGGTCCTTTTTGTCCCTGATTCATTTCCTGAACCTACATATTGAAATATCTTTGCCTTTACTTGGGGTTTTGTTCTTCCTTTGTTCCACTTTACGGTTCTCCTCCTGATACACATGTGTGTCCTTCACATACTAGTTTGTCTTAGCCCCCACATTGGTTCCTGAAACACCATACTAATTTACTCTCTTCAAGGAAGCTACTAGCATTGCCTATGTGCTGGAATATCTCAAGTAATTCCAAGCAAAGGGCTTGAGTTAATATTAATAGAAGGCTAGAGTCCTAGAACGACCAGAAAACCCATGGAAAACCCTCCAGTGACTCCCTTTGCCATACAAGATAATGCCAAGAGTCCTTCGTAGTCATGCATATATCATCTAGTTTCTGCCTACCTCTTCAGTATTATCATTTCTAGTCTTGTTATTCTTCATTTTCTATATGCCTTCTTGTACACTCTGAAGCTAACCAATTATTTGCTTGTTTCAACACAAATAAATGTGATGAACACAATAAATGTGGTCTCTGCCCTCATAGACCTTATTGTCTGGTTCAGGATAGTTCCAGTAAACAGAAAAATGCGGAAAATACTTTACCAGTTTAAGTTGATTCCCTGAAGAAAAAGTGCATGCAGGAGATAAAGTAGAGAATACCAAGATAAACCTAATTTAAATTGAATGGTATATGGTTGGTTTCCCAGAGAAACTGACAGTTAGCCTGCATGTAACCTGAAGGGTGAGTAAAGTCATCAGGTAAAGGGGATATCCTTTCAGACAGAAGAAACAACGTGTACAAAACCCCTGAAGCAACAACTGGATGAGTTGGAGACAAGCAAAGAAACCCTGTACAAATCCTGTTTTAAAAATGCTTTTTAATTGACAAGTAAAATTATATATATTTATGGTGTACAACATGATATTTTGATATACATAGGTATTGTAGAATGGCTAAATAAAGTTAATTAACACATACCTTTAGCTTATGTACTTGTTTGTGGTGAGAACACTTACAATCTACTGTTAGCAATTTTCAAGTATATAATACATTAGTATTAACTATAGTCACCATGATATGCAATAGAACTTTTAAAATTATTTCTCTTATCTAACTGAAATTTTGTGCCCTTTGACAAACATCTTCAAAACTCTCCCCTCAACCGCTCACCCGATTTCAGCCTGTGGTAACCAACATTCTTCTCTCTGCTTTTATGAGTTTTTTAGATTCCACATATGTGTGAGATCATATGGTGTTTGTATTTCTGTGCCTGGTTTATTTCACTTAGCGTACTATCATCCAGGTTCATCCATGCCATTGCAAACAGGACTTCTTTCTTCACATGGCAGAATAATATTTTATTGTGTATGTATACCACATTTACTTATATTAGGTTGATGCAAAAGTAATTGTGTTTTTTTTCATTACTTTTAATGGCAAAAACTGCAATAACTTCTGCACCAGCCTAATACATTTGTTCATTAATAGACTCTTAGGTTGATTCCACACCTTGACTATTGTGAATAATGCTACATAAACATGGGAGTGCAGATGTCTCTTTGACATTCTGATTTTATATCGATATACATCAAGTAGTGGAATGACAAGATCATATGGTAGTTCTATTTTCAGTGTTTTGAGGAACCGCCTTACTGATTTCCATAATGGCTGTACTAATTTACAACTGTCAACAGTGTGTAGGGGCTCCCTTTTCTCCAGATCCTCCCTAACACTTTACATCTTTTGTCTTTTTGATAATAGCCATTCTAACAGGTGTGAGGTGGTATCTCATTGTGGTTTTAATATGCATTTTGTGATGAAGAGTGGGGTTGAGCATTTTCTCATCTACCTACTGTCCATTTATATGTCTTGGGAAATGTCTATTCAGATTTTTTGCCCATTTCTAATTGGGTTATTTGTTATTTGACTATTGAGTTTTTAAAGTTCTTTACATATTGTGAATGTTAACCCATTATCAGAGATACGGTTTGCAAATATTTTCTCTCATTACATAGGCTGTCTCTTTATTCTTTTGATTGTTACTTTTTCTGTGCAGAAGTTTTTTGGTTTGATGTAATTCCATTTGTCTATTTTGACTTCAATTACCTGAGCTTTTGGAACATAAATGCTTTTTCTGCTTTCTCTCTGGAATGAATTTGAATTTACTGACAACATGGGTTTATGTATTAGACACATAACCAGTTGTGACCCAGTTCCTTGTATGGTGCCTGGCATAACAGAAATATCTGTTTTATGAATGGCCACGACTGTCCTGCAATTTTATGCCCCCCCCAATCTTGCTCTGCCAACTTCTTGCCTTATCTTGGTGCATATTAACTCCATCCATCCTAGCAACCAAGCCAAGTACATGGAAGTCATCTTCACCACTTTATTTTTTAATCCTCATACCATCAATTGTGTCCTATAGATTCCACTGGCTAAAAGTTCCTCAATCACATTCCTTTTCTATTTTTACCTGTCTTCTCTGGATTACGGCAAAAACTTCAAGTCCTGTGGTCCCCAATTCATTCTTCACACTGCTGCCAGGGAAGTCTTAGGGTTGTTGTGATGGTTAAATTAGAAAATATGTGTTAAACACTTAACAACAGTTGTCTGGCATATACTGAGTACTATTTTAATGTTGATTTTTATTATCATTTTCATCATCATCTTTCTAAAATAAAAATCTAAATAAATAATGTCTCAGGTTATAAAACTTTCAATAGTTCCTAACAGATTTGAAGATACATTTTAACTCTTTGTTAAAAATTTTACCAAAGTACTTGTTGTTCCAATAAAATACATTGTTTCATGCCTCTTTACCTTTACATGCATTTTCCCAAAATCTTTGATTTCTTATTATTTGTCTACCCACTACTCAGATTTCAAAACTTCACTCAAGCATAACCACCTCTAAGTAGTTATTGACCTCCATAATCCAATTTATATTTATTTTCCATATTTCTTTACAGTGACATGTGCATATCTCTCTTAATGCCCCATGGAAATGTGCAGCAGCAGTCACTACTTTCCACGTTTACTCCTCTGGGAGTTAATCTTTTTCTTTTTTCTGTTTTTTTATCTCTTTTTTCTTTTGAGATAGACTCTCACTCTATTACCCAGGCTGGAGTGCAATAGTGCAATCTCGGCTCACTGCAACCTCCGCCTCCCAGGTTCAAGCAATTCTCCCGCCTCAGCCTCCTGAGTAGCTGGGATTACAGGCGCCCACCACCACGCCAGGCTAATTTTTGTATTTTTAGTAGAGATGGGGTTTCACCATGTTGGCCTGGCTGGTCTCGAACTCCTGACCTCAGGTGACCCACCCGCCTCGGCCTCTCAAAGTGCTGGGATTAGAAGCGTGAGCTATTGGGCCTAGCAGGAAGGTGAATTTCTTAAGGTAAAAACTACCAATTATTGGAACTCAGATCGCCTAAACATAACACGGTTCATGACTGAAACTAAGCTTTGTAATAAATAAATACATCAATGCCGTCTCTGGGCACTATGACTGAGTTCCTCCACACTCGGCGGCATCTCCCAGATTTGCTCCTTGCTGCTGTCACTGCTGGATCTACAAGCGCCTGTCAGTTCATTGCTCTGTGGCGTCTCAAAATATATTCCTTCTCTTGAAATAGAGGCTTTAGGAGTGAACATCCTTGTCTCCAGTCAAAGGGCAAATATCAGGAACTATAGGAGGAAGCCCATGGGAGGGTTTTCTGCTGATTGTGTTTCCAGTAGCTTCTAGATTTTTAATGAGTCACTTCACCGAAGAATATAAAATAGGAAACCAACTAATTTCCTGAGTCTGTTGCATAGTTCATCTATTTGGCAAAAAAGCCTTAAGGAGCTTTTCCCTTTGGATCATAGTTGCTAATTGAGGGAGGGCAGAATGTGTCAGAAGCAATGTGGCCACGGCTCCCTAAGGTGCTAGATAGTAAAACTACCAAGCAGGCATTGATGCTAATGTGAACCAGAAAAAAAGTCCATTAATTATACTCATTAGGGCTGTAAGCTGATCCAGCCCATAGAGAAGAGGCACAATGACCACTGTTCTGGGGAGCGAAGTAGTAAGTCATTTGTTGCTGTGTTGAAAAATTTTAAGAGACTAGCAGGAAGATGTGTAATATACTGGGAACATGCTAGTTTTGGTGAATTACTTAGACTTTTCCTTAAAGGGCCTGGGCCATGATTAAGATATAGGGCAACCGCATTCCTCTGTACCCCAGGATTCATATTTTAAAGAATATGAAACTCTTTCATATTGGAGATTTGGTCTTTATTCCATAGATGGCTTACAGAAATTAAATTATCTAAAATCATAGGACATATTTATGTCATTTCAAAGATGTTAGCTAGTTATGCCTTTTATCTTATATTTAATTCAGAAATTGTTGAGATTTTCTTCGAATTGCAGTCTACAAATACATGACAGCAAAGGATTGGAAGGTGGTAATAGGAAAAGTAGCTGGAAGGGGAGACAAAATAATGCTCAGGTTGAGGTCTTAAGGTCAAGAAAAAAAGAACATTAGAGATATTGCAAAATGATCAAAAAGGCTATTTCCAGCACCAGTCTTAAGAAGGAATGAAGGAAGAAAGGAAGGAAATACTTAATTATGGCTTCTTATAATTCTGGGCCACATTTTTAACTTATGCTGTCCATTCATCTTTATAATATCCCATATTACAGAAAAGAAAACTAAGATTCAGGAGCATTAATTTATTTGCTCAAAGAAAATGCTGAAATAAGAAGGTGAATTCCATCTCTAGTGTTTCTTCATAACATAAATTTTTATCTAGCTTCCTTGATCACTCGCTGGAAGTATCTTTACCAACTAAATGAAAAATACCTACAAATTAGTTGCAATGATTTATTTAGGTATTAATTTGTTTAATTACAATTTTGTCAGATTTTGAATTTGTTCTTGCTAGAAACTCTGATGCTGATGTGGTTAGAGAGATGTATATAAATATTTGGTGCACAGTACAGAAACTTTTGTCAAATGAACAACATAGTCTTTGACTTCTAAGAGCTTAAATTGTACCAGGTAAGAATGAGCATTATATAGAATGATCTAAAATGTAAAAAGTCCAAGAATGTATGTTTCACAAGGGTAAAGATCTTTGCTTTGTTCACTGTTGTATCTCAAACATCAAATAAGGTGTCTCAGGTTTAGTAATGTATACGATAAATAGTTTTTAAATTGAAATAGTGCTTGGAAACCTGACTTACAGGGAAGTGATTTGAAAAATTAGAGGATCTGCCCTAATACAGGAAAAGCCATTGTTGTTATAAGACATGGCTCTTTGCATGTTTAGTAAACTATAGTGTTCCACATGATTAAAACATTGGGATAAAATCTGGGAACTGGAATAAATATTTGCAGTGTTGTGAGAGATCTAACAGCCTTTTTCCTTGTCTTTCCTTCCCTTTTTCTTCCCTTTCTTTCCTTCCCTTTCTCTGCCTTTTTTCCTTCCTTTTCCCTCCCTTTCTTTCCTTCCCTTTCCCTCCCTT
>NW_012101043.1:83429-90625 GCF_000951045.1 Mandrillus leucophaeus
TACTTGGTTAAATGTAAATTTAAATGTCTCTGTGATTGCCTCTTCTTCTGAGTTGAACTGTTTCAACACCCACCTTACCATTTATTCTCCTATCCTCTCCCATCTTCTCCCAGCTGTTCTCCGTGTTCACAATGCCATGCCTCCCATTCTCAGGCCCCTCTATCTCTGCTGCCCAAATCACTCTGGAAAATAATCTCCTCCAATTGCGCTTCCCAAGTCAACAGGGGTGGAGGTAAAAATGAAACATAAAATGAAACAAACAATACCCTATAGCTTCTTACTTTGAATAAATTTGTTTCTTCTAATTTCTCCCTTCAGGCTGGATACAAGAGAGGAAAGGCAAACCAAAATAAAGTGTCATAAGATATTTATTCATTTTTAAGAAATAAAGATTCTCTTCAGATTCCATAGTTCTGGCTCTAGAGAGGAATCAGTCATATAGAAAACACCAGATATGGGTTACAGGGGGCCTGGAGAGAAAAAGAAAGTTCATTCTCCCATAAAGATGTTATGAATCAGTTGGTCAGCCCATTGAGTGTGTATTCTGTTTTCATAGTTCTGTCTGCAAGAAAAAGTACAAATATAGTTTAATTGACACCTAGTATGCATGTGCATATACATAAATTGAAATAAAATATTCGCTTTAAATAAGGGCTATTCAGATTGGGCATGCTTTATCCTAATCTTCTCTTCTTATATCTGCTCTCCATTTAAATTTAAAAACTGCTGGGGTTGACCACTAATTCTATAAGACCACTGATTCTATAAGCTCAGTGATGTAATAAACATCAAGTTTCAAAATTACTGTCTTAAAACATATTTGTCTATAAGAGAAAGGGACCAGTAAAAAAAAGAATAATAGTAAAGAAAATAACACCACGAAATAGAGCACTTCTTATGTAGCAGGTGCTGTTCTCAGCACTTTACACAAATTAATACATTTAATATTAATCACAGCCTGTTTCATAGGTGAGACAACTACAATATAGTGAGGTTAAATAAATCATCTAAGGTTACAGTCACCCAATGGATGAACTGGGACCCAAAGCCAAGTTACCTTCCTCTAGATTCCATACTATCATTCAATATACAATGATACTGCCTTTCTTAAAACAAATAGTAATAGTTTGTGATATGATTTTCAATTTTTCCTTATTAAAAATACATTTTTACATATAAATCTCTATGGGCAACTTTTAAGAAATAGAATATTGGAACAAATTAGATAAATATATTCAAGGATGTTGACATATTTTGCTAAATTTCTTGGCATAAACAAAACCAAATTATAATGTTATTAGTAAATTTTATGTTACTAGTCATATAACACCACCACAGCTAATTTGATGAGTCTCTACTTTATTTGAAATACACTTCAAGTTAAAATATGTTTTTAACATAAATTGTTTTTGTTTGATGCATTCTATTTCTGTTTTATAAACTGTATGCTTATATCTGTTTTCTTCTTCAAAGTTTGTTATTTTCTCCATCGACTTATAATAAACTTTTATTAATATTAACATTTGAAGAATATTTTTGGTAGTTTTCCATTTGTTGTTTGCTTTCTATTATTTCTAATTGTGCCTTTTTTGTAAATAAACTTTTTATTTTATACACATTTTTGCTTAATACTCCTTGATGATATTTCATTATTGTTTAAGTTTAGCTTTTCAAATTTTCTGTCCAGTAATAAAATGTTTTCTAATCCTTTACATTTTTTTGTATTTTTTGTCTTTTATTAACATATAAATTTTGAATATATGTGTTGAAAATTTAAACTGATATTTAAATTGTATTAAAGATGTATTTAGTAAGTTACTATTATATGTCAGAAACAGTTTAGATGGCATTGAGATATTTTATACTTTAAAAATCATTAAATTTTTGTTTAGGTAAAGAATTAAGGTATAAACTTTCTTCTGATAACTGCTTTAAATTTAGCCCATATAGTCTAATATATAGAGCTGACATTATTTTCTAGAACTTATTTTATTTTAGATTGTATTTTCCCTTTGACCCAACACTTGTTTAATAGTATTTTCAAATTATTATATGGAAGAGTTTTCAAAAATATGATTTTCATATGATTTTATTTTTATTGTTACTGATCAATGGTTTTGCTCAAATGCACAGATATGTTTGCTACATTTAAAAAAAAAATTTAAATTAAAAATTTAAAGTAGGCCATGCGCGGTGGCTCACGCCTGTAATCCCAGCACTTTGGGAGGCCGAGGTGGGCAGATCATGAGGTCAGGAGATCGAGACCATCCTGGCTAACATGGTGAAACCCCGTCTCTATCAAAAATACAAAAAATTAGCTGGGCGTGGTCGTGGGTCCCTGTAGTCCCAGCTACTCGGGGGGCTGAGGCAGGAGAATTGCTTGAACCCGGGAGGCGAAGTTTGCAGTGAGCTGAGATCATGCCACTGCACTCCAGCCTAGGTGACAGAGCAAGACTCCATCTCAAAAAATAAAATAAAATAATTAAACTTAAAAAATTAATGTTTTAATTGATACTTCTTTAAATATGTAGGATAAATGTGTAAGATATGTTTTAGTCTTTACTGTTTTCGATCAATGTTTATGAGCACTTGGATAGTCATGAATATGAATAAGATGAAAGGGTGATGGATCATTTCAATGTATAGATACAAGTCTTTTATTTCGTAGCATTCTGACTGGTGTGAAATGGTATCTCATTGTGGTTATGATTTACATTTCTCTGATGATTATTGATGATGAGAATTTTTCATGAGCTTCATGGCTGCTTGTATGTCTTATTTTGAGATCTGTCTGTTCATATCCTTTGCACATTTTAAAATGGGGGTTATTGTTTTTTGCTTGACTTGTTTAAGTTTCTTAAAGATTCTGAATATTAGGCCTTTGTCTGATGCATAGTTTGAATATTTTCTCCCATTCTGTCAGTTGTCTGGTTCAATATATGAAAATCAATAAATGTAATTTATGACATAAACAATTAGAAATGAAATTCATATGATCATCTCAATAGATGCAGAAATTTTTCAATAAAATCTAACATCCCTTCTTGATAAAAACCCTCAACAGACTAGGCTTTGAGGAACATATATCAACATAATAAGAGCCATCTATAACAAGTCCACAGCCAACACCATATTCAATAAGCAAATCTTGGAACTATTTTTGAGAACTGAAACAACACAAGGATACCCATTCTTACCACTCTCTGTTCAAGGCAAGAGAAAGAAAGAAAAGGCATCCAAATAGGAAGAAAAATGTCAAACTATTTGTCTCCACTGTTGATATTATTCCATATCTAGAAAACTAATTTAAAGACTCTGCCAAAAGGCTCCTAGAACTGATAAATGACATTAGGAAAATTTTAGGATACAAAATCAACCTAAAAAATCAGTAGCATTTCTGTAAATCAATAATATCCAGACTGAGGGTCAAATCAAGAACACAATTATATTTCAATAACCATAAAGAAAATAAAATATCTAGAAATGTACCTAATAAAAGAGGAGAAAGGTCTCTATAAGGAGAACTACAAAACACTGCTCAAAGAAATCAGAGATGACACAAATAAATGGAAAAACATTCCATGCTCATGAGCTAGGATAATCAATAATGTTAAAATGGCCATACTGTCCAAAGCAATTTATAGATTCAATGCTATTCCTATCAAACTACCGATGTAATTTTATCAGAATTAGCAAAACTATTATAAAATTCATATGAAACCAAAAAAGGGCTCAAATAGCCCAAGTAAACCTAATCAAAAAGAACAAAGCCAGAAAGAAGCATCATACTAACCAACTTCAAACTATACTATAATGTTACAGTAACCCAAACAGCATGGTTCTGGTGCAAAAACAGACACATAGACAAGAGAACATAATAAAGAACTTAGAAAGCAAGCTGCACTCTTACAACCATCTGATCTACAACAAGGCTGACAAAAGCAAACAATAGAAAAAGGACTCCCTATTCAATAAATGGTGCAGGGATAGCTGGCTAGCCAACTGCAGAAGAGGGCAACTGGACCCTCACCTTTCACCATATGCAAAAATTAACTTGAAGTGTATTAAAAATTTAGATGTAAAACCTCAAACTCTAAAAATCCTAGATGAAAACCTGGGGAATACTATTCTCAATATCAACCTTGGCAAGGAATTTTTAGTTAAGTTCCCAAAAGCAATTCCAGCAAAAACAAAAATTCAGAAGTGAGAGCTAATTAAACTAGAGCTTCTGCACAGCAAAATTAACTATTGACAGAGAGAAGAGATTCTTATTTCTACTTGTTAGAACCTGAGGGGAGATTTGCATGCAGCAATTAGAATAAATTTCATATAAGCTAATTTTATTTAATGGGATTCTACCTGACTAAAAAGTGTTCTTGTCTTCTCTTATACTAAGATTTAATTAACTGTTAGCAGAAAATCAAAACTGTACTGCATTGCTTTGACTTTTTACTACAGAAAAAAACTATTGTAAGTTTCAAACCTCAATTTTCATTTTTTCATAAACCATACACAAAGTTTTTCCTAAAAGCAGTTTATGTGTCAGAATTCAATAACTCTACAATGGACCATGTTTTATTTAAGGCATGCTGTGTCTATAGATAAAGATGATGGGTAAGGAAAGAAGAAAGGTGATAAGGGTAGTTCTAGTCACTTTAGAAAATACTTATTCTGCATATAAATACAGATAATTAGTCACAATCTCTTTGCTTATTTTTCTTGAATGTCTACATTATTGTTGTTCAAAGTGGGGAATAAGTGATATTAACTTAACTCAGTCCATCTATATTGAGCTCAACAGAACCTATCTCCCAACTCTCTGTTCAGGTATATAATATCTTCTTTTGTAAAATGTGTTTATGGTTATTTTAATTATGATTACAAATATAACTGGGCATTACTAAGTTATCAGCCTGAGAATGCAAATACTCAACTTACAATTATTTCCATCAACAATCTGCAGAGAGCTGGGATGTGTTCCAGAAACACTTAAAGATCCTAGAGTAGGACTAAAATGGTGACTATTAAATGGATCACAATGCTCTGAATGCCTCTATTTAGTGATTAAACTAGACACATTTGGGCAATTCTGATTTCTTTTCATATAAATTTTATAATCATCTTATCAGTCTTTAGAAGAAAGACCTACTGGGATTTGTTAAGAATTATGTTGACTACATAGACCACTTTGGTCAGAATTGCTCTTTATTTTATTATG
The DNA here is from genome assembly GCF_000951045.1 of Mandrillus leucophaeus. NCBI lineage: Eukaryota > Metazoa > Chordata > Mammalia > Primates > Cercopithecidae > Mandrillus > Mandrillus leucophaeus. The sequence continues at coordinate 88,648 of NW_012101043.1, forward strand.
TCTTTAAACTGATGAACATGGGTGTTCTTCACTTAGTCACATATTTTATAATTTAACCCAACAGTGTTTGAAAGAGTTCTCTGTATATGTCTCACACTTTTTTTTGTTAAATCTAAGCTTTTTAAAAATGATATTGTGAATTGAATTGTTTTCTTAATATCATTTTTAGATTGTTTGTTGCTTGTTGTAGTAGGCCAAATAATGAGCTCCCAAAGATATATATGTTTTAATCACTAGAATCTGAGAATATGTTAGATTATACAAACAAGAGGAATCAAGGTTGCAGAAGGAAAGTCAACTGACAGTAAAATAGAGATATTATCCTGTATTATTCTGGAGGGCCCAAAGTAATCATAAGGGTTCTTAAAATTGGGAGAGAGAATCAGAAAGTCAGAGAAAAGATGTAACTTTGTTGACTTTGAAGATAGAAGAAGGGGACCATGAACCAATGAACATGAGAGGTAGCTAGGAACCGGAAAAGGCTAGTAAAAGGCAAGATTATTCCTTGTCACCTCCAGAAAGGAACAAAGGACTGCATGCCCCAAATTCTTATATTCACATACCTGAATATATTTTACTTCTTTCCCTCTTTGCAGATCTTGGCAGAAAACGTCACCATGGTCACTGAATTCCTGTTGCTGGGTTTTTCCAGCCTTGGTGAAATTCAACTGGCCCTCTTTGTAGTTTTTCTTTTTCTGTATTTAGCCATTCTTAGTGAAAATGTCACCATTATCAGCGTCATCCGCCTGGATAAAAGCCTCCACACACCCATGTACTTCTTCCTTGGCATTCTGTCAACATCTGAGACCTTCTACACCTTTGTCATTCTACCCAAGATGCTCGTCAATCTACTTTCTGTGGCCAGGATAATCTCCTTCACCTGTTGTGCTCTTCAAATGTTCTTCTTCCTTGGTTTTGCCATTACCAACTGCCTGCTATTGGGTCTAATGGGTTATGATCGCTATGCTGCCATTTGTCACCCTCTGCACTACCCCATTCTTATGAGCTGGCAGGTGTGTGGAAAGCTGGCAGCTGCCTGTGCAATTGGAGGCTTCTTGGCCTCTCTTACAGTAGTAAATTTAGTTTTCAGCCTCCCTTTTTGTAGTGCCAACAAGGTCAATCATTACTTCTGTGACATCTCACCAGTTATTCGTCTGGCTTGTACCAACACAGATGTTAATGAATTTTTGATATTCATTTGTGGGGTTCTTGTACTTGTGGTTCCCTTTCTGTTCATCTGTGTTTCTTATCTCTGTATTCTGAGGACTATCCTGAAGATTCCCTCAGCTGAGGGCAGACGGAAAGCGTTTTCCACCTGTGCCTCTCACCTCACTGTTGTTATTGTTCATTATGGCTGTGCTTCCTTCATCTACCTGAGGCCTACAGCAAACTATGTGTCCAACAAAGACAGGCTAGTAACGGTGACGTACACTATTGTCACTCCATTACTAAACCCCGTGGTTTATAGCCTCAGAAACAAGGATGTCCAACTTGCTATCAGAAAAGTGTTGGGCAAGAAAGGTTCTCTAAAATTATAGAATTGAAATATTATTACGTTTTAGATTTCTCAATAAATAATGCCTTTTTATCACATGCATATTATAACTGTAAAAAATTCTTTGAAATAATAGGAGTCCTTAAGATGCATGTCATAAAATATGTTTTTCTCCTTACAGTTTCTTTAAATTTAATCCACAGGCTAATGTTTTTCATTTTCTCATATGGAATCTCAGGGAGCTCCTCAAATTTAAATGCCCAGTTCACTGTGATAATTGAAAATTAAAACTTAATTTAAAGCTAAAATTTCTGCCTTTTCTGGGTGTAGATTTTTGAATTGGGGAGCCTTCATTGGTACCAATGAAGGTTGACTTATGTATTAGCTCTTTCAGCAAACACTTTTCTCTCTACTTATTTCAGTGACTGGTCCTTCAAGCATTACACTGTAGGGGGAGGGATAGGTGGAGGGAACGTCTTTCTT
>NW_012101043.1:92635-95389 GCF_000951045.1 Mandrillus leucophaeus
ATTTTCACCTATTTCATGAAGTATTGATGGTTTCCATTCTTCAAAACACCATAGCAATGTAAGCTTTACTTATACTTCCTACTGAGCTCTGACATATTGAGCTGATTATGTACATATCTTATTCTCTCTAATAGGCAATCAGCAATGTGAAAGGAAGTAATTTACAATACCATTATGTTAACTTCTCCTAAATGTCTTCTATATCCCTGACATTCAGAAGATAACTTATACATGTCTCTTAACTTTAGTTGAATAAATAAATGCTTGGTATAGCTAAGTAAAACATCTGAAACTACACATGAAAGTGTAGCAATATTTATGTCCCCCAAAACAGTAATTAACAATAACAATGATAATTTAATTTGCTCATTAATCTCTTAAATGGGAGAGGGCTTATGATTGGCTTGTCTCAACTCCATACAATGTCAACTGAGCTGCTCAACTAGAACTGAGGGACCCACTTCCATTGGGCTCATTTACGCGGCTAGCAAAATGGTGCTGATCTGTAGTAGAGCTGAGTCAGGGCTATAGGTTGTGAGTCAGTTTCTCTCCATGTGGCCCTTTCCATGGGGTTCTATAAACTTTCTCACACCATCATGACTGGTTTCAAAGACTAAATGTTCCAAAGAACAGAAAGAGGAAGCTGCTAGTCTTTTAAGGCATAATACCAGCAGGTTGTCTGCTCCTGACACCCTGACACCCAAAAAGACAACAATGTGATGGGCACAGGATAATAGCAATGGACATTCCCTTTTGAAAAAGGAGGAAATTAGACACATCACAATCATTTGTCCATAGAAATTCTCAAATTCATCTGGACACATGTTGCCAGACCTATTTTCTGGGAATGAATTCCATGACTCTTAGATCTAACCTGTGATGCCATTTCCCCACTTTCTGATCATCCTTTTTTATCCACAAGACATAGCTGCAATTTGCAGACATGTCGTTTCTCAGTCTGGTACCTCCATGGAAGAAGTTGAGGGTCCAAAGCTCTATTCATTTCTGTTTGCTCTGTAGTCTTTAGCACATGTTGATAGAATGTCTTTTTTAAAACTTGGTGAGTTTCTTATGTTTCAATCTATAAATTAATTCCATTAAATAAAAGTCACATCCATATTCATTTCTTTATTATGGGTCACTTGTGAGGTAGTAGTATTAATAACTGCTGTATGGCAATTCCCTTAAGATTATTAAAAAGACTTATTGTTTAAGGATTCAGGTCCTTAGGATATTTATAAATCTTGTTGGGTATAGCTTAAAATATTTCTGAGTTCTAACAAAACGTATTACAACTACATTCTTAAGATGTATACCCTGAGGCATTGGTTTCCTGATAGTACCTTGGATTTGCTTTCTTTCTTGAAGCCATTTTGTGCTTGAGAGTCTTTGTTGAGAGAGACTGTGCATGAGAAACATCTTTATTCACAAACCCAAGTTTTGTTTCTTTCTGTTTCCTCTAAATCCTCAGAAACTTAAGAAACTTTTAAAAATTATGTACTTTTTAATTGACAAATAATAATTGCACATATTCCTTAGGTACATAGTAATATTTTGATATGAATAATGTATAGGGATCAGATCAAAGTAATTAGCATATCATCATTTCAAACATTTATCATTTCTTTGTGTTGGAAATGTTCAACGCCCTCCTTCTGGTAATTTGAATCTATATATTATTTTTAACTATATTCATCCTACAGTGGTATAGAACACTGTAACTTATTCCTTTATCTAGCTGTAATTTTGTATCCCTTTAGCAAATCTCCACCTATCCTTCCCTTTTTCTACTCATCCCTTCCTCTAGTATCCTACTTTCTATTCTCTTCATATTTTATCATTGATTGGTATTTTCTATAATCTTCCTAGAAATTTCCCCGGGAAGACAATGAGATTACTAAATAGTCTATTTTCCAGGCTGTAGCATGTGGCCCTGCTGCCAAACTTTCCAGCGATGGATAATAAGTATCCATGTTTTACCAACTCTAATAACAGTTTCCTCTCTGTCCTTCAAACATTTTTCTCTCTGTGCTTCAAAGCCTTACCAAAAGTTACCTCATGATCCTTTCACCTTTTAGTAAGAGACTTCTTAAGCCCTTATGGATTATTTATACCACCAATTGCAAAATTAATGCCAAATATTTTAAATGTTGATTATAACAGCACCCTGCCTTTAGATACCAAATTCTGTTCTCATTATTTACTGCTGCATAATCAACTATCTAAAACTTTAGTTACCTAAATGAGCCATAATTATTTTGCACCCAAGTCTATAATTTTGGTAGGACTCAGTGGGGACAGCTGGAATCTGTTCTTTGTGCCATTAGGTTGAATGATTCAACTGGGGCTGAAGGATTTACCTTCAAGATTGCTCACTCATGTGCCTGTTTTATTCATGTTGGCTACTGGCTCTTTGCTCAGCTGGGGCTATTGGCCAGGAGCCTTGGGTTCTTTCCATATCTTTCCATATTCTCCAAGGGCTGCTTGGGCTTCCTCAAAACATGGTTTCCAGGGTACAAAAGTGGATGATTCAACACACCATAATAGCAGCTACTAGACTTTGGAGACCAGGGTTAATAAATGGATATAGTCTTACATTTATTATAATTTATTGGTCCAAGTAGTCACTCATCCTTTATGGATTCAGGGGAAGGAAGAAGCCACCAAAAGTTCCCATCTGGGTTAATCACTTGGGCTTTTCTCTTACTTTCTCATCCCTGCAGCATCTTTTTTTAAAAAATTAATTTAATTTAA
>NW_012101043.1:97074-99673 GCF_000951045.1 Mandrillus leucophaeus
CAATGAAGGTTGACTTATGTATTAGCTCTTTCAGCAAACACTTTTCTCTCTACTTATTTCAGTGACTGGTCCTTCAAGCATTACACTGTAGGGGGAGGGATAGGTGGAGGGAACGTCTTTCTTGATTGTCACTGTCATGTTCTGGCAATAGTGCTTTCAGATGTTGCACACTGAGTCTTTCTCATGCAGGGAGCTTTCCTGGCTGCTGAAATAATTCCTTACTTGGAGCTTCTACCACATTTCTTATGATATGGCTGAATCTGCCTCTAGCTGACAGCTTGTAAATTTTCCTCTTAATTCTGAAGTTTCAACATTCATCTGGGTCCCATGTTTTCTAAAGTTCTTATTGGACAAAATGTTATTTTTAAGTGATTCTCCAATGAGAATTTCTCCTAAATGGTCAATATGTGATCCAAAAGAAAATTTTGACAATCCTTGCTACCCATAGTCAGTTGAGTTGTCAGACATCTTTCTCTGTGTACTGGTATTTCAGGCCAATAACTGCAGATTTCTACATTTAGATTTCTCAGGTGAGCTCAGATACCAATCCACTGTGTTCCTTTATCTCCAGCAGATATATATCAATATCTTGAAGCAGTTTTCTACTCTTGGGGATAGATAAAACGTTAAGAAATTCAAGAGCTTACTCCAAAGATTATATTTCCTCCCCCTTTTTCTCAAAATGTTTATTTTTAAAGAGTAGTTCACACATTCTATTCTCTCAGCTTTTGTGCCTCAACTGAAACTAACAAAAACTGCCTTTTATGACATTGTTGCCTATTTTTCCTATAGATTAAGGTGTTATAATGGTGTTTATTGGTAAATATTTAGTTCATAAAATTACTCTCTGTATACAGAGTCAAATAGTTGGCCTGACCAGTGGTATAGCCGTAAATAATTACCTTAATCACTCTAGATCACATTTTGCATCACATGGTTTTTTGAGAATCTGTTGAAAGCTATGTATCTAATACATGAAACTCTCCTCGTGCACATATACAGGAAAAAAAAAAAAACTTGCTTACAATCTAAGGGGTTTACATCGTATACAAAGTCCATCCCTCAATCCAATTCATGGGAGTACTTGTTCATGACCAAAGTCATATAATCCATTTAAATTTGCTTTCATCATTTTATCTTTTCTCTTTCACTTTTAACAATTTGTTATAACTTTTTTTACCTGATTGAAAGATTATTTATATCATCATGCCACAGAGTTTACATGCTTTGTAGTTTTATTATAACAGCAGGACAGACTAATAGACACCCCTGCTGCTGTCTTCTAGATCTCTTTAATGGATTTAATTTCCTTTTTAATATCACATTGAGAGAAATTTACCACAAAGTAAACAGAGAAACTATCTTGTTCAAGATAGCATATTCAATTAACTAGAGTATTGCTATTTTATGTCACATTCATTAAAAATTTAGGAGAAGCTACTGTGCGGTCTAACATTTGAGGTTTTTAAATATAGAATATGTATACAATAGGAAAACTAAATTCTATACTGTGAAAAGAAATGATAATTAAGCAGGAAGTTTCAAAAATAAACTACACTTAACATCTTGATCAACTTTCATAAAAAGTAGCTGATTTTTGTGTCCAAAACTAACATATAGAATATTTTCTGCAGCTTGCTGACATGAATGTGATTAAAAAAATTGTTTTGTATCTTACTTTAAGACTCTAGTTTCCTACTATCCTGGCATATAGGTCTCTTGAATTCCTTTTATTATTAGTAGAAACACGAAAGAGTTAAAATTATGTTTAAAAGGGATTATAATAATAAATAGTAGAATAAACTACAGAAAAATAACTTGCATTGACAAAATGGCCTTGTTTGCCATCATCGTACTATAGCCATCATTAATTAAAAAGGCAGTAGAAGATAAACCTAAATTTGCCATTCTGTGCACCACATTCCTTTACTTACAGCTTATACGGTGGAGTCCTATGGAGAATGGTCCTGTGCTTGCCTAAGAAACAAAGAATTTCTTATTTGAAAAGATTATCTCCTTCTTTGTCTAATGTCCACCATCAAAGATTTTTTTTTTTGATTTTCACCTATTTCATGAAGTATTGATGGTTTCCATTCTTCAAAACACCATAGCAATGTAAGCTTTACTTATACTTCCTACTGAGCTCTGACATATTGAGCTGATTATGTACATATCTTATTCTCTCTAATAGGCAATCAGCAATGTGAAAGGAAGTAATTTACAATACCATTATGTTAACTTCTCCTAAATGTCTTCTATATCCCTAACATTCAGAAGATAACTTATACATGTCTCTTAACTTTAGTTGAATAAATAAATGCTTGGTATAGCTAAGTAAAACATCTGAAACTACACATGAAAGTGTAGCAATATTTATGTCCCCCAAAACAGTAATTAACAATAACAATGATAATTTAATTTGCTCATTAGTCTCTTAAATGGGAGAGGGCTTATGATTGGCTTGTCTCAACTCCATACAATGTCAACTGAGCTGCTCAACTAGAACTGAGGGACCCACTTCCATTGGGCTCATTTACGCGGCTAGCAAAATGGTGCTGATCTGTAGTAGAGCTGAGTCAGGGCTATAGGTTGTGAGTCA
>NW_012101043.1:105048-107911 GCF_000951045.1 Mandrillus leucophaeus
CTTTTTTTAAAAAATTAATTTAATTTAAAGATCTGGGATCCATGTGCAGGATGTGCAGGTTTGTTACATAGGTAAACATGTGCCATAGTGGTTTGCTGCACCCATCAACTCATTACCTAGGTATTAAGCCCAGATGCATTAGCTATTTATTCTGATGCTCTCCCTTCCTCCACCCCCACACCAAAGGCCCCAGTATGTGTTATTCCCCTCACTGTGTCCATGTATTCTTACTGTCAGCTCTGACTTATAAGTGAGAACATGCGGGACGTGACTTACACAAGAGCAGTTCTCATGAGTACATAAGACAGACGTCCATGCGTGTCTAGCATTTGACCCATTTCCAGCCCAAGTGGATGGACTCACTGTTAGAAAGAATCGATATGTGAGCTGAAATGGGGAGAAAGCTGACAGGTTTTGTGAAAACCTACATGAAGTCACTGTCACATTTTTCTCTATAATCAAAACTGTATTCATATACTGAGGAAATATTTACCAAATTCACATTGTATTCCAGAAGCAAACCTGTTTCTAATGTATCTGAAAGATTCTGCCATTCTAATATTATGTCCTCTATTCTTTACATTTTCCTCTCTTCTAGTTTTCAGAAATAGCAATATGTACAGGCATAAAAAAGAATACTTTTTCTTCAACTTCAGAATGAAACTCTAGAGGCACTATACAGGGAAATTCGAAAGAGATGGTTTCATTGATGTATATTTTAACACATGATACCTGGAGAACCTCCACATCTCTGACTCCTTAGAGAATTTCTAAGAGGAAGTCAACGAATTCCCATGAATAATAGGGCTTTTCCTTTGGCCAATGAATTCTCATAGCATATTATCATGGTTCCACACACTAATTAGAAAAATTATGGACACGTATTGGGCACAATGTGTTAATTACTCCCTGTGGAGGTGGTGAGCTCACTTACCAACCAAGGCATTGAGACCATGGTTAATGTAAAAAGGAAAGGCCATTGATGACACCCATTGAGGCATTACCTAAAGTAACCATGGAGAAAAGGCACAGGTAACATTTTTCTGTGGAGTAATGCTGTTTTCTTATTTTGGTCTTGGGAGTTCCTGAAAGATGAAGAAGAACCCTGAGACATCATGACAGGGAAGACAATTTTGGAAAATTTCACCTAGCAACTCTTTACAGAAGTTTCTAGGAGATGCCTGAGAATGAATAAACTGGCAGGTTACAAGGCACTAGAACTCTAATTTGAAGAAAAGTAAATGTTAATTTTTATTTAGAGAACTTGATTTTTTTATTAAGAAGACCAGTGACAGTCATTTATTTGTATTTCCAATTTAAAAATTGTTGAGTTTTTCCATGAGCTAGTGATCTGTTTATTCCCAGTTATTAGTAATAAAAAATCAAAATTGTGGCCAAATGACAGAAAGAAAAGCTGAATAGTGAAAAAAATGAGGATAAAAATTGAGACCAAGGCCAAGACAAAGGCAGAGACCCAGGATAAGTCTTGATTATTTCATAGAGTGGTGGTAGTATTAGTCTTAGAAAGGAAGAATAAAAAAATTACAGTAAACATACAATGTATGAGGAACACAGAAGTGTTTCTCACTTAAGAGGCCTCTTAAGGAAACCAAGTTACTACAAAATAAACTAATTGGAATTATTACTAATTCATTAATAGACATGTATGCATCAAGTATCCATATCTCATTTATTTAAATATTGGATAAAGTTGAAGATACAAAGGGAATAAGATGAGGCATTTAGCCTTGAGACTCTTAATTCTATTTGAGAGACCAATAGGAAAAAAATTAGGTATAACATGTTGAGTATTTTGATGAAGACATACTAGACAAGCTTTAGATTACTAAGAAGGGAACAGCCTACCCTCCATAGACATATTGGAGAAAGTTCAATAATTGATGACTCTAAAAATGTGAGGAATGAGTGGGCCATACATGAAGGGGAAATGATTTTAGAGGCTGAGATCTCTCTCTCTCTCTCTTTCTCTCTCTCTCTGTCTCTCTCCCAGTGGAATCTTGAGACACAAGGGCATATAAAGGAAACTGTAAGTATTTCAGTACAATTCCTGTGTGATGAAAACTTAGAGGGTTAGATTGTAGATGTACGTGAGACAGAGAATCAGATGCTCAGCTTAAGGAATTCTGACTTTACCTATAGATGAAGAGTTACTAAGCAGCATAATGTGAAAATATCAATTCACAATTTCTACTTGTTAAGAAGGTGATCTAGTTACTCTATTTTTCTTCTTTTCTTTTTTCCCTCTTTCTCATTTTTCCAATCTTTTCTTTTAACCTGTGATGTCTTCCCTTCCAAACACATGTCACTATCTCCTATTTACCAGTTATTTAAAGCAGTATCCTAGACTGAGTTAAGTAAAGTCAAAGATTTCCATATCAAATTTTATTTTTCACTATTAGTTTCCACATAGGTTCCAAGGATGAGTTTGAAAGAACAGATGATTGATGGGGTAGGAGTTATAGAGTAGATATTGAGTAATATGACCTTACTTTTCTATGTATGCAAAGGTCCATCAACTTTCTTTGCATACTTTGTCGCTATTAATACTGGGGATGAGCCTGTAAGTGAGAAAACACTCCAAGAAAGGATATATGGACAATGGAAAGGCATAGATGATGTATCAGGAAGAATGTCAGTGAGGACTCTGTTTTGGTCAAATGCATGGTGTATATTCTTTATTTATAAAGTTTAGAGATAAGGCCATTCAAAGATATATAGAGGTAGAAAATAAAACTCCTGGTTCTAGTCCCATTTCAAAATTTTATTAAACATTTGCCTAAGCAAAACAGCAAATATTGATGGCAATTTAGTTATTTGTAAAGGACTTCAAGCCACCAAATCA
>NW_012101043.1:107961-115515 GCF_000951045.1 Mandrillus leucophaeus
CTCTTAATTCTATTTGAGAGACCAATAGGAAAAAAATTAGGTATAACATGTTGAGTATTTTGATGAAGACATACTAGACAAGCTTTAGATTACTAAGAAGGGAACAGCCTACCCTCCATAGACATATTGGAGAAAGTTCAATAATTGATGACTCTAAAAATGTGAGGAATGAGTGGGCCATACATGAAGGGGAAATGATTTTAGAGGCTGAGATCTCTCTCTCTCTCTCTTTCTCTCTCTCTCTGTCTCTCTCCCAGTGGAATCTTGAGACACAAGGGCATATAAAGGAAACTGTAAGTATTTCAGTATAATTCCTGTGTGATGAAAACTTAGAGGGTTAGATTGTAGATGTACGTGAGACAGAGAATCAGATGCTCAGCTTAAGGAATTCTGACTTTACCTATAGATGAAGAGTTACTAAGCAGCATAATGTGAAAATATCAATTCACAATTTCTACTTGTTAAGAAGGTGATCTAGTTACTCTATTTTTCTTCTTTTCTTTTTTCCCTCTTTCTCATTTTTCCAATCTTTTCTTTTAACCTGTGATGTCTTCCCTTCCAAACACATGTCACTATCTCCTATTTACCAGTTATTTAAAGCAGTATCCTAGACTGAGTTAAGTAAAGTCAAAGATTTCCATATCAAATTTTATTTTTCACTATTAGTTTCCACATAGGTTCCAAGGATGAGTTTGAAAGAACAGATGATTGATGGGGTAGGAGTTATAGAGTAGATATTGAGTAATATGACCTTACTTTTCTATGTATGCAAAGGTCCATCAACTTTCTTTGCATACTTTGTCGCTATTAATACTGGGGATGAGCCTGTAAGTGAGAAAACACTCCAAGAAAGGATATATGGACAATGGAAAGGCATAGATGATGTATCAGGAAGAATGTCAGTGAGGACTCTGTTTTGGTCAAATGCATGGTGTATATTCTTTATTTATAAAGTTTAGAGATAAGGCCATTCAAAGATATATAGAGGTAGAAAATAAAACTCCTGGTTCTAGTCCCATTTCAAAATTTTATTAAACATTTGCCTAAGCAAAACAGCAAATATTGATGGCAATTTAGTTATTTGTAAAGGACTTCAAGCCACCAAATCAAGTGTTTCTAAAATTAAAATAAAAAGTTTAGCTAGTGAGATAATGGAGGAGGCTGTTTGATAATCAGAAATGATAAATAAGATAGCAACTTTTTAACAGGATTTTTTGCTCTGCATTCCGAGAATAATGTCAGAGAGATTTTTCATCCTAAAATGTTGAAGCAGAGTGTTAATATTACAGGCTAGATTAATATTAAGGTAACAAGTTTTGAAAATCCCTGAAATCAAATATCATCTACTTGAGAGTTTTGAAATGATTTAGAGAATAAAGTGATATCATTGGTCATTGATTTTTTCCAACAGGTTTTGAAGCACTTAGTATATGTTGGGCATCTTTGTATGTGTTCAAGATGCAGTTTCTGTTATGTGGTAAGTTACAGCTTGTAGAGTCAAAGACAATCTTATAATAGTAGTTTGTGGCAAGTAAGATTCTAGTGATCACTCAGGAAATCCAGAAAAAAAGGTGCAGCATGATTGGGAAACTGTAGGAAGGATTCTATGAGTAAAGTCATTTTAAATGACAAGTAAAAGGAGACCACAAAATTAGAAGCAGAAAACCAGTAAGTATAAAGCAGAGACTATTTCCAGATATAGAGAGCAGTATGAAAAATGACTTGGTTGTGTAAAAATTCTTACTGCTGAAGTACATATGAAGGAATATATAATGGCACTTATGAGTGAAAAGGTGAAACTGGGAAAAGTGTGAAAGACCTAGAATATTTTATAGATAATTGAGAGTCAGTTGGTTTTGTAATATGATAGGATTTATTCTATAGAAAGAATTCTGCTGCTATTATGGAGGGTTACTCAGAGTGGAAGAGAGAATCTGGGCAATTCACTTATAACACTGTACTCCAGGCAAGGTATAATTACTTGCAAAATATAAGAATGAATCCTAAAAGTGAACAGAAATAGATTGAATGTGGAGGATTAGAAAAATGGTGAGTTTAAACATGTCTTAGAAATTTACAGCTTAGATGGCTTAAGACTATTTTGAAACTATTTGTTGAGATACAGAATCTAGATAAAAGAACACATTTAGGTAAGAGGTAGAACAGAATAAGGATGTTTTGATTAAAATGTATATAATTCAGTACCAGCAATGATAAACATGTTGGAGGCCTTAAGGAAGGTATCTGAGCCCACTTGCTCAGAAATTTAGAGACAGTTCCTTGTAATGACAGCCTTTTGGGCCTCCAAGTCAGGTACATCAAGGATAGGACATAAAACAATGGGCAACAAGTGAATGCTGAAGCAAAACTAAATGATTCTAGCCATGTCTTTTCTGTAAGGAGAAATGAGCTCTATAATCCTGTAAGAGTTCCTAGAGTAATCAAAAAGCCAGTCCTAAAACAATAGCAATAGTTCAAAACCAATTTATTTGTAACAAATGAATGCAGAAAAATTGGTTATATAATTAGTTGTAAAAGGGAACTGTGCTCTTTAAGTAACACAAAGATCAATGGATGTTTCTCTAGATGGAGAAGGTATTAAAAACTGGTGTAGAAAGGTGAATTATCAGACATTGGTGCCATTGCTTGTTCATGCTATCCCTTATTGACATATGTATCAGTCACCAGGATAAAAATGTGACCGTTGAAAATAATAATTAATATAGACAAAGGATTTTATAACATTAGATTACAAGAATCCTCTCTAGTCTGCAGGGAATATATTCCAAGACTCCAGTGGATGTCTGAAACTGAATAGTACTGAACCCTAAATATACTATGAATTTTTTCTATAATACATGCCCATGATAAAGCTTAATTTATAAATTAGGAATAACAGGATATTAACAACAATAACTAATAATAAAATAGATCAACAATAACATTACATCAGCATCACTACTCTTGCACTTTGGAGCCATTATTAAGGAAAATAAAGGTTACTTGAGCACAAGCTTGGTGATACCATGACAGTTGATCTGATAACTGGATGGCTTCTGAGTGACTAATAAGTAATAGCATATACAGTCTGGATACACTGCACTAAGGGATGATTCTTGTCCTGCCAGGAAGGAGCAAGACAGTCTCCAAGTAGGGGACCTAACAGATAGGCTTTTTTGAGCAAATAACTGTACCCTTCACGTGTACATTTGTCACCAGATTCACTGCTAAAATCAACAGCAGAAAAATAGCAGTTTGAGTGCATATCAATTTAGAAGAACTTCTGGTTAAATTTACAATTCTTTTTTCTCTCCCATGCTTGTTGTTTCTCATTCAAACAAGACTGGCTTAGCTACTTTATAAGGGTAAGTCTTCCTGAATTTTAAGTTCCAAAGATCTCTGGACCTGATCATATTGACTTTATTCTGTGGGATCAACTCTTCATGGCCAATTCCTCCTCTATCACTGAGTTCTTACTGCTGGGCTTCTCCAGCTTTGGGGAATTGCAGCTTGTCCTCTTTGCGGTCTTTCTCTGCCTCTATTTGATTATCTTGAGTGGAAACATCATCATCATCTCGGTCATTCATCTGGATCACAGCCTCCACACACCCATGTACTTCTTTCTAGGTATTCTTTCTATCTCGGAAATCTTCTACACAATTGTTATTCTGCCCAAGATGCTTATCAACTTATTCTCTGTACTCAGGACACTCTCCTTTGTGAGTTGTGCCACCCAGATGTTCTTCTTCCTTGGTTTTGCTGTCACTAACTGTCTGCTTCTGGGAGTGATGGGTTATGATCGTTATGCTGCCATCTGCCAGCCTTTGCAATATGCTGTTCTCATGAGCTGGAGAGTATGTGGACAACTGGTAGCAACTTGTATTATTAGTGGTTTCCTAATATCTCTGATGGGAACAACTTTGGTCTTTAGCCTCCCTTTCTGTGGCTCCAACAAGGTCAACCACTACTTTTGTGATATTTCACCAGTTATCCGTCTTGCCTGTGCTGACAGCTACATCAATGAGCTGGTCATCTTCATCTTCGGGGTCTTGGTGCTTATTGTGCCCTTGATATTTATCTGCATTTCTTATGGCTTCATTGTCCATACCATTCTGAAGATCCCATCAGCTGAAGGCAAACAAAAAGCGTTCTCCACCTGTGCGTCCCATCTCATTGTAGTCATTGTCCATTATGGTTGTGCTTCCTTTGTCTACTTGCGACCCTCAGCCAAATATACTTCGGGCAAAGATAGGCTGGTGACAGTAACCTATACCATCATCACCCCACTGTTGAACCCCATGGTATACAGCCTCAGGAACAAAGATGTGCAGCTGGCTATTCGGAAACTGATTGGAAAGCCTGGATTTTCTCTTAAGACACTATAATCAGAATACTTTCCAACATTATGGACACCATTAGACCAATTGTGTCACGATTATTTAAATCATGAGATTATCTAGTCTATTTATCTAACTGTGAGGCCTTGAATTGTTTGACATTTGGGGCCTACATGTTCTATGTAAAGCAGAGATAGCAATATTTTCTTCCTGGAGTCATTGTAATTAAGAGAGATTACAAAATATCTGGCAATAGAGTATAACTCTCCTCCTCTTTCCGTTCTTCCTCTGGATTTAAAGTCCTCAAAAAGGTCTTAACAGCCATCATTTTTTGCCCTATATTTGTCTTGTTTGACCAAAATGTCTGATTGCACTCTGTTTAAGGTTATGTCCAGCTTAAAATGAGGAGTCCAGGCCTGAAGGTGGCTTAGATCTAGTGGTATGACATGGCAGGCAAAACTGTACCATATGGGTAATTAGATGATTTAAAACTGCACACTGGTTAGGTCATGACTGAAGCTTTGACTCTTCTCTGAGTCTAAATTCTAATATATGGAAAGTAGGGATAATGTAATTTTCCTGTTCTACGTCGTGGGGATTTTATTTGTATCTTATAAACAGTATAAAAGAAAGTGTAAAAGCAGTGCAAAATGTTAAACTACATACAATGTAGAACCCATATCAAGCAAGTTTTGCATAACTGAGAGGATTTTATTTCTTTCAAGTTCTTCAAAACAGGTATTTTGGAATGGCTTTTCTGACTGCTCCTTTGAACCACTTCTTACATAACATAGAAGTTATGCTACGTAACATAGAAGTTATGCTACATAATGGAATGGAAAATAATATTCAACCATTCTGTCCCATCTCGGGCTAAAGGTATCTACATGGCTTTTCACACTGAATTTATTAGGAAGAGGAAGCTACTCAATTTCAAATTTATCAAGTGAGTATATAAGATTTGAGAGAGAAGTACTTTGATGATCATCTGGTCCGATCTCTGACCTGTACAGAAATTTCTTCAACGGTATCTGTAAAGTAAACCCTTCTCCACTGATTGGGCATCAATGACCTTACAAAATGTATGTTCCCATTGCACTCAGCTCTTACTATTATTCCCTCTCATTTCAGCTGATGTTTGCCTCTGCTTTTCACACATTCTATCTCTTGTGTCATACGGTAAGTTGAGTCCTGATTCCCAGATGTTTGAGACAGTTATGATGACAATCTGAACGTTTTCCATAACTTATGTGGCCTGAATTTCAGATGCCTCACTATCCTGGGTGCAGTTCTCTAGCTATGCTGTAGATTATCAGTTTTCTTGTAAAAGAATAATGAATAAAACTGAAGTTCATATTTCATGTGCAGCCTCTTTTTTCTGGGGTATAATATAACTGTATTCTTTCCTGTTAATCTTATTTAGATTTTCAAATTAAAATGTGTCAAATCACAAATAATGTTTTCTTATATTTAAAAACTATAACCTCTGTTCCTATTTTTATCTCCCTTTTCCAGTTTTTGGCCTAAATATTTTTATTTATTTTCATTTTACTTCATTTCATTTTCATTGTTAGATAATTAAGGCATTTCAAGTACAACATTGGTTATTGCCATTGTTTTCTTCTGTTCTTTTTTTTTTTTTTTTCCAGTGGGTTTATATTTCTCACTTATTGACCAAATGTTATTTAGGAATAGAGTATTTATGTATTATAGTTATACTCGTGCTGATATTTAAATAACTTCTGTTATTTATTTCTAGTTTAGTTTTGTGTTGTGGGAGAATGTGATTGACAGTTCTATTTTTACAAATTATTATGTTTTATTAATGGTTTCTTATGAATTATGCTCAGTGAAGCACACTCATTTAAGATAAAATTTTGGTATGGGTAGATGTTATATTTATTTTATGAATTAAATTTAATTAAACTATTTTAATACACTATATTGTTATTGGTGTGTATATGACCTGTCATGGTTTCATAGTGCTGAATTAAAATGCTTCACTGCATTTTAGAGCTTATTAGAGTTTTATTACACTTCTAACAACATTGATGTTGAATTTTATTGTGAAATCTTTTATTACATACCAAATAAACCTCTTGGGATTTAACATGTATTTCTACCTATAAATGCACTAAAATAATAACAGGTGTATTAAAAAATACATATAAGCCATCATCAAGAAGGTAAACAGGAGAGAACAACACAGGGGAGACATCAAAACAATTATAGAAGCAAAAATAAAAAGGACAATTGACATGGTTGTATGAGGAAAAGAGAAAGTTGAAAACACACCTGCAAAACGGGGAAGCCAACCAGTTCACAACGCCTAACTGTATCTGGACATTCTTGTCACAACTGGGTCACCCAGATGATATTGGAAAGAGTAAGATTGGTTTAATATCTGAATAAGGAACTCAAATTCTCCATCAGTGCTTCTCAAATCATCTGCAGTAAAGAACCAGTTTCTTTTTACATTTCATAGAAGGCCAATACTTCAGTAAGATACGATAAAAATCAACTACTAGAAAAAAGAAATGAAAAGCATCTGAGCTATTCTATACTCTGTTCCAAAAAATGTGTCTGATTGTGTGCTTGTATGTCTCAGTAATATCAAATTTTATAATAGTTGGTTACCACTGGTAAGTAACAAAAATGTAATGTAGTTTCTATACCTGTCTCATTACAAGCCAATAACAACAAGCTCATAGATCAGCACTAGACCGCCGACTCCCACTGGAGTAACATCGCTTTGTATCTGTTGCATGCCAGGTTAACATTGGAGGTTAACTTTCATGGCAGTTAAACTAAGGAATTCTGATTTCAAACACTTGGTAGAACAGAGGCAAATGTAAGGGGCTGTACTTCGAGCAGAGGATTAAATGTGAGTGGTTTCATACTATGAGGCACCACCAGCCTCTTTCCCAACACTCAAACCCCAGATTGACAGCCAGTCTTACACCTTTCACTTAGGTAGTAGGAGTGTTTCTTTCTGGAGAAGGTAATGAGAAGTTAGGAGTAATTTCAACAAAATGAACAGCATTGCTTTGCCTGACTTCTGCATAGGAGCCCACCAGTTCACAAGGTCTACCCATGTGTAGAGAGCTTCAAACAGGCTTTTCAGTGCTGTGGTCTGGAATATATTTGAACATCCAAGAGTTATCAGACATTTGAAGAAGGCTTTAACATGAAACACAGATACCTAAAGATAAGAGAG
>NW_012101043.1:117855-119140 GCF_000951045.1 Mandrillus leucophaeus
CTATCTGAATAAGGAACTCAAATTCTCCATCAGTGCTTCTCAAATCATCTGCAGTAAAGAACCAGTTTCTTTTTACATTTCATAGAAGGCCAATACTTCAGTAAGATATGATAAAAATCAACTACTAGAAAAAAGAAATGAAAAGCATCTGAGCTATTCTATACTCTGTTCCAAAAAATGTGGCTGATTGTGTGCTTGTATGTCTCAGTAATATCAAATTTTATAATAGTTGGTTACCACTGGTAAGTAACAAAAATATAATGTAGTTTCTATACCTGTCTCATTACAAGCCTATAACAACAAGCTCATAGATCAGCACTAGACCGCTGACTCCCACTGGAGTAACATCGCTTTGTATCTGTTGCATGCCAGGTTAACATTGGAGGTTAACTTTTATGGCAGTTAAACTAAGGACTTCTGATTTCAAACACTTGGTAGAACAGAGGCAAATGTAAGGGGCTGTACTTCAAGCAGAGGATTAAATGTGAGTGGTTTCATACTATGAGGCACCACCAGCCTCTTTCCCAACACTCAGATCCCAGATTGACAGACAGTCTTACACCTTTCACTTAGGTAGCAGGAGTATTTCTTTCTGGAGAAGGTAATGAGAAGTTAGGAGTAATTTCAACAAAATGAATAGCATTGCTTTGCCTGACTTCTGCGTAGGAGCCCACCAGTTCACAAGGTCTACCCATGTGTAGAGAGCTTCAAACAGGGTTTTTAGTGCTGTGGTCTGGAATATATTTTAACATCCAAGAGTTATCAGACATTTGAAGAAGACTTTAACATGAAACACAGATACCTAAAGATAAGAGAGAATCCCCAGGGGGATATACAGGAAATGCATAGAATAAAAAAAATAATAATTGATATCTTCATATAAAATATATTGGAACCATGAAAGAAGAACAGTATACCATGTACACCTTTTAAATAAAACACAAACACACAGAAAAGTGCACAAATTATAATGAACACATCAATTAATTATCACAAAGTGAATATGTATAGGTAAAAAAATATAATATTCCAAACACTTCATTACCCACTACCTATTCTCCAACAGAAACAACATTCATGGCTTCTAATATCATGCATTAGTATTTTCATGCCTTCACACTTTATTACAATATATTTACAGAGCTATATTCCCTAGTATTATTATTTTCTTTTACTCCAGTTTCTCTTTTTGTATCTTTTTCTGTTATAGCCTTATCCATCAAGTTTATTGTCTTATGTTCCTCCAAGTTTAACCTTCATTTATGAAATAATTCTTCTTTCATTT
>NW_012101043.1:119190-130523 GCF_000951045.1 Mandrillus leucophaeus
GTGGTCTGGAATATATTTGAACATCCAAGAGTTATCAGACATTTGAAGAAGGCTTTAACATGAAACACAGATACCTAAAGATAAGAGAGAATCCCCAAGGGGATATACAGGACATGCATAGAATCAAAAAAAAAATTGATATCTTCATATAAAATATATTGGAACCATGAAAGAAGAACAGTATACCATGTACACTTTTTAATTAAAACACAAACACACAGAAAAGTGCACAAATTGTAATGAACACATCAATTAATTATCACAAAGTGAATATGTATAGGTCAAAAAATATAATATTCCAAACACTTCATTACCCACTACCTATTCTCCAGCAGAAACAACATTCATGGCTTCTAATATCATGCATCAGTATTTTCATGCCTTCACACTTCATAACAATATATTTACAGAGCTATATTCCCTAGTATTATTATTTTCTTTTACTCCAGTTTCTCTTTTTGTATCTTTTTCTGTTATAGCCTTATCCATCAAGTTTATTGTCTTATATTCCTCCAAGTTTAACCTTCATTTATGAAATAATTTTTCTTTCATTTCCAACTGCTTCCTAATCTATCCCCTCTCTTTTCAAAACCTCTTCTATTCACTCTTGACTGAGTTTATGATTCTGATCTTTGCTATTATTTTGTATTTTCTATCACTTCTTTAACTTCTTTGACCTCATTTTGAAATATTTAGTTAGAGTTTTCATCGATTTTGAAGTCATATCTTCCCGGCTATTGCAAGTTGTGTTCCCTGGGAAGCATATTCTGAGATCACTTGGCATATAGAACATTTGTTAATAAATACATGTATTTATACAGATTAACACCTGTGGAATGTGGGGGGAAGTATTGGGTACAGAGAGAGGTCAAGCCCAATGCGCTCCTAGTGACAACCTCAGCTAACCCGACAGTGAGCTCTGTAGCTGGAATGACCATTCAGAGGTGTTCTGAGCTGGGCCACGATGGCCAGGGCTTTATTAATCTGCATAATTTTGTTTGGGTGCAGTCTACTCTACGAAGCCTGTTACTTTGGACAAGGTGTCTGTGTTGCTGACACAATGACTAAGTTGACAGCTAAAGTCTGCCTACTGACAGAGCTACTATCAGCTGGGGGGCAACAAGTCCTTTATTTGAAGGAGAACCTGGGCAGGATATCTTGGTTTTCACTCTGTAGGTGCACAGCTATTCTCTATAGTAATGTTGCACTGCTGAAGATTTTTTTTTGTCATAATAACTTCATATGAAATATAGGCATGATCTTTTCCTGAACTCATGTTTAGTGAGATTAGTTTTCATGTACTCTTGTGAGGGGAGGATAGTATTCCTAGTTTTGCAGCTATTGAGCTCCCTCTTGTGTTGTCATCAGAAAGTATTCAACTGTTCATTGGAACCTCTAAACATTCCTTGTTTTGGTTAATAGCAAATCAGCCAAAGACTTTTTAAGTTATTACCACCGGCAGTTGTTTTTTGTTGTTCTTGTTGTTCTTCCGATATTAGTACTTCCAGAAGTTGTTCTTTTGCTCTTCTTTGTTTATCATCATTTCTAATACTATACTTAGAGTTCCTTGTGTGTATTTTGTTAATTAGGTTTTTAAAAAAACATGGTCATGAGGGTTTTTAATTTCCCTTTTACACCCACTTTTTTCCTTATTTTTAATTAAGGAGGAGTTTACATTTAAAAATATAAGTATTTTAAGTATCAGTTATTTGAGATTTTACAAATACATTCACCCATTTAACCACCTCACCAATCAAGAAATACTATATCTTCATCACATCCAAAAGTTATCTCATGTGAATTTCCAGGTGACTCCCTACCCAGAGACAACACAGAATTGATTTTTATCAATATAGTTCAGTGTGTACTTCTTGAATTTGAGGTATATGTAATATTATAGTATGTACTCTTGTGTGTATAACCTCTTTCAGAAAACCTAACACTTATGAGATTCATCTATCTTACTACATGTAAAATAATTTGTCTTTTTATTGATGTATTCACCTGAATGGATATGCAAAAACATATTTATTCATTTATCTGTTGATAGACATTTGGTTCATTGCAATTATTGGCTGTTATAAATAAATCTGCCATGAACATAATTTGAACAAATCTTCTGTGGACATTAGTCCTCTCTCTTAGGTGTTTAGCAGTAGCACTTCTGGGGTCATAAGGTAGGTATACATTTAACTCCATAATATGATTCCCAAATGTTTTCCAAAATGGGTACACCTCATAACTTTCCTACCAGCTGCTTCACATTTTCTCCAACTTTTGGCATTGCGTGTTTTATTTTCCTGTATTTTTAATATATTAGTAATTCTAGCGAGGGTAAGTAGTACCTCACTTAGTTGTATTTTGTATTAACCTGATATCTAATTATGTTGAACATTCTTTTATCATTTGCCTATTGACTATTCATTTGTTTTTAGTAAATTACCTTAGTCTTCTTCTCATAAGATTATTTTAAAATTATTGATTCCTATTATTTATATGTTCTGAATTAAGTTTGTTTGGAACCCATATGTGCTATGAATATTCTCCCCAAGTCTGTGACTTGCATTTCTATTATTTAAGTAGTGTCTTTTAATGAGGGCAAACTTTATAGAATTTTGATTAATTAAATTTAAAATTATTTTCTTTTATATTTAGTACTTCTTGTGTCTTGTCTAATAAACATTTTCCTAAACTGAAATCGAAGAAACATTCCCTTATATTTGTGCCTAGAGCTTTCTAGTATTAGCTCGTATGTGTGGTGCAGGTTCATTTGTTTATGTTTTATGTCTTAATCAAATATATTGAGACATAACTTATATACAATAAAAGACACAAATTTTAAGTGTATATTTTGATGTTTTTACATATATGTAGAAACAAGTAACCACCACCATGATCAAGATATAGAACATTTCTTTGCATGTAAGACAGAAACAAAGGGTTATCAGTGACAGTTTCTACCCTACATCAGGCTCAGCCTCCAATGTGTTTCTGCATTATATTTGTATTGTACTTTATTACTTATTCTTACAGATAAGCAATTTCAAGTTAAAAGAGAATTTTTTGTTTTTTTATATTATCTCTTCTTGCAACGCTTTTCTATTAAAGTCAGATATAGGGAAATCTTTAACTCCAGACTTACCCAAAGCAACTTTTCTACTGATTTCAAATGTCTTAAAAGTTGTACAACAGAATATCCAGTCTGTATTTATTTTAAAATACTTAAAAAAAAATCAAGAAATGCTTATTAAGCTACACTTTAAAAGACAGTTTAGTATTACTGTAAAGATGAACAAATAGATTAATGGAACAAAAGAATATTCAGAAATAGAAACACATATGTATAATTTTCTACAAGGCCCTCAAGGCAATGTATTATAAAAATGATATTGAAAATGAAAAAAGATATAGAACATTTCCATTACCCCAAAATTTTCTCACATGCTCCATCCTATTGTGCCCTGTATACCACTGTCAGCCCCAGGAAACCAATGATTTGCTTTCTATTGCCAGAATTTAGTTTGACAATACAAGAATCTTATCAGAATAAAATAACATTTTGCTTTCTAACTTTTTATCACTAAGCATACTTTTGAGGTTTATCCATGTTGTATGTAACTTCACAGTTCATTCTTTTTGTACCATTGTGTACATATACACAATGTGTTTTATTTTCTTACACTCCCAACAGAAACGTATGAGAGTTACCAGTTGCTTAACATTCTCAACAAACTGTGTTAGTCTTAATTTCATATATTAAGTAGATGCATAATTGTATCCAATTGTGGTTAGAATTTAAATTTTTTTTGATGACTAAAGACACTCAACATATTTTTGTGTGTGTATATTGGCCATCTACATATGTTTTAGTTGAGTGCCTTTTCAGATCTTTTGTCCATTCCTTAATTAGAGGCATGTTTTCTTCTTTGCAATATTTGAATTGGTTCCTTTGCCTTCATAGTTGAAATGTAAGAGTTCGTTATGTTTTCCAGGTATATATATTTTTGTTATATTATGCAAATATTTTCACTATATTGTAACTTGCTTTTAATTTTCTACCATGTCTTTTGAAGAGCAGAAGTTTCTTTTAGTTTTGATAAAGTCCAACTTATTGACTTTGACTTTTATAGTTTAAGTGTTTTCTGTCATACTTAATAAGTTTCTGAAAAATTCAAGCTCACTAAAGTTCTATCTAATGTTCTTTTTAATAATATTAGTTCTTATAGGCAGAATGTGTTTCATCTTAAGTTAATTTTTGTAAGTGGTGTAAAAAATGTCAAGATTCTTTTCTATCCAAATGCATTATTATTGGAAAGAGTATTCTTCTACCATTAAATTGCCTTGAGGGCCTTTTAGAAAATTAACTATACATATGTGTTTTTATTTCTGAATGTTCTGTTTTGTTCCATTAATCTATTTGTTCATCTTTATACTAGTACTAAACTGTCTTTTAAAGTGTAGCTTAATAAACATTTCTTGAAATCAATGTAATGCCCTCTGGATTCTGCCGTCTTAGTCCTCTTGGGAAGCCATCCATGAGGAAGTGCTATACTTTAGAACTTGCTGGAAAATCACTCTCTGGTGTACTCTGGGGGTGGAGGACATCTACGGGAAGATGTACTCTGGGGGTGGGGGACATCTGTGGGAAGATGCTTCTGTTTGCGACCTTCTGGGAAAATACTTTTGATGATGGTACCGCCTGGGCGGTAGCACTACTGGGAGTCCTGCTTGTTACTAGACTTCACACACACAGCATGTCCAGGCAGATGAAAGCATGCCAGAAATGGGAAGATAACCCCATTTTAACTTCAGTGTCCCTTCATGCCTTCTACAGAAAAGCTTAATGTCATGTCTGCTGCTAAAGGAGAAATACTCCAGTAACACAATCAGGACAAATAAAGGTAGATTTGGAGCTAAAAGGCAATTACACTCTCAATTTTCTTTCTTTTTACAATTTTGACAGAATTTAGTTTTTATTCATCTCTGTGAGCTCTGGAATTATGTTAATGTCAAGAGATGTTTATAAAGTATACTCCACTAAAATTTTTCTGAAAATTCTAACAAAGACATTTGAAACAAGGGTTACAGAGGTCAATTACAATTTCACTCAGAAAAAAAAAGAAATATTTGCTTTTATATAGGACAATGATTGTTTTTTAAAATAGCATGGGTCACAGATATACTACTTTTTCAACTAGGTCAACACCAACTTTTTTTGTGTATTGTAAGAACATTTAACATGAATACACCATCTGATCAAAATGTTAAGTGAATTATATGGTATTGGTAAATGTAGTGATATATTATGACATTCTTGCATTGCTATAAAGAAATACCTGAGACTGGGTAATTTATAAAGAAAAGAGGTTTACTTTGCTTATGATTCTGTAGAATTTACAGGAAGCATGGTGCTGACATCTGCTTGGCTTCTGGTGAAGCCTCAGGGAGCTTTCAATCATGGTGGAAGGTGAAGCAGGAGTGGGCACATCATGTGACTAGGACAGTAGAGAGAGAGTTGGGGGAAGGTGCCACAAATTTTGAAATGGCAAGATCTTGTGAGAAATTACTCACTATCATAAAAATAGGCCAAGCCATGTGAAGTTCACCCCCATAATCCAAACACCTCCCACCTTCAGCACTGGTGATTACAATTCAATGTGAGATTTGTGTGGGGACAAATATCCAAATGATATCAATATTTCTGTCTCCTCCCAAATCTTGTGTTCTTCTAACATTGCAAAATATATTTATGCCTTTCTAACAGTTCTCCAAAGTTCTAACTTGTTCCAGTGTTAACTCAAAAGTTCAAAGTCCAGGGTCTCATCTTTCAGAAGGAAAGTCCCTTTCATTCATGAGCCTGTAAA
Organism: Mandrillus leucophaeus; assembly: GCF_000951045.1. Classification (NCBI taxonomy): domain Eukaryota; kingdom Metazoa; phylum Chordata; class Mammalia; order Primates; family Cercopithecidae; genus Mandrillus; species Mandrillus leucophaeus. The sequence goes on from NW_012101043.1 coordinate 125,055, forward strand.
ATCAAAACAAACTTATTTACTTCCAAGATGCAATAGGGATATAGGTATTGGGGAAACATTGCTCTCTAAAAAGAAAGAAATTGGCCAAAAAAACAGGGGCTACATGCCCCATGCAAGTCCTAAAGCCAGGAGGGCAGTCATTAAATTTTAAAGCTCCAAAATAATATCCTTTGTCTCCACGTTCTACATCCAGGCCACACTTCTAAAAACTTCTCATGGAGGTTTCAATCATGGCTCCCAAGGCTTAGGGCAGCTGTGCCCCTATGGCTTTGCAGGGTTCAGTCCCCCTGTCTGTTCCCATGAGTTGATGGTGTGTGCTCTTGGCTCTTCCAGGTGCAGAGTGCAAGCTGTCAGTGGATCATCCTTTCTGGGGTCTGGAGAATGGTGATCGCCTTCTCACAGCTCCACTAGGCAGTGCCCAGGGGGAACTCTTGTGGGGGCCCAAACCCACATTTCCCCTCTGCATTGCCATAGTAGAGGTTCCCTGTGGGTTCCCCACCCCTGCAGCAGGTGTCTCTCTGGGCACTCAGGCTTTTCCATAGGTCCTCTGAAATCTAGGCAGATAGTGCCAATTCTCATTCACTCTGAACTCTATGTGCCTACAGGCTTAAAACCATGTGTAAATTGCCAAGGCTTACAGTGGCTTGAATTCTTCAAAGTGACATGTTGAGCAGTAACTGGGACCCTTTGAGCCCCATTTGAAGCTGGAGCAGCAGAATGCAGGGAGAAGTTTCATGAAGCTGTGTGTGGCAGTAGGGATTCTGGGCCTTCAATGGAAGGGACTGCCACAGAGGTCTCTGAAATGCCTTCAGGGCTTTTTCCCCATTGTCTTGGCTATCAGCACTTGGCTGCTTTTAAGGTATGCAAATTTCTTTAGTAAATGGTTGTTCCACAATCTGCTTGAATTCTTCTCCCCTCAAAACCTTTTTTTTCCCCTTTGCCACATTGCCAGGCTGCAGATTTCTCAAACTTTTATTCTCCACTTTCCTCTTAAATACAAGTTTCAGCCTTAAGTTATTCCTTTGTGCCCACATCTGAGTGTAGGTTGTTAGAAGCAGCCAGGCCGCATCTTGAATGCTTGGCTGCTTAGAAATTTGTTTCATCACATACCCTAAATTATCTTTTCAAAACTTTAACTTCTGCAGATCCCTAGGGCATGAACATAAGGCAGCCAAGTTCTTTGCTAAGGCATATCAAAAATGACCTTTGCTCCAATTCCCAGTATGTTCCTCATTTCCATCTGAGACCTCCTCAGTCTGGACTTCACTGTCTGTATCACACATCAGCCTTTGGGTCACAACCATTTTACCAGTCTCTAAGAAGTTCTAAACTTAACTTCAATTTCCTATCTTCTTTTGAGCCCTCCAAACTCTTCCATTCTCCACCCATTACCCAGTTCTAAAGCTGCTTCTACACTTTCAGGTATCTTTATAGTAATGCCCCACTCCTCTGTACCAATTTCTTGTGTTACACCATTCTTGCCTTGCTATAAAGTAATACCTGAGACTGGGTAATTTATAAAGAAAAGAGGTTTAATTGGCCCATGGTTCTGCAAACTTTACAGAAAGCATGGTGCTAGCATCTGCTTGGCTTCTGGTAAAGCCTCGAGGAGATTGAAATCGTGGCAGAAGGCATAGTGGGAGCAGGCACATCACTTGGCCAGAACAGGATTGAGAGAGAGAGCAGAAGGGAAGGTACAACACTTTTAACTGACCAGATCTTGTGAGAACTCACTCACTATCACAAAGAAAATACCAAGCCATGAGGGACTCATCCCCATGATCCAAACACCTCCCACCAGGGCCCATCTCCAGCATTGGGGATTATAATTCAACATGAGATTTAGGTGGAAACAAATATTCAAATTATATCAAATCACAATGTAGTACAATTGGTTCCTAGAATTTGTTTATCTTGTGTAATTAAAACTTATATTCAACAAAATGGAACTCACATTTTCTCCTCCCCTGCCTACTGGCAACCACTGTTCTACTCTCTGTTTCTATGAGTTTGACTAATACTGTATATATTTCTCTTATGGGCATATATTCAAAATTCTTAAAATTGGGATTTTAAAGTGACATTAACAATACCATGTTTATTGTGACATTATTCACAATAGCCAAGAAAAAAAAAACCCAAATGTTCATGAACAGATTGATGGATTAAGAAAATATAGTGTATACTTACAATGGAATATTATTGAATGTGATTAGTAATCTTATAAAAGACAAGAAAGAACTTGTTGCTCTTTCTCTGTTCTTCATCATGTGAGGATATAATTAGAACACAGCTATCTGAAAACCTCAAGCAAATCCCCTTATTAGATGCTGAATGTGTGAGTAGTTGAGCTTGGACTTCCCTCCCTGCAGTACTGTGAGAAATAAATGTTTGTTGTTTAAGCCACCCAGTCTATGGCAATTTGTTATAACAGCTGGAACTGATTAAGACAGATGGTTTTCATTTCTGTGGCATCAATGGTAATGGCTTCTCATTTGTTTCTGGTTTAATTTATTTGAGACTTGTTTTTTTAGCCTAGATAACTTTTTATCATTTTTTTAATCTTTTCAAAACACTAACACTTAGTTTTAAATTTTTTTCAATTGTTTTAATATTCTGTATTTCATTTATTTCTGCTTTAATCTGTAGAGGACTACCTGCTTGCAAACGAGGCGTTCCGGATAAGTCCTGCTCTTGCAAACGAAGCAGGACATTCCTTCCCTGCAAACAGGGAGGGACAAAGGAGCCAGCTGCTAACAGCAGACCCTGGGGGCTTGTTTATGTGTAAACATCTTGAAAATCCAGAAAGTCAGGGAAAGGTCAGAAAAACAACAATGTGTCTTGTGACTTGGCAACATTCCACAAATGACTGTATAAAATAAAGCAGAGCACGCCATTCGTGGCTGCCACCATGTTTGTCTTGTCTTGTGTTGTCTTGTGTGTTCATTCCTTTGTTTAGAAAACACGCGGACTCCAACATCTGGCACAGCGAGCAGGGTCCGTGGCTCCATGAGAGCAAGGAACCAGAGGGGAAACACCCCAGGCAGGTAAATAAAGAAAGGGGGACCCACGGGAAAATTATGGGGAATTCCACCTCTCTGGCCTCTGAATATTTGCGGTTACTCCAGGGACTGTTGATGTCTATAGGAGTAGAAGTTAGTTAAGGAACATAAGACTTTGAAGCGATTGTTTGCTCATGTTGAACAACATTGTTATTGGTTTCAATATGAAACCAAAGTGCAGTTAAATCAAAAGGAATGGTTACAAGTGGTTAAAGTCCTGTGTCGAGCTCATCAGTGAGGGCAAATGATGCCTCTGACTTTGTGGACTTTTTCCATTACTCAGGCATTAGAGTTACTTGAAACTGACTCAGAGCATGGCGATACTGCCACAGGAGGTGACGCATCTGAAGCTATAGAGAGGAATGATCCTAGAGAGGAACATATTTATACCCCAGTTGTTGAGGACAAGGAATTGGAAAAAGAGCTAATGCCTCCTTCATCTGAAGGAAATTCTGATTTGCAGCACATTTTAGAGATGTTACAACAGTTGTTAAAATTGCAAGGTACCGCTGCTCCTGTTTCTCCTATCTCTCTGCCATGAGCCTTCCCTGTTACCTTCCCTTCTGCTCCTTTGGAAAAGGATTTCCCTTTGCCTCCACCTCCAACCTCTTTGCCTATGTGAGGTCAGGTTTTCTCTGTGCCTCTTCCTCCTGTAGGAGAAAAGAAGGAATCAAAGGAAAAGGATGATTTTGAGGAATTAGATTTATTCCCAATAACATGGGCTGCTTTCAGCCCCAATGCTCAGTTCCCAAAAGGTGGCCAGAATGTGACTTTTACAGCCCTACAATTTAAATTTTTGAAAGAAATGCTAATTATGGACCTCAGTCACCGTTTGTTCTTGGTCTTCTCGATTCCTTCTCTTTAGAACATATGATGATTCCTATTGACTGGGAAATGTTGGGACAGGCTGTCCTTGATCATTTGCAATGGCTTCAATTAAAAAGTTAGTGGTGGGAGGAAGCAAGAGTACAAGCTAGAAAAAATGCTACCCGAAATCCCCCAGGACCTACTGAAGAGCAGCTTACGGGTTCAGGACAATACGCCACTCTTAATGCTCAGGCAGGCCTAGATGATATTGCTCTCACTCAGATTAAAGCCTTGTTTATAAAAGCATGGACTAAGGTTGAAATAGTGGGTAAAACTTCTTTATCTCTTGTAAAGATCCTATAAGGAGCCACTGAGCCGTATCCAGATTTTGTAGCCCGTCTTCAAGATGCTGTATTAAAGACTGTAGGTTCAGGCCATGCTGCTAAAATTCTTTTGGATACTCTGGCTTTTGAGAGTGCTAATCCTGAGTGCCAAAAATTGCTGCGTCCTCTAAAAGCTAGTGGAGCTGATTTAGATGAATACATTCGGGCTTGCGCAGGTGTTGGAGGAGCTATTTATAATGCTCAATTGTTTGCTGGGGCACTTTCTAAGGCTTTAAAAGGCAATTCTAAACAAAGTATATGCTATCAATGTGGGGAACCTGGTCATTTTAAAAAGGAATGCTGGAAAAAATTAGGCTCTTCTGCTCTAAAAGAAAAAAGATTACCATCTGATATGTGTAAACAATGTGGCAAGGGTCGACATTGGACCAATGAATGCCGTTCAAAAACTGATAAGAGTGGAAATTTATTGTCACCCCTCTGGGGAAACGGGAACCGGGGCCTGCAGGCTTGGAGCCCCAACAACTATAATGCAGGCCTACCCCAGTACCCAGTGAGCAGTGGCTTACAACATCAACAAATGGCCTCGAGTCATCCTTAAAGACATCTTACCCTACCCCAGTTTCTCAGCTTTATGCTGCCACTAAGCAGAGTGCCGCTGCTGACCTAGTTATTGTCCAACCTTATACTTTATCTCCTAATGGAGGAATATATAAGTTGGCTACCGGAGTGTGTGGTCCTTTGGGACATGTAGGACTTTTACTAGGTCGAAGTAGCAGCACTATGCGGGGGTTAATGGTGGTCCCAGGAATTACTGATCGTGATTTTACTGATGAAATCCTTATTATGGTACAAGTCTCACAATTTATGAGCCTAGAGGCAGGGGAACGTATTGCACAATTGCTTTTATTGCCTTTTTTTTCCCTTTCTTATCTAGAGATGTGTCTCGTCAAGGAGGTTTTGGTAGTACTGGGAAAACTGTTTTCTGGGAAACTTTAGTTTCTGATCAAAAACCTTTATGTTCATTGCAAATTAATGGGATACTTTTTGAGGGATTAGTCGACACAGGAGCGGATGTATCTATTATATGTTTGGCTCAATGGCCTGATCATTGGAAAAAGAAACAAGTATCGGTTACTCTATCCGGCCTAGGTACTGCTTCTATAGTCTACCAAAGTGTCAAGCCCCTGAGCTGTGTAGGACCTGAAGGACAACAAGGAAAAGTGTTCTTTTATATTGTTCCCATTAATATTAACCTT
>NW_012101043.1:131328-133248 GCF_000951045.1 Mandrillus leucophaeus
AAAAAATTCACCCATATATTGATAAATTGGCTAAATTAATTATTAAAGGATGACATCAAGCTCGTCAGTTGATTGGTGCTGACCCTATAAAAATTATTACCTGATTATCTAATCAATACATTGAATCTCTGTTGGAAATTCATAAGGGTTGACAAGTGATTGAGCTGAGTATACTGGTTCTTTTTCTCAAAATAAATTATTTGCTTTTCTGCAACAATATTCTTTACTGCCATATAATCCTATCTCTTACACTCCAGTTAAAGGTCCCACCTTTTTTACTGATGCTTCAAACAATGGAAAGGCTGGATACTGGACTTCAGACAATTCAAAAATTTCTCACTATCCATTTGAATCAGTACAACAAGGAGAACTTTTTGCCATTCTTATGGTTCTACAAGACTGGCCTATATGTAACTAAATATATTTCTCAGACTTCTTTACCATTATTTCCTCAAACTCCTTTACAAAAATTATTTTCTTTACTATTTGTAACTCTTACTTCCCGCACTGCCCCTTTTTTTTTAATCACTCATATTCGTTCTCATTCAGCTTTGCCAGGACCTTTATCTTTTGGCAATAGTCAGATTGCTTCTTTACTTATTGGCAGTGTCCAACGGGCTCAGGATGAGCACCAACTACATCATACTAATAGTTTAGGATTACAACGGCAATTTTCTATAACATGCCATCAAGCCCAAGCTATTGTCAGAGACTGCCCACCTTGTGCTCCTATTATTGCACCTTTTTTTAAGTCCAGGTATTAATCCTCAAGGCATTCAACAAAATCACATTTGGCAAATGGATGTAACTATGTTCCTTCCTTTGGTCGTTTAAAATATGTTCATCATACTATTGATATGTGGTCACATTTCCAGTGGGCTACGCCATTACCCCCTGAAAAGGCTGACTCTGTTATTACTCATTTACTTACTTGCTTTGCAGTTATGAGAGTCTCTGCTGAATTAAAAACTGATAATGCTCCTGCTTATTTCTCTCACAAATTGGCTGCCTTCCTCTCTTTATACCATATTCATCATTCCACTCGTACTCCATTTAACAGTTAAGGTTAAGCAATTATTGAAAGAGCCTATGCTACCTTAAAATTACAACTTTTAAAACAAAAAGGGGGAGATGGGTGAGACTCCCCAAAACATCAAATTCTGAAAGCCCTTTTTACTTTAAATTTTCTCAACCATTGGCACCAATTACAGCAGTCTGCAGCAGTGAAACATTTTCAACAGCCTTTAGAAAAGCTGCAAAACAGTAATCTGTGGGTGTATTATCCTTCATTACAAGGGCAATATTTAAAAGGAAAAGTTTTACAATGGTGCCGAGGCTATGCTCTTGTTCGTACAGGTGCTGGAGACGAGTGGTTTCTAACTCGACGGTTGAAACAGTGCCATGGCGAAGAGGAGCTGATCCAAAGAGTTCCTCAAGGAATTTCAGGAGCTGAATCTGAGCACTCAGAGAACACTCACCTTCGGGACTCGACATGCAGAGCCCCCGACATGGGGTCAACTGAAAAAGCTTACTCAGAAAGCTGAAGGGGTTGTTCAACAAGCTGGGCAGCCCAAATCCCCACTGACTTTATTCCTGGCTATGCTGGCCATAGTAAATTGTCAGGTAACGGCTGGAGAATTTACATACTGGGCTTATATTCCTTTTCCACCCTTATATCAAGGTGTGGCCTGGGGAGACAGAAAAGTCCCAGTACTTACTAATGATACTGCTTGGATGCCATCGCCTTTTTAAAACCAGGATCCTGAATTAGACACTGGCACAGTAAATAGTTCATATCAATTTGGGGTTGAAGGGTTACCTATATGTCTTGGGAGTAGTCCACATTGTCTGCATCTTTCTCATGAGGCTTGGGCTGTTTGCTATAACCATAGTCATATCTCTGCCTTTACTATGATTATT
>NW_012101043.1:133998-135769 GCF_000951045.1 Mandrillus leucophaeus
TGGAATCATCGCTACCGTGGTGATAGGACTTGTAGCAATTGCTTCCACCACCGCTGTTGCTGGATTAGCTCTACACCAGAGTATACAAAATGCAGAATTTGTGCAACAATGGCATGAACAATCACATTTGTTGTGGCAGCAGCAACGAGACATAGATGCTCATTTGGCTGAATGAGTGGATAATCTGGAGCAAGTGGTTTCTTGGTTTGGAGATCAGCTAACAGTGTTGAATACCCAAGCTTTGTTGAAATGTGATTGGAACACTACCCAATTTTGTATTACTCCTGTTCCTTTTAACAGCACTGTAAATAACTGGACTGAGATAAAGAGACTTTTAATTGGTCATAATAATCTTTCCCTAGAAATACAAGAATTAACACAGAACATTTCTGAAACATTTTGAAATCAGTTATCGTTGCTGACTGGTGCAGATTTGATGACTGGTATTGCACAAAGTTTGACGTCTTTGAACCCTATGAGCCCTGTAAAAACTTTGCTGACCTCTGTTTCTAGTAATGTATTGATTGTTGTTCTTGCCTTTGTCATTTTCACAGTCTGCTGGAGATGGTGCCAAAGGGCAAACACCGAATTCCAGGGAGCCCAACATGTAATGATGGTTTTAAAAGAAATTCAAACTTGTAAATAAGGAAAGGGGAAATGTAGAGGACTATGTGCTCACAAACGAGGCATTCCCGATAAGTCCTGCTCTTGCAAATGAAGCAGGGCATTCCTTCCCTGCAAACAGGGAGGGACAAAGGAGCCAGCTGCTAACAGCAGACCCCAGGGGCTTGTTTATGTGTAAACATCTTGAAAATCCAGAAAGTCAGGGAAAGGTCAGAAAAACAACAATGTGTCTTGTGACTTGGCAACATTCCACAAACGACTGTATAAAATAAAGCAGAGCATGCCATTTGTGGCTGCCGCCATGTTTGTCTTGTGTTGTCTTTTGTGTTCATTCCTTTGTTTAGGAAACACACGGACCCCAACATTAATCTTTATAATTCTTTTAGGTATAACATTACGTGGTTTTCTTGAGATCATTCTTTTTTAATAAGAGTGTTTCTTCCTATAAATTTTCTCTTACTGCTCTTTTTGCTGCCTTCCATAAGTTTTTTAAATTTGTTTTGCGATACTTCTTAATTTCCCTTCGATTTCTGCTATGACTCAGTGGTATGATATTTAATTTCCACATATTTGTAAATTTTTCATTTTTTCCTACTATTGGTTCCTAGCTTCATTCTATTGTGGTTGAAAAATATATTTTTATGTGTATCAGTCCATTCTCACATTGCTACGAAGAAATACCTGACACTGAGTAATTTACAAAGACAAGAGGTTTAATTGGCTCATGGTTCTGCAGGCTATACAGAACCATGGTTACATATGTATACATGTGCCATGTTGGTGTGTTGCACCAATTAACTCGTCATTTACATTAGGTATATCTCCTAATGCTATCCCTCCCCCTACCCCCTCCCCACATTAGGACCCAGTGTGTGGTGCTCCCCTTCCTGTGTCCAAATTATCTTATTGTTCAATTCCCACCTATGAGTGAGAACATGCGATATTTGGTTTTCTGCTCTTGCGATAGTTTGCTGAGAATGATGCTTTCCAGCGGCATCCATGTCCCTACAAAGGACACAAACTCATCCTTTTTTATGGCTGCATAGTATTCCATGGTGTATATGTGCCACGTTTTCTTAATCCAGTCTGTCACTGATGGACATTTGGGTTGATTCCAAGTCTTTGCTATTGTGAATAGTGCCACAAT
>NW_012101043.1:135898-136901 GCF_000951045.1 Mandrillus leucophaeus
TGTCTGTTCATATCCTTTGCCCACTTTTTGATGGGGTTGTTTGTTCTTTTCTTGTAAATTTGATTGAGTTCTTTATAGGTTCTGGATATTAGCCCTTTGTCAGATGAGTAGATTGCAAAAATTTTCTCCCATTCTGTAGGTTGCCTGTTCACTCTGAAGGCACTTAATTTTGCTGTGCAGAAGTTCTTTAGTTTGATTAGATCCCATTTGTCAATTTTGGCATTTGTTGCCATTGCTTTTGGTGTTTTAGACATGAAGTCCTTGCCCATGCCTATGTCCTGAATGGTATTATCTAGGTTTTCTTCCAGGGTTTTTATGGTATTAGGTCTAACATTTAAGTCTCTAATCCATCTTGAATTAATTTTCGTATAAGGAGTAAAGAAAGGATCCAGATTCAGCTTTCTACTTATGGTTAGCGAATTTTCCCAGCATCATTTATTAAACAGGGAATCCTTTCCCCATTTCTTGTTTTTGTCAGGTTTGTCAAACACCAGATGGCTGTAGATGTGTGGTATTATTTCTGAGGGCTCTGTTCTGTTCCATTGGTCTATATCTCTGTTTTGGTACCAGTATCATGTTGTTTTGATTACTGTAGCCTTGTAGTATAGTTTGAAGTCAGGTAGCATGATGCCTCCAGCTTTGTTCTGGGGATGACATTGAATCTATAAATTACCTTGGGCAGTGTGGCCATTTTCACAATATTCATTCTTCCTATCCCTGAGCATGGGATATTCTTCTATTCATTTGTGTCCTCTTTTATTTCACTGAGCAGTATTTTGTAGTTCTCCTTGAAGAAGTCCTTTACATCCGTTGTGTGTTGGATTCCTAGGTATTTTATTCTCTTTGAAGCTATTGTGAATGGGAGTTCATTCGTGATTTGGCTCTCTGTTTGTTTGTTACTGATGTATAAGAATGCTTGTGATTTTTGCACATTGATTTTGTATCCTGAGACTTTGCTGAAGTTGCTTATCAGCTTAAGGAGATTTTGGGCTGAGACAATGGG
>NW_012101043.1:139733-159951 GCF_000951045.1 Mandrillus leucophaeus
AGCATCGATGGACTTTACATTTTGACATGTTTTTGCAATGGCTGGTACCTGTTGTTTCTTTCCATGTTTAGTGCTTCTTTCAGGATCTCTTGCAGGGCAGGCTTGGTTGTGATAAAATCTCTAAGCATTTGCTTATCTGTAAAGGATTTTATTTCTCCTTCACTGATGAAACAGTTTGGCTGGATATGAAATTCTGCATTGAAAAATCTTTTCTTTAAGAATGTTGAATATTGGCTCCCACTCTTCTGGCTTGTAGAGTTTCTGTCAAGAGATCTGCTGTTAGTCTGATGGGCTTCCCTTTATATGTAACCTGACCTTTCTCTCTGGCTGCCATTAACATTTTTTCCTTCATTTCAACTTTGGTGAATCTGACAATTGTGTGTCTTGGAGTTGCTCTTCTTGAGGAGTATCTTTGTGGCATTCTCTGTTTTTCTTGAATTTGAATGTTGGCCTGCCCTACTAGGTTGGGGAAGTTCTCCTGGATGATATCCTGCAGAGAGTTTTCCAAGTTGGTTCCATTTTCCCCATCAGTTTCAGGCACCCCTATCAGACGTAGATTTGGTCTTTCCACATAATCCCATATTTCTTGGAGGCTTTGTTCATTTCTTTTTACTCTTTTTCTCTACACCTCTCTTCTCACTTCACATCATTCATTTGATCTTCAATCGCTGATACTCTGTCTTCCAGATGATTGAGTGGGTTACTGAAGCTTGTGCATTTGTCATGTAGTTGTCGTGTTATGGTTTTCATCTCTATCAGTTCTTTTAAGGACTTCTCTACTTTGGTTATTCTAGTTAGTCATTTGTCAAGTCTTTTTTCAAGGTTTTTAGTTTCTTTGCACTGGTGACATAGTTCCTCCTTTAGCTCTGAGAAGTTTGATCGACTGAAGCCCTCTTCTCTCGACTCGTCAGAGTCATTCTCCGTCCAGCTTTGTTCTGTTGCTGGCGATGAGCTGCGTTCCTTTGGAGTGGGAGATATGCTCTGATTTTTTCAATTTCCAGCTTTTCTGCACTGCTTTTTCCCTATCTTTGTGGTTTTATCTGCCTTTGGTCATTGTTGATGGTGACGTACTGATTGGGTTTTGGTGTAGGTGTCCTTCCTGTTTGATAGTTTTCCTTCTAACAGTCAGGACCCTCAGCTGTAGGTCTGTTGGAGTTTGCTTGAGGTCCACTCCAGACACCGTTTGCCTGGGTATCAGCAGCAGAGGCTGCAGAAGATAGAATATTGCTGAACAGCAAGTGTTGCTGTCTGATTTTTGCTCCGGAAGCTTCGTTTCAGGGTTGTACCCCATCGTGTGAGGTGTGAGGTGTCAGTCTGCACCTACTGGGGGATGTCTCCCAGTTAGGCTACTCAGGGGTCAGGGACCCACTTGAGCAGGCAGTGTGTCCATTTGTACATCTCAACCTCCATGCTGGGAGATCCCCTGATCTCTTCAAATCTGTCAGACATGGGCATTTTCCTCTGCCAAGGTTGCTGCTGCTTTTTGTTTAGCTGTGCCCTGTCCTCAGAGAGGAGTCTACAGAGGCAGGTTGGCCTTCTTGAGCTGCAGTGGGCTCCACCCAATTCAAGCTTCCTGGTGGCTTTGTTTACCCACTTAAGCCTCAGCAATGGCGGGTGCCCCTCCCCCAGCCTTGCTGCCACTTTGCAGTTAGATCTCAGACTGCTGTGCTAGCAATGAGGGAGGCTCCGTGGGCATGGGACCCTTTGGGCCAGGTGTGGGATATAATCTCCTGGTGTGACGTTTGCTAAGATCCTTGGTAAATTTTCTGTATTAGGGTGGGAGTTACCGATTTTCCAGGTGTTTTGTGTCTCAGTTTCCCTTGGCTAGGAAAAGGGATTCCCTTCTCCCTTGTGCCTCCCAGGTGAGGCAATGCCTCACCCTGCTTCAGCTCTCACTGGTCGGGCTGCACCAGCTGACCAGCACCGATTGTCCGGCACTCCCCAGTGAGATGAACCTGGTACCTCAATTAAAAATGCAGAAGTCACCCATCTTCTGTGTCACTTACACTGGGATCTGGAGGCTGGAGCTGTTCTTATTCGGCCCTCTTGGGCGTGCCCCCACTATTTCTTTGTTGATGTTCTGTCTGAATGTCCTATCCTTATTGCTACCACTGTGTATTTCTGTCTTCAGATCTGTCAATATTTGTTTTATATGTTTATGTGCTTAGATGCTGGATGCTTACACACTTATATATAGATTTATAATTAGTATATATTCTTATGAATTGACCATTTTCTTCCTTCCTTTCTTCTATTGTGTAAAAGTATAGTTCTCTGATAATAAGTATTAATTTCTTGCTTTTTATTTTTTGTGTATTTCTTGTAGATTTTTGATTTCCTGTTACTATGAAATGGTAAATGACGTCTTATAACCAAATATTTTAAATTGATGTCTACTTACCTGGTTATTAAAAAAGAAAAAAAAATAAATGAAGAGAAAACAAAAAACTACACTTTGACACTATTCCCCTCCTTTTTGAGTTTTTGTTGTTTCTATTTATAACCGTTTCTACTGTCTATCTCTTAAAAAGTTGTTTTTGATAGGTTTGTGTTTTATTCTTCCTATTCAAGATATGAGTGGTTTATGCACCACAGTTACAGTGCTAGGGTATTTTGTATTTGCTTGTTTATTTACTATTACTAGTGAGTTTTATACCTTCAGGTGATTTTTATGGTTCATTAATGTCCTTTTTTCAGATTGAACAACTCTCTTTAGCATTTTTTTGGTAGGATCAATCTGGTATTGATGAAATCTCTCAGCTTTTGTCTGTCTGGGAAAGTCTTTATTTCTCCTTCAAGTTTGAAGGATATTTTTGCTGGATATAATACTCTAGGATAGTAGTCTTTTTCTTTAGTCCTTTAAATATGTAATCCCACTATCTCTTGGTCTGTAAGGCTTCCACTGACAGGTCTTCTGCTGACATGTTTGACCTCCTTTTTATGTTATTTGTTTCTTTTCTCTTAGTGCTTTTAGAATTTGCTCTTTATCCGTGGTTATTCAGTTTTGATGAATAAATGGCTTCAGATAGTTTTATTTGAGTTAGTTTTCTTATTGTTTTATGACTCTGTATCTGGATATTGATATCTTTCTCTAGATTTGAAAAGTTCTCTGTTATTATTTCTTTGAATAAACCTTCTACTCCAATCTCTCTATCTCCTTTTAAGGTCAATAAGTCTTAAATTTGCCCTTTTGAGACTATTTTCTCACTCTTATAGATGTGCTTTATTTTTTTCCTCTTTTCTCCTCTGACTATGTTTATATATCCTGACTTCAAGCTCATTAATTCTTTCTTTTACTTTATCAATTTTTCTGTAGAAAGGCTCCTGCATTTTCACCTTCTCGATTGAATTTTTTAACTCCAAAATTTTTGCTTTTTTATTATTTCAATTTATTTGTTAAGTTGCTCTGATAGAATTCTGAATTCCTTCTCTATGTTATCTTGAGGTTCACTGAGCTTCCTCAAGACAGTTATTTTGAATTCTCTGTCTGAAAGGTCACACACCTCCATTGCTCTGGGATTGATCACTGGAGACTTATTTAGTTTGTTTGGAGGGGTCATGTTTTCTTGGATGTTCTTGAGGCCTGTGAATGTCCAGCAATGTCTGGGCATAGGGGAGTTAGGTATTTGTTTCAATATTATCAGTTGGGGCTTGTTTGCAGCTGACCTTCCAGAAAAGGTTTTCCATGTATTCAAAGGGAAATGAGGGTTGGATTGTAAGCCTACTGTCACTACAGCAATATCAGCACTAGTGGGCACCCCAATCCAGTAACGCTGTGACTCTTTTGGACTCCTGGGGTCACTGCCTTAGTGGGCGTGGGTAGAATCAAGGAGAATTGTTTCGATTACCAGGCAAAGTCTCTCACTCTCTTCCTTCATTTTCCCTTCATCAAAAAGAGTCTCTCTTTGCACTGGGTTGCCTGGAGTTGGGGGAGGGCTGATGCAAGCACTCCTGTGGCTACACAACTGGCATTCTGCTGGGTGATACTTGAAGCCAGGAGAGTACTAAGTCTTGCCCATGGCATGCGGAAACTACTGCCTATCTACTGATGTTATTTATTCAAAGCCCAAGGACACTTTAGTCAGCAAATGATAAATTCTGTGAGGACTAGGTCCTTCCCTTCAGGGTAGCTGGTTTCCTTCTGGTCCAAAGTGGGTCTAGAAATGCTATCTGGGAGCTAAGACCTGGATGGGGTCTTCAGGAATTCGCTTGGTGCTTTGTTTTACTATGGCTAAACTGGTATCCAATGTACAGGACAAAGTTTTTGTACTCTTCCCTCTCCTTTCCCCAAGCAGAAAGGGTCTCTCCCCAAGCTGTGCGAGTACTCCCTTGGCCACCACAGTGTGTGTCTTACTGGCTCTTGTGTGCCCCAATTGCACTGTCTCCAAGCACAGCACAACACTAGGACTTGCCCCAAAACTGCAGTCCTTAGGGCCTAACTACCTCTGCAATCTATTTTTGGTCCCAGACCCCATTAGAGACCTGGTGGTAGGACCAGCCAGAACTTAGTTCCCTCCTGCCAGGGCTTCCTCCATGGGTGCTGGCAGAATTCTGTCCTGTGTTGAGCTCTGCTGTGACAGAGTAGCACTGAGTTTCAATGCATAGTCTCCTAATCACTTTCACTTCACTATCCCTTCCTCAAGCACACAGATTCTTTTCCATGTGGTGCTGTCAGGGATGGGAGGAGAGATGATGTAGGCAAAGGAAGATTATTTTTCCTAACCTCTTCAATGTCCCTTTCCATGATATTGTTAACAACAGGTACTGTGATTGCTCACCTGATTGGTTCTTATGAAGGTGCTTTCTTGCATGGATGATTGTTCAATTTGGTGTTCCTATGGAGGGACAATTGCTGGATGGTTCTAATCAACTATCTTGTTCCCATGACTCGACACTTTTGTCATTATATAAAGAGGCTCTCTTTCTCTTATAATAGTTCTTTACTTAAAGTTTTTTTCATTTAATATAAGTATAGCCATCCCTTCTGTCTTTTGGTTAACATTTACTTAACTATCTTTATCCATCCTTGTACTTTCAGTTCATGTGGGTCCTTAAATCCAAAGTGAGTGTATTGTAGATAGCATGAAGTTGGATCTTGTGTTTTTAAAATCAATTTAGCCTATGCCTTTTAATTGAAGTGTTTAATCCATTTATGTTTGATGTAACTATTGATAAAGATTTATTGTTGCCATCTTGTTATCCATTTTCTGACTTACTGTTCTTTTGTTCCTCTTTTTCTTTTTTGCTCTTTTCCTTTATTGTAGTGATATGCTTTGATTTTTTACTTTTCTTTTGTGCATATGGTAAAGTATTTTATTTGTGGCTACCATAAAACTTATATATGACTTTTCAAAGTTATGGGTGTTAATTTCAAGCTGATAACAACTTAACTTCAATTGCATACAAAAAAATTAACAAATCGTAAAGGAAAACAGCAAAAGAGAAAAAGAGGAAGAAAAGGACAATAAGACAAAACACTTTTAACTTAAAATATTTTCAACTTATAGTGGATTTATCAAGATATAACCCTACAGTAGGTCAATGAGCATCTGTGTTTACTTTGACCAGTGAGTTTTATACTCTCATATGCTTTCATGTTTCTGTTTGACATTCTTTTGTGTTAGTTTGAACTCCCTTTAGCATTTTATGTAAGGCAGGTCAGTTGATGATAAACTCTTTTGGTTGCTGTTTTGTCTAATAAATTACTTATCTATACATTAATTCTAAAGACAGTTTTGCTGGACATAGCATTTTTGATTAGCAGATTTTTTAAAAGCATTTTGATCTAACCACTTAGGAACATGGGATGGATTTTGTGTGTAATCATACAATATTAATTATTAGTAGACTGTGAAAATTAAGACCGTTATATCATTTACATGTTTCTAATTGCCAATTAATTATTGATTCAGTTAAAAATTAATAAAGAAAATATAACATTTTATATAAGACTTTTATTTTTTATTTATTTCCTTTGGGTGTACAAGAAGGGTTTGTTTACATGGATGGGTTATGTAGTGGTGAATTCTGAAATTGTAATGCATCTGTCACCTGAGTAGATTGTACACAATATGTAGTTTTTTACCCCTCACCTCTCTCCCACCCTTCCACCTCTGTGTATCCAAGGTCCACTACATCACTCAGCATGCATTAGCATACTCGTAACTTAGCTCCCCCTTATAAGTGAGAACATACGGTTTTTGTTTTCTATTCCTGAGTTACTTCACCTAGAAAAATGGCCTCCAGCTTCATCCAAGATTCAGCAAAAGACATTATTTTGTTACATAATGGCTGAGCACTCCATGGTGTATATATACCACATTTTCTATATTCACTCATTGGTCGATGGACACTTAGGTGGGTTCCATATCTTTGTAATCGTGAATTGTGCTGTTATAAGCATATATATGCATGTGTCTTTTTCATATAATGACTTCTTTTTCTTTGGGTAGATACCCAGTAGTGGGATAGCTGGATTGTATGGTAGATCTACTTTTAGCTCTTTAAGGAATCTCTATATTGTTTTCCACAAAGGTTGTACTAATTTACATTTTCACCTCCAGTGTATAAGTGTTCCTTTTTAATTTTTTTAACCAAATCTACATCAACATCTATTGTTTTTTGACTTTTTAATAATGGCCATCTTGTAGAAGTAAAGTGGTATCTCATTGTGGTTTTAATTTGTGTTTCCTTGTTGATCAGTGATTTGAACATTTTTTCATATGTTTCTTGGCTATTTGCATCCCTGCTTTTGAGAAATATCCATTCAGGTCTTTTGCTCACTTTTTGATGGGATTATTTCTTTTTCTTGCTAATTTGTTTGGTACTACTTGTATGCCAGTATCATTCTGTTTTGGTAACTATAGCCTTGAAGTATAATTTGAAGTCTGATAAAATGATGCTTCCAGATTTGTTCTTTTTGATTAAAATTCTTTTGGTTGTTAAGTCACTTTTTTGTTTTATATAAATTTTAGGATTGTTTTCTTCTACTGTCATGAAAAATGATGTTAATATTTTGATGGACATTGAATTGAATCTGTAGATTGCTTTGGGCAGTATGGACATTTCCATGATATTGATTCTTCCCAGCCATGAGCATGGGATGTGTTTGCATTTGTTTGTGTCATCTATGATTTCCTTCAGCAGTGTTTTACAGTTCCCCTTGTAGAGATCTTACATTTCCTTGGTTAATAATATTCCTAGGGTTTCTTTTTTTTTTAGTCATTGTAAAAGTGATTAAGTTTTTATTTAATTTTCAGCTTTGTTGTTGTTGGTGTATAGCTGTGCTGCAGATTTTTGTACATTAATTTTGTAACCTGAGACTTTACTAAATTTGCTAATCAAATCTAGGAACCTTTTCAATGAATCTTTAGGATTTTCTATGCATATAACTATATCATAGGGGAACAGCAATAGTTTAACTTCCTCTTTTCTAATTTGGATGTCCTTTATTTCTTTCTCTTGCCTCATTGCTCTGGCTAGGACTTTCAGTACTATGTCGAATAGAAGTGATGGAAGTGGCATTCTTGTCTTGTTCCAGTTGTCAGAAAAAAATGCTTTCAACTTTTTCCATTCAGTGAATTGTTGACCATCAGTTTGTCATATATGATTTTTATTATTTTGAAGTAAATCTCTTCTATGAGCAATTTATTGAGGGTTTTTAGCATAAAGAGATGCTGTATTTTATTTAATGCTTTTCTGCATCTATTTAGATGATTATATGGTTTTTGTTTTTAATTCTGTTTATGTGATGTATTACATTTATTAACTTGCATATATTAAACCAGTTTGCTTCCAGAGGATGCAACCCACTTGATCATGATATATTACTCTGATGTGCTATTGGATTGGCTAGCTAGTATTCTGTTGAGAATTTTTGCATCTGTTTTCATCAGGGATATTGGTTTATAGTTATTTTGTTGTTGTTATGTCCTTTCCTGCTTTTGGTATCAGAGTGATAATGCCTTCATAGAATGACTTAGGGATGAATTCTTCTCTCTTAGTGTTTTGGGAGAGTTTCAGCAGGTTTGGTATCAGTTCTTATTTGAATGTCTGGTAAAATTCAAAGGTGAGTTAACCTGGTCCTTGGCTTTTATTTGTTGAGAATTTTGTAAATTACTAATTCAGTCTCACTTCTTGTTATTGGTCTGTTCAGGGTTTCTATTTTTTTCCTGATTTAATCTGATTTAATCTGATTTAATCTGGGAGAGTTGTATATTTTTGTAATCCAGGATGGTTGAATTTGTCCATTTACTCTAGGTTTTCTAGTTTGCATGCATAACGGTGTTCATAGTAGTCTCAAATGATCTTACGTATTTCTGTGGTGTCAGTTGCAATGTCAATAGTTTCATTTCTAATTGAGATTATTTGAATCTTTTATCTTCATTCTTGGTTAATCTAGCTAATGGGCCATCTATTTTGTTTATATTTTCAAACAACCAGCTTTTTGCTTCATTGATATTTTTCTATTTTTTGTTTCAATCTCATTTACTTCTAATCTGATCTTTTTTATTTATTTTCTTCTGTTAGCTTTGGGTTTATTATGTTCTTCTTTCTCTATTTCCTTCTTTTTCTATTTCTAGGTGTGGCATTAGGTCGTCAATTTGTGCTCTTTCACACTTTTTGATGTAGACATTTAGTGCTATAAACTTTCCTCTTAGCATTGCTTTTGCTGAATTCCACAGGTTTTGATAACTTGTGTCGCTATTATCATTCATTTCAAAGGATTTTAAAATTTCCATCTCGATTTCATGGTGAACACAAAAATCACTCCAGAACATATTATTTAATTTTCATATATTTGTATTGTTTTGATGGTTTCTTCTCGTGTTGATTTCTAGTTTTATTCCAGAGTGCTCTGAGAAGATATTTGATATGATTTTAATTTTTATTAATTTATTGAGGCTTGTTTTGTGGCCTATTATTATATGGTCTAAATTAGAGAATGTTTCATGTGCTGATGAGAATAATGTATATTCTGCAGTTCTTGAGTAGAATATTCTATAAATATCTGTTAAGTCCATTTGTTCTAGAGTGCAGTTTAAGTTCATTGTTTCTCTGTTGACTTTCTGTCTTGATGATCTATCTAGTGCTGTCAGTGGAGTATTAAATTCCCCTACTATTATTGTATCACCGTCTATCTTATTTTTTAAGTAAGTGACTGTTTTATGAATCTGAGAGCTCCTGTGTTAGTTGTATATAAATTTAGAATTGTAATGTTTTCTTGTTGGATTGATCATTTTATTATTACATAATGATCTTCTTCTTTTTTTTTTTTTTTTACTATTGTCACTTTAAAGTCTATTTTGTTTGGTTAAAGAATAGCTACTCTTGCTCGTTTTTGGTTTCCATTTGTGTGGAATATCTTTTTCCACCCTTTTACCTTAAGATAATGAATCCTTACATGTAATGTGGGTTTCATGAAGACAGCAGACATTTGGTTTACGATTTTTTTTTTTTTTGAGGTAGAGTCTTGCACTGTCACCCAGGCTAGAGTGCAATGGTGCAGTTTCGGTTCACTGCAACTTCCAACTCCCAGGTTCACGCAATTCTCCTGCCTCAACCTCCCAAGTAGCTGGGATTACAGGTGCACACCACCACACCCGGCTAATATTTTGTATTTTTAGTAGAGAAGGGGTTGCACCATATTGGCCAGACTGGTCTCAAATTTCTGACCTCATGATCTGCCTGCCTTGGTCTCCCAAAGTGCTGGGATTATATGCATGAGCCACCATGTCTGGCCTGGTTTATGATCTTTTATCCATTCTGCCATTCTGTATGCTTTAAGTGAAACATTTAGGTTATTGACCTTCAACATTAATATTGAGATATGAAGTACTGTTCTACTCATCATGTTAATTGTTACCTAGATACTTTCTTTTCTTTTCTTTTTTTTTCATTGGGTTATTGTTTTATAGGCCCTGTGGGTTTTATGTTTTCAGGTGGTTCCATTTGGGTGCATATCGAGCATGTGCTTCAAGATTTATAACTCCTTTAAGAAGCTCTTGCAATGCTGATTTGGCAGCATAAAACTCCTTCAGCATTTGTCTGAAAATGACTTTATTTCTCCTTCATTTAGAAAACAGTTTTGCTGGCTACAAAATTCTTGGTTGACAGTTATTCTGTTTAAGAAGGCTAAAAATAGTATTGCAATCCTTTCTGGCCTGTAGGGTTTCTGCTGAGTATTCTTCTGATAGATCTTCCTTTATAGGTTATCTGATGCTTTTGTCTCATTACTTTCAGAATTCTTTCCTTTGTATTGACTTTAGGTAGCCTGATGGCTGTATACCTTGTTTATAACCTTTTTGCAATGAATTTCCCAGGATTTCTTTGAGCTTCTTGAATTTGGATATCTAAATATCTAGCAAGGCCAGGAAAGAGTTGTTCAATTATTTCCTCAAGTAAGTTTTCCAAAGTTTTGGCTTTCTCTTCTCCTTGAGGAACACCAATTATTCCTAGGTTTGATATTTTAGATAATCCCAGATTTCTTGGAGATTTTGTTCTTTTCTTTTGATTCTTTTTTTCTTTATTTTGTCTGCTTAGGTTAATTCAAAAGCCTTGCTTTCAAGTTCTGAAATTCTCTTTTCCACTTCTTTGAGTCTATTGTTAAAACTTTTCACTATTTTGTAATTCCCTAAGCATGTCTTTCATTTCCATTTGGTTTTGGAAATCAACCAAGTTCCATTTGATTTTATTTATGATATTTATCTCTCTAATAAATTTTTTATCAATATTCTGAATTGTTTTAATAATTTCTTTATGTTGGTTTTCACCTTTATCTGGTCTCTCTTTGTGTAGCTTAATAATCAATTTTTTGAATTTTTTATATGGTATTTCTAGATAAGTATTTTAATAAGAATATTTAGTTTAAAAAATTACATGCTTCCAAATTATTAGGAAGTTTGAAACAGTGAAGGGACTATCATTGGAATTATGGCTTTCAAAAACATGATAATAACTGTAACCCACAGATCAAGAAAACGTTGCTGCTGCTGGTGGAGCCAACATTTTTTTTCAGCTTTCTCTAAATACTTAACAAGTTGAGGGAGCAGAAACGGAGTGTAACTTCCACAATATAGTGTCAACACACAGATTCCTATTATTTTGCTTCTCTGTAGATGCAAGATAAAAGAAAAGTGACTTCAATTTTTCCTTCCATATTAAGTATCATGAGGAAAACCAGGCAGAGAATGAAGTTGAAAGATAAGACAAAGAATAGTTAAGAAAACAGGTAAACTGAATCTTAATGACCATAGCCTATAACCCACAATTTGCCTACAGCTCATCATTTGATGTTCTGGTGCATATTTTGATATAGGAGATTAAGGTTCCTTTTCCTATTTATACACTAAATCTAGTTAGAGTTGAATTTTAAAAATCTACAGTATAAGACTTAATCAATCTGGAAAATTTCTCAAATATATAGCTGGGAGACTAACCCTACTCCATCTATTCCTTACCACAGGATTGCGTAAAAAGGCCTGTGAAATCAATCACGCATTGTTTTTAACTTTTAGCCTAAAGAACATTTTAAAAAAACTTTTAAATTCAAGGGTACATGTACAGGTTTGTTATACAGGTAAATGTGGGCCTTGGGGGTTTATTGTGCAGGATTATTTCATCAACCAGATACGAAGCCTAGTACCCATTAGTTATTTTTTCTGATCCTCTCCCTTATCCCACCCTCCACCCTCCAATAGACCCCTGTGTGTGCTGATCCCCTCTATGTGTCCATGTGGTCTCATCATTTAGCTCTCACTTATAAGTGAGAACACATTTAGCTCTCACTTATAAGTGAGGGGTATTTAGTTTTCTGTTCCTGTGTTAGTTTACTAAGGATAATAGCTCCAGCTCCATCCATGTCCCTGCAAAAGACATGATTAAATCTCACATATAGGAGACATAAGATGAGAATGTTTCAGCTTTTTGAACTGGTAAGAATATATATGTAAGACTTTTACCTCCTTTTTTTTTTCTGTAATTTTGATAAAGCCAGGTCAACGAAAAAGAAATTAATCAAGTGAAACAGAGAAATAAAAAGTATTTAGTTATTCATTCAACAAATATATATGTTACTTTTTTAGGCAATATCCTAAATGATGGAGCTAAACATTCAGCAAAACATTAAAAAGTAACCCCACAAAACCAGAAAATAGAGATATGCAAAGGAAAACATGTAATGATAATTACACAGAAATTTCTAATATATGTTAAGAAGAAAACGTAAATTACAATGGGGATGTTTTTCAGAGGTTGATCTCTGAATGAAGACTGAGCATAATGAAGTAATTCAAGTCCCTTTCTCTGAATATAAAAATAAAAGATATTCTTTGTTTGCATACTTGAACTGTATTGGAATATTTGAGATTAAATATGTATCATACTAAGTTCACCAGAAACCTTGTTAAACTCCAATTTTAAAAAGGAATGGCTATCTTTAATTTCCTGGAAAATTATCCTCAGTTATATGAGAATGTGATCAGAGGCAGCTACTGGTTTGGGGTCCTGCCAGAGTTCACCATAAATTGTGTCAAGAAGTATTTCTATAAATGTGACTAACGATAGTATTTTTTTCCAGGTCTATTTCTGTTCTGATACTTTAGAGGTTTGTGGACAGTTTTATTTATAGAGTTATGCAGTACCAAGGCTGTGGACTTGGGCAGCATCCTGTGGAGAAATGTTTATTTAGGAAGATGCACTGAGCAGATCAGATGTCCAAAAAGAACCCCCAAACTCAGCTGCAAATGGAAAAAAACATGTTGTGAACATTTGAAAATTGCTGGAAGCAGCGGTAGCTGCTGTGGGATCTCCATGGGTAACCTGTGACAATGGTTAGTATAATTGGAAAGAAAAAGACTCTGAGACAGGAATCTTCTCATTTGGGAGTTTCTGCTGCTCTGAAGGCTCCTGCTGGGAACAATGCCAGGAAAGTCTCTGCTGGGAGCCACTGACAGAAACTGCAACAAATAGAGTCAGGCTGGGGAAGACCTGGATGCTAAGTGCCTTCAGTTCTTCCTGCCGTCCCCTTGCGAGTCACTCATAACAAGCTGAGGGAGAATAGAGAGGGCAGATTTTTCCTCTATTATCTCATAGAGGAGGAAGAATAGCAATTTCCAGGAAACTTGAAGATCTATACACTGTGTTACCTGAGTCCAGAAATAAAAAGCTCGACTTTTAACCTAATTTCAAATTCAGGGTAACGCAACAGTGGCACACAAATGTAGACAGATACTTAATTGTTTTCTCTCCAATCCCAAGTCCCTCTAATCTATCTTGAGTCAGACTATTAGGGAGTTGCAGGAAAGAATGAGAATAACTTGGGGGGACTAGTCAAGCCCTCTAGGAGGTTACCCACAAGGCTTTACTCCCATTCACAAACGTTGAGGCGGAGCCTTGATTGAAGATACTTTCACCTCCAGAAAACTGGAAAAAAGCAGAGTATCACTTCTGTGACCTGCACTTAAGCACTCCAAAATTTGTCTTCAGTCTCTAAATATATATTCTTTGCTGCTGTTATTCAAGGTTTCAGCTCTGTCATCAAAACATTGCTCTTTTCCCCATCTGTCATGCTGTGTTCCTATGCTCCTCTCCTTGGTGCAGCAACTGAATTGTTAGGCTTCAGATGAAGACAGACTAAAAGAGAGAAGTTTGTTGCTTTTTTGACAATGATAAAGCAAGACTTTGTTTGTCCCGATGAAGTCTAAGGAAAAAAAGACTCCTCCTTCACAAGAAAAGGCCTCATAAAGACAGGCCTGCATTATCTCCTGTAACATGGTTTTTTCCATCTTCACTTGTACTTCCTTAATTTACAACAGCCTTCAGCCTCTAAGAGCCACCAGGGAACTTGGAAGAGATGATCAACTAATTACCAATGCTATTATTTTCCTTTTTATTTTTATTTTTATTTTTTTTAGGTGGAGTCTCATTTTGTTACCCAGGCTGGAGTTCAATGGCACAATTTTGGCTCACTACAACCTCCACTTCCTGAATTCAAGTGATTCTACTGCCTCAGCCTCCTGAGTAACGAGGATTACAGGCACCTGCCACCACACCTAGATAATTTTCGTATTTTTAGTAGAGATGGGGTTTCGCCATATTGGCCAGGCTGGTCTCAAACTCCTTACCTCAGATCATCCACCTGCCTCGGCCTGCCAAAGTGCTGAGATTACACATGTGAGCCACTGTGCCCCACCTTCTGAATTTTATTTTATTTTATTTTTCTATTAGACCTGTGAGATTTTGGATCTGTGGTGTTTTCTGCATCCCCTTTGCTAAGTGAGAGAAGTACAGAACTGTGCCAAAAATAATATTGCAATAATGATTCCCTGGAGTTTTGGAAAGTATAAGTACCAAGCAACATATTGAGGCCCTACCTAATAAGAGACTAAAGAAAAGTTTTCCAGTGATGCTTTGGGGGATGCTTCTCAGAATTATCAGAAGAGCAGATAGGAATACACAGTTTGGAGCATTGAGAGGTTAATACTAGAAAGGAATAGAAGAGTGTTATTTCAATATAGAAATGGTTGTATAATAATATTAATTTTTGAGTCTCATCTCATTAGAAGATTTCACTGGATTACAATAGCTATGTTCTAGGGAACATAAGAAAATAACCCTGTTTGGATTATTTTATGTGGGAAATTGAATGAAGATAGTATGTGAATTTACTAACAGAAAAGTTGCCATGTCACCATGATAATTTTAGAAATGTTCTTATTCTCCTGTGAGTTGTAGTTTGTTTATCTAGTTACTCAGTGATAGTTAGAGAGTATATGATAGCTTGAAAAAATGGAAGATAGTATATAGATAAAATAGAGCCTCACCAAATGAGCTACAATAAGCTACTTCTTCAAGCAAATGCCATGAAATGTATTATATTGAGCCCATAGCGCTGATTACTTCTCTATGAGCCATCTCAGAAAGACTGATTTCTTAAGCAAGGCTTCTCTGGGTAACTGAAAAAGAAAAAAATAGATACCCATAACTCTCCGTCAAGAATGAGCTTTCAATGGTTCAGTCATTTTTCAGTCTCAAAAGTCACATGACAGTATTATCTGGTGACAAATGTATATTAGAAATGTCTAATAAGCGGTGAGGAGGTAAAAAAATGAGTGGCGAATTAACTTGTCATTCTTTACAGACCTCCTGCTGTTTTTGTATCTCACTATCCTAACGTTTCGTGGACAAAACATCTACTGCGCAAGCTTCAGAGATGGCAACTGAGGAGCTAAATAAATTGCACTCCTCAGGGAAGATCCTGGTGCTATTTGTTTCGTTAGTCACCAGTTAATACATAAACTTTTGTGAAGAGCCAGACTGAGAGACAAAAAAATAAAAATAAAAATAAAAGCCACAGTAGGGAAATCCATGAGAGCTAGATCTGGTTCGTATTCCACAACTTCTAGGTTATGTGAAAGATCAAAATGTGGGCAGTACAATTATAAATACGCAATGTGATCTAGTAGGTTGCAAACTGACTCTTTATTCCCATTAATTTCCTTTCGAGGCTTAAAATTCCATCATACCCTTCAAGAGCTTAAATAATGCCTTTTACAGATGCCCTTTATATAATAAAATATTTAATAATCAACTAATTAAACAAATAGCTTTTAGACAACAATTTGTAGATGTTATGGGGAATACAAAATTACTCCCAAGGCCTTTATGCTCTGGTATTTGCAAAAGTGCATTTCAAGATCATGCAATTGACTATTCAATCATTGTATATTAATAATTTTTTGTGAATAGCACTGTGTTGGGCACTAAAGAAAAAAATTAAATTTATATAACTAATTTTATGAACTTAGAGTTGCACTTTGGGAACTTAAAATTCATATCTATCTTCTGTGATTCACTCTAGTATAGAATAGAAAGTTGCTAAGTAATTTAAAAGAAAGGAAAGCTTATATCACTCTTATCTTCAGAGACCAGAGTTGTCAGATGTTATAGTTCTATTTGAGTCATCAAAAATGAATGCAAAGTGGATAAATATTTTCCAGGTAAAGGGAAAGAGATGAGCAAATCACAGAGGTGAGATGCTGTGAGATGAGAAAACATAGTCTTAGCATGAAAAAACCCTCATTTTTTTATTGGAGCGTTTGGGGAGAGCAGTTGAGGAGAGGAGAGACACTCGGTGAAGAAAGTAAGATGCTTTAGCATCATTCCTGCTAAGAATTACACTTTGCTTATACAGCCTAAGAAAACTGTGTAATAGAGACAATAAGTGTTTATTAAATGTGTGTTTATTTAATAAAGTAATTAAATTAACATGTTAATTTCCTGTTTGCTATTTAAAGTAGGCAATGCGAAAAGATCACCTAGACTTAAACACCATAAGAGATGTAAACATGTCACTGGAAACAAACATAATCTGTGTATTTTGAAACAATACAATGAATAGATATGATCAGTAGGGCACTTACTACTACAAGTTCCACCTCCTTCTCTGATTTACTGTTTCTCAATCCATAGTGTAACTAACTCTCTGCATCTTTTAGGGTAAACTATCTGTTCTTTCATTTTGGTTCTCTGTAGGCCAATCTCTGGGGCCAAGTCAATCAAACTAACTTCTCTGTCAGAGTTTCTGCTTCTTGGGTTCTCCAGCCTTGAAGAAATCCAGCATATCCTTTTTCTGTCTGCTTGTGCCTATATCTGATTGTTCTGAGTGGAAATATCCCCACTGCCACTGTCATCCGCCTGGATCAAAACCTCCACATACCTGTATACTTCTTCCTAGGGATCCTCTCCATTTCTGGGACATGCTATGCCTTTGTCATTCTGCCCAAGATGCTCATAGATCTGTTGTCTTTGCTCAGAACAATCTCATTTATTAACTGCCACTCTGATGTTCTTCTTTCTGGGTTTTACTGTCACTAATTTCATGCTCCTGGGCATGACGATTTATGATTCCTATGTTGCCATCTGCCATCCACTTCACTACCCTGTCCTTATGAGCTGGCAGATATGTAAACAACTGGCAGCAATGTGTGCTCTGATTGGTTTTCTGTTCTCACTCATAGGCTCCGTTTCAGTTTTTCAACCGCTTCTCTGCGGCCCAAACAAGATCAGCCACTACTTCTGTGACATCTCACCAGTTACTTGGCTTGCCTATACTAATACCTACATCAGGGAGCTAGTCATCTTCAGTGATGGAATTCTAGCACTTACGGTTCTTCTCATTTTATTTGCACCTCCTATGGCTTCATTGTTCACACCATCCTGAGGATCCCATATGTGAAAGCAAGCAAGGAGCTATCTCTTCTTGTACCTCCCATCTTATTATGGTCATTGTCCATTATGGCTGTGCCTTCTTTGTCCAACTGCGGTCATCAGCCAAATAATCATCCAGCAAGAACAGGCTGGTGACAGTGACCTTACATAGTTGTGACTCCATTGTTGAATCCCATGGTGTATAGCTTCAAGAATAAGGACATTCAGATGGTCATTTGGAAAGTGATTTGCCAAGGAGGATTTCCTCCTAAGGCTATAATAAGATTATTTCACATCTATAGAAACATTACTTCAGAAGACACAGTGATAATTATAATGTTAAGAATACTCTTCTTTTTCATTTACATATCACTTTACTAGCCTCATAGTGCATGCGTCCCACGATATTATTTTAATGAGCTTTGTGGGGTGCCGTCTTAAACTTGGGTTTATTAAAAATCAGGTTCAAGCCTCAAATACTTTTCAAACTTGAACAAGTAAATATTTTGATTTCTCGGTATACTTAAAGAATGGTTTTAGTTTCTTTGGTGACAGATAAGTAAAACATAAGGGGGTGCAATTTAGTATAGAAGGTTCAACTATTACAAGTTCTCTGTAGTCTAGAAAAATCTTAGTGAGGCACATTACAAGTTTATAAAGAAAATGGAACCAATACAATGGCATTTTGTTAAATATAATTATGAGTTACCAGTGTTGGAGAGAACCCAGGGCTATCATGTCCACTTCTCAGTCATTGTAGGATTCTCACCTGCAGCATTCTAGCCTCAGTTAACTGCTCAATAGGGAGTTATATCACTGTTAAATACTTCTAAGTGTTACAAAGTTCCACTTTTATGTGTCATCCTCCTTTTGCTCCTATTGTCTCTAGAGATGTATAGCTTATATATAATATTTAACCTACACAGCAACAATTCGAATACTTGAGGAAGCATAATGTATGCCTCCATCAAACACTTAACCTACCTGAAGATGCTTTTGAACTGTATGATATATCTGAGTTCACAGACTCCTCAAAATTCTTATCTTTATCTACATTCTTTAGATACTTTCCACTTTGTTAATAGTGTTCTTAAAATGACTTACCAGAAAATGAGGTAATACTGCAGGTGACTTAAGATAATCACTTTCCTTATTCTGGAAGTCAACTTTACGCCAATATGGCTTAAAGTTCACTACTTCTCTATCACTTCTACCACACGTGTGCTCTCCTCTTACCCTTAGGTTGCTTACACTAAAGAGTTTAATGTTATATATCTACAACCTTATGATTATGAAACCTATTATGCTGAGTTTAGTTTAACTTTATTCTTTAAAACAATATTGTATTTGGAATTTGTTCTTTTAAATTACTGTTTTTGATTTTAGCATATAGTTTCAGAATACGAAGGTCTTTTCACATCCCATTTATAATATGCAATCTATTGGTTGCCTCTCTTATTGTTTCCTTGTATCTCTTCCAGACGAATAGTAAACAGTATTTGTATTGTATAAAAACACAATTAATAGTGGTTGCGTGGATTCCAATGCTCAATGGCAAAGAGAACTGTATTCAATCTGTATGGTTGAATACTGATGCCTGGCAAAGGGTGAATGTGAATCATGGTAATATGGTCAGATGTTTCATACCTTTGTCTTAGATACTCAATAAAATGAAATCACTTATCAGTCTCCACACGCTCCATTTTGGACACCCTCCTGCTTGATTTCCTTTCCATCACATCATGGGAATCGTTGAAAATATGTTCTTCTTTAACATCTACAAGTTCTAAAATGTAAATAAATGTAAATGTAATAGGTAACTCTTTTAAAAAACATATTCTTGGGCCGGGCGCGGTGGCTCAGGCCTGTAATTCCAGCACTTCCGGAGGTCAAGTTGGGCGGATCACAAGGTCAGGAGATTGAGACCATCCTGGCTAACACGGTGAAACCCCATCTCTACTAAAAATACAAAAAATTAGCCGGGCGTGAAGGCACGTGCCTGTAGTCCCTAGTACTCCAGAGGCTAAGGCAGGAGAATAGCTTGAACCTGGGAGGCGGAGTTTGTAGTGAGTCAAGATCGCGCCACTGCACTCCAGCCTGCGCGACAGAGAGAGACTCCATCTCAAAACAACAACAACAACAACAACAACAATAATATTCTTGGAAATAATATAAATCTGGTGGGTGAATTAGAGCAGATTAATTCATAATGCCATAAGAATTACCTGGATTGCCAGATTACCGAGGCAACTTCGTAATAATCAGGTTGGTAGAAGCAAGACCTGTGGGTAGATGGGACATGATCTGATGAAGTGAAAGAAAGAAATTACCTGAGGTACCTGGAAAAGTTTCTTCTATTACCAGGGAAAAAAGTGCCATGGCATTACTTTCTGTCAAGTCTCTCATGTCTCCAACCACCTATCTCTTATAACCTTCCTTGGTGGCAGTGATATTCTAAAGCAATTATGCCGTTTACAACTATTCTTAATGCTTATATTACACGTTTTGTTGGTCAAGATTTACTTTTCTCTTCATTTTAACAATATACTATGATTAAAAAGTAAATGAGTAGGAAAAGATACAGAGAATGGTATTTCTCTGCTTTTTTTTTTCCCTGTCTTGAAAAACAGGGATTAAGAATCTAACATTCCGTTAATAAACACAGAGAGTGAATTTGTATAAATTTTTTTCAGGTGGGATACTTTCAGACTGGTTCTATCCTCCCACACTTACCCTTCAGTAATAGAGCTAACAAAAAGCTGGAGTAACTCAAACGAAGCCAAGCAATTAATCCTAGAGGAAGGCATTCTTACTACCCCCTTGATTTGTCAAGTTTTTTTTGAGACGAAGTCTTGCTGTCGCCCAGGCTGGAGTGCAGTGGCACAATCTCGGGTCACTGCAAGCTCTGCCTCCTGGGTTTATGCCATTCTCCTGCCTCAGCCTCCCGAGTAGCAGGGACTACAGGCATCTGCCACCACGACCAGCTAATTTTGCGTGGTTTTTTTTTTTT